>NC_135232.1:647313954-647661037 GCF_051348905.1 Ranitomeya variabilis | reverse complement strand
TGCGGGCCTGGGATTCATGACCATGCGCAGTGCATATCTTCGCCTCTCACTCATCTCCTTCCGCCTTCTTCAGACTGTGCGGCATCACGGCCGTGGCATGTGATTAGGGATCAGCTGATGCTGGCTGCTCTGCTGACTTGCAGACACTGCTCCTAGACCCTAAACTATTAACTGGATTAGATGCAGTGAAAATAGAGATACACAGGCGGTATAGTTTGTTTCACAGGCGGGCTACTCTGCTGACGTGCAGACACTGCTCCTAGGCCCAAAACTATTAACTGGATTAGATGCAGTAAAAATTGAGATACACAGGCGGTATAGTTTGTTTCACAGGCGGGCTTCTCTGCTGACGTGCAGACACTGCTCCTAGGCCCAAAACTATTAACTGGATTAGATGCAGTAAAAATTGAGATACACAGGCGGTGTAGCTAGCTTCACAGGCGGGCTACTCTGCTGACGTGCAGACACTGCTACTGCGGCGCCCCAGTGTCCTGGTCGTCGCAGTGATGTCATTATCCTTTCAGGGGAAGAAGTGATGTCATGTCTGAACGCAATGAAAGACAACCACATTCAGGTATCACACACATGCAACATGTTCACACTCCAGACCAGAAGGGGGAGCTCTAAGCCTGTTTAGAGTGAACTCCAGTATTTAACATCCTGGCTGGAGGAAGTCAGGGTTCAGTTCACTTCCTCTCAGACGGACAGAGGAGTAAGAAGCAGAGGAGCTGAGCGGCAGGCCTGCTACAGTTCCTGGGAAGAGACACAGAAAGCCGAACATACTGCAGCACGTGTGCAGGGAAGCATAGCAAAGGAGAGAGTATCAGAGAGGAGATTAGCAATGGGAACAGGCTGCCTCCTTCGGAAGCGCAGAGATCCGGTGGCCAGCACACAGTGGAAGTAAGTGCTCTACGCCTTGCTTCAGAGACTGGCAGGGCAGGTGATTCCAAGTTACCTGTCCTCCCTTGTATACCCAAGAGGCACGGTGACACCGCTCAGAGGCCGGGGCGTACTAGAGTCCCTAACCAAAGTCTCAAGTCACCAGCCATACGGGTTTGTTCTATCCGACCACGGGGAACAGAGAAAGAGAGATAACATCAGTGAGGACCTTACTGGCTAATGCACTAAGGACCTACTGTATAGTGGCGCATAGGAAGGCTACTGAATTCCCACCTGGACAAGGGGACTCTGGAATTGCCTTCAGACCGACCGGACTCTGCCTGCCCTGTCATCTGGCACTCCGGGCTAAGGAAACCATCTGAAGTCTTCAGTAAACAAGGTAAAAGACTGCAAACCCGTCTCCTCGTTCTTTACTGCACCTCTCCTATATATAAACTCTTTTACTGGACACCCCTGAGGGCCACGGACCGGGTCAGCCAACGTGACATCCCCCGAACCAAAGGACCCGGTGCTGAGTACCCTATTGCCCTACCCTGGGGGCGATCCATCATGGCATCACTAACAGGATCTACTTAAGCCTGCAAAGCAGGTCATGTGTGCCTAAAAGGACTGTGAGACTGTTGTTGAGATTTGACGCCAAAATCCGCCATTGTGGAGTGCAAGGGGAGAAGCCATACCTTCGTGGGCGGAGCCGGCCGAAAAGAGCGCGAAGGAGGAAGGCGGGTGCCGTGCTGCTGCCTGGAAAGCCGGAAGTGAAGACGTCGTGTAGCAGAGCCGCAAGAAAAGACGCTGCAAAGTGCCGATTCTGGAGAGGAGCCCTGACTTCTACCAGGCTAGCCGAGGGGAGGAAAGGCCATGTCTGACCCGGGAGGAGAAGTAGCGGCGGGCGCAGCAGCAGACCTAGAAGCGCCCGCAGGCCTAGCGATACCCCCAGACCCCGCGATAGGCGCAGCCGCAGGCCTTGTACCGCCGCCGGGTCCCGCAGAGCTCTCCGCTTCCATCAGCCAGCTGGTCACCACCGCGACTACTGCGGCCATCATGCCTTTCCCCACGCTGTACATACCCGGAGCAGCCTGGCTCCCGCGATACTCTGGAGAATCGCATACGTTAACTGACTTTAAAGAATTTGCAGCCTGCTTGAGTTTTATCCCCTGACAGAGCCTCAGAAGGTTCATATGATAATGGGCCAACTGTTTGGAGCGGCTCTGAGAGAGGTGAAGTCCTGGCCAGCTGCGGATAAAGGGACTGTGCAGCGGATCTTTGCAAAGCTTAAAACCACTTTTGACACCCGCACCCCTACAGAAATCAAATTGAAATTTTATGGGTGCAAGCAGAGAAAGCAGGATAGCCTATGGGACTATGCCCTTAATCTCCAGTGACACTTCATAGGTTATCACCTTGTCTGATTATCCTCTCTCTCAGATAGAATTGTCGGTGCTCCGTAGAGGTTTAACATTTGTCCCCACACACAAGGTAGACAAGTTCACCCTCATCGAGGACTTGTATCTTTTTTGCAGGAATATCACTTTTCAAGTAATGTATAAAAGACCTAATATTTTGCAGACTGTCCCTCAGGATGAACGCCAAGTTCTTCATGACTTGGTGGATCTATTGGAAGAGAATCAATCAACGGCTCCCAACAACAGGTTTCCATACAGGGACAAATCAACAAAGGCACCCTCCTTTTCATTGGTCCCGGCTGTTAAAATTTTCTATGAGCTGGTGAAACGCGACATAGTGGCAATGTCCCCTCAGGTTAGTACAGCTCCTAACCTTTACTTTGCAGAGCGACGGACCATTTCAGACTTGAGCAACAATGGGGCCTTTATAATCAAGGAGGCAGACAAGGGGGGCAATGTTGTCCTGTGGCCCACCGACATGTACCAGGAGGAGGCCGTTAGACAATTGAGCAACAGAAGATTTTACAGCAAATTACCATCAGGTCCCACACAGGTATTTGTATCCAAATTCCAGGCCTTGTTGTGTAGAGCTAACCAATTTGACATCATTACCTCCAATGAGAAACGGTACATGTGGGTGGAGGATCCCATCATTGCCACGTTTTACATGCTGCCCAAAATCCACAAGGACGACAAAAAGCCCCCTGGTCGTCCTATTGTCTCAAATATAGGCAGCCTATGCGAAAAAGACTGCAATTATATTGATTTCTTTTTGCAACCTATCGCAGTGGCATTACCCTCATACGTAAGGGACTTGGCCCATTTTATTGAGATTGTTCGGGACATTGTTCTATCCGCTGAATTCCATTTGGTCACATGCAATGTGGAAACATTATATTCCAACATCAGCCATGTTGACGGGATCAATGCGCTGTCTTTCTTTTTTGATCAACAGAAACATGAAGACTCTAGACATCACCTGTTTTTGCTTGAACTGTTGAGATTTGTTCTATACCACAATTTTTTTCTTTTTGACAGGACTTTTTACCTCCAGGTGTCCGGCGTGGCCATGGGGGCTAAGTGTGCACCAGCCTATGCCAACATCTTTTCAGGCTGGTGGGAGGAGAACGTGGTATATCCCTCTGTGACATTCAAGGATAAGGTGCGTCATTGGCATCAATATATCGATGACGTGTTCTTTCTATGGCTGGGCAAGTAGAATGCATACGATTTTTGCAGGACTTGAATGTTAACACCTATAATATTCCCCTCACACACTCTATGTCCACGGCCTCCGTCACCTATTTGGATTTGAAGTTTTCTGTAGAGGGCAACCATCTGGTCACGGATCTCTTCCGCATGGCTACAGCCACCAACTCACTACTTGAATATAGCAGTGTCCATTCTGCTCATACAAAGGTGGGTGTACCAATCAGTCAATTTTTGCGTGTCAGACGTAACTGCACGCATGATACTGACTTTATATCACAGGCCCGGGATCTCACTAACCGTTTCAAGCAAAGAGGGTACCCCAAATGAGTGATATCATCGGCCTTTCAAAGAGCACGCGGGAGGACCAGTCATCGTTATTGTCTCCAAGATCACGGAACTCGGACAAGGCCATGAGATTTGTCACAGATTATAATACCAGTTGGCCTCAGGTAAAGAATATGATCTTTCGGCATTGGCCTATTCTAAGGACCGATGCCCAGACAGCTGAGGTCACAAGTGACAGGCCACTACTTGCGACAAGACGGGCCCCAAATCTACGGGACCTTTTAACAAGTAGCCATTTTTCCAGACCTACCATTAGACTAAACAGGGGCATTCTCCTTAAAGGGTCGTTTCCTTGTGGGGACTGCAGTGTATGCTCATTTATGATACCTACAAGGGACACCTTTCTCAATCCGGTTGACTCGACTAGCCACTCTCTCAAACATTACATCAATTGTAAGAAGAGGGACGTGATCTATGTGATAATATGTCCTTGTGGCAAGCCGTATGTCGGACAAACTTCTCAGCAACTGAGAAAGAGAATCCAGAAACACATGTCTACCATCCATCTGGCGGACACAGACCAACGGAAGGGCAAGCCCCTTACCCCGGTAGCTGCACATTTTTTGGCAGCCCATGGGGGGTCTACCTCTAACACTAGGGTTGTGGGTTTGCAAAAGGTCCCCTATGGCGGTAGGGGAGGTAATCCACGCAGGCTACTGCTTCAGATAGAATCCAGGTGGATTTTCACCCTTCGGTCTGTAGCACCACAGGGTTTGAATGAAGAACTTTTATTCTCGGGGTTTCTAGGTTGATAATGGACCCTCATTTATGAACATGCCTACTCTTTATGCTCCCCACTTATTGTTGCTTGCATATCTAATGCACTGTGGGTTATTATTACTATCATTATTTTCATGTTTGTTTCTATTCTTATTTCCAAGGGCTTCTTCTGTCCATCCAACATCTGGGGGCAATTTGCCTTCCGTCAAGCCGTAGGACCTTATATGTCCCAATTGGCATTTACGGTTCCCATGGTCATCATCCTGGACTCTACAAGCGAACGTTTGGGTTTCAAAGGATTTTGGACTCCGCCATTGATCATCTGGGAATTTGGCTACCTTGATGACTATGAACTATGTTGCATTGATTCCTGAATTTTGAGTTAAACCAAGTGGATTGGCCCAGGCTTGCCGCCATTTTGGGAGTCTCAGCGCACACATATCAAGATCTAGACTGTTGTGAATTCTGCTCTTGGGCTCCCTCCGGTGGTTGTTGGTGGTAGTGCAGTTGTCTCTGGGTTGTGATCCAGGGAAGGTGTTTCTGCTGATTGCAGCTCTACTAGGTATTTAGGTGTGCAGGATCCATTAGTCCTTGCCAGTTGTCCATTGTTCTTGGAGGGATTGCATCTCTGTCTGGCTCCTCATGCCCTGCTGTCAATTCAGCTAAGATAAGTGTCTGTTTTTTTGTCCCTGCAGCACACATGCAGTGTGCTTTACAATTCAGTGCAATTCATTGTGTTTTTGTCCAGCTTAGACTTTGTTTGGATTTTTCAGTCATGCTGGATTCTCTGGAGATGCAGATATACATTCTATGTCTTTAGTTGATGTAGAATATTTGTATTATCTGCTGTGGATATTTTTAGGGTTTTAATACTGACCGCTTAGAATTCTGTCCTATCCTTTTTCTATTTAGCTAGAAGTGCCTCTTTTGCTAAATCCTGTTTTCTGCCTGCGTGTGTCTTTCCTCTTATACTCACAGTCAATATTTGTGGGGGGCTGCCTATCCTTTGGGGTTCTGCTTTGAGGCAAGATAGAATTCCCATTTCCATCTATAGGGGTATTTAGTCCTCCGGCTGTGTTGAAGTGTCTAGGACGTGTTAGGTACACCCCACGGCTACTTCTGGTTGCGGTGTCAGTTTAGGGTTTGCGGTCAGTACAGGTACCACCTACTCCAGAGAAAGTCTCATGCGGCTCCAAGGTCACCAGATTATAACAGTACAACTGGCCGACAAAGAGTTAAATGCATCTCAGAAGAAGGGAAGAAAGGTGTTGAGCCATTTTTTTTTCTGTAGCCTGTTTTGTCTTTCCTTCCCTCTTTTCCTCTGGGTGACTGAGGAGTCTTGTGCTAGCATGGATGTTCAGGGATTAGCTTCTCGTGTAGACCAGCTTGCTGCTAGGGTACAGGGTATTTCTGATTATATTGTTCAGACTCCGGTTTTAGAGCCTAGGATTCCTACTCCTGATTTGTTTTTTGGGGACAGGTCCAAATTTTTGAGTTTTAAAAACAACTGTAAACTGTTTTTTGCTCTGAAACCTCGTTCCTCTGGTGATCCCATTCAGCAGGTTAAAATTGTCATCTCCCTGCTGCGTGGCGATCCTCAGGATTGGGCATTTTCCCTGGAATCTGGGAATCCGGCCTTGCTTAATGTAGACGCCTTTTTTCAGGCTCTAGGATTATTATATGATGAACCAAATTCTGTGGATCAAGCGGAGAAGACCTTGTTGGCCCTGTCTCAGGGTCAAGAAGCCGCAGAATTGTATTGTCAGAAATTTAGAAAATGGTCTGTGCTGACTAAATGGAATGAGGATGCTTTGGCGGCAATTTTCAGAAAGGGTCTTTCTGAATCTGTTAAAGATGTTATGGTGGGGTTTCCCACGCCTGTTGGTCTGAGTGATTCTATGTCTCTGGCCATTCAGATTGATCAGCGCTTGCGGGAGCGCAGAACTGTGCGCGCTGTGGCGTTGTCCTCAGAGCAGATGCCTGAGCCTATGCAGTGTGATAGGATTCTGTCTAGAACGGAACAACAAGGATTCAGACGTCAGAATAGGTTGTGTTTTTATTGTGGCAACGCTTCTCATGTCATTTCAGTCTGCCCTAAGCGTACAAAGAGAATCGCTAGTTCAGTTACCATCAGTACTGTACAACCTAAATTTCTGTTATCTGTGACCTTGATCTGCTCATTGTCGTCATTTTCTGTCATGGCGTTTGTGGATTCAGGCGCCACTTTGAACTTAATGGACTTTGAATTTGCCAGGCGTTGTGGTTTCCCCTTGCAGTCTTTGCAGAACCCTATTCCTTTAAGGGGCATTGATGCTACACCTTTGGCTAAAAATAAACCCCAGTTTTGGACACAGGTGACCATGTACATGGCGCCAGCCCATCAGGAAGATTGTCGTTTTCTGGTGTTGCATAATTTACATGATGCTATCGTGCTGGGTTTTCCATGGTTGCAGGTACATAATCCGGTGTTGGATTGGAAGTCTATGTCTGTGACTAGTTGGGGTTGTCAGGGGGTTCATAATGATGTTCCTTTGATGTCAATCTCCTCTTCTTCCTCTTCTGAAATTCCAGAGATTTTGTCTGATTTTCAGGATGTATTCGATGAGCCCAAGTCCAGTTCCCTTCCACCGCATAGGGACTGTGATTGTGCTATTGACTTGATTCCAGGCTGTAAGTTTCCTAAGGGCCGACTTTTCAACCTGTCTGTGCCTGAACATACCGCCATGCGGAGTTATGTTAAGGAGTCTTTGGAGAAAGGGCATATTCGGCCATCTTCTTCACCGTTGGGAGCGGGATTTTTTTTTTGTTGCTAAGAAGGATGGCTCCTTGAGACCCTGTATTGATTATCGCCTCTTGAATAAGATCACGGTCAAGTTTCAATACCCTTTGCCTTTGCTTTTCGATTTGTTTGCTAGGATTAAGGGGGCTAGTTGGTTTACTAAGATTGACCTTCGGGGGGGCATATAATCTTGTTCGTATTAAGCAGGGTGATGAATGGAAAACTGCGTTTAATACGCCCGAAGGCCATTTTGAATACCTTGTGATGCCATTCGGGCTCTCTAATGCTCCATCTGTTTTTCAGTCCTTCATGCATGATATCTTCCGGAATTATCTTGATAAATTCATGATCGTATATTTGGATGACATTTTAATTTTTTCCGATGATTGGGAGTCTCATATGAAACAGGTCAGGATGGTATGTCAGATCCTTCGTGATAATGCTTTGTTTGTGAAGGGGTCTAAGTGTCTCTTTGGAGTGCAGAAGGTTTCTTTTTTGGGCTTCATTTTTTCTCCCTCATCTATAGAGATGGATCCGGTTAAGGTTCAGGCCATTCATGATTGGATTCAGCCCACATCCGTGAAGAGCCTTCAGAAATTTTTGGGCTTTGCTAATTTTTATCGCCGTTTCATTGCTAAATTCTCCAGTGTGGTTAAACCCCTGACCGATTTGACGAAGAAAGGCGCTGATGTGACGAATTGGTCCTCTGCGGCTGTCTCTGCCTTTCAGGAGCTTAAACGCCGATTTACTTCTGCCCCGGTGTTGCGTCAGCCAGATGTTTCTCTTCCGTTTCAGGTTGAGGTTGACGCTTCTGAGATTGGGGCAGGGGCCGTTTTGTCTCAGAGGAATTCTGATGGTTCCTTGATGAAACCATGTGCCTTCTTTTCCCGTAAGTTTTCGCCTGCTGAACGCAATTATGATGTCGGCAATCGGGAGTTGTTGGCTATGAAATGGGCGTTTGAGGAATGGCGATATTGGCTTGAGGGAGCCAAGCACCGTATTGTGGTCTTGACCGATCATAAAAATCTGATTTACCTCGAGTCTGCCAAACGGCTGAATCCTAGACAGGCTCGATGGTCCCTGTTTTTCTCCCGTTTTGATTTCGTGGTCTCGTATCTTCCGGGTTCTAAGAATATTAAGGCTGATGCCCTCTCTAGGAGTTTTTTGCCTGATTCTCCTGAGGTCCTTGAACCGGTCGGCATTCTGAAGGAAGGGGTGGTCCTTTCTGCCATTTCCCCTGATTTACGACGGGTTCTTCAGGAATTTCAGGCTGACAAACCTGACCGCTGTCCAGTGGGGAAACTGTTTGTTCCTGATAGATGGACTAGTAGAGTGATTTCTGAGGTTCATTGTTCTGTGTTGGCTGGCCATCCTGGTATTTTTGGTACCAGAGATTTGGTTGGTAGGTCCTTTTGGTGGCCTTCTTTGTCGCGTGATGTGCATTCTTTTGTGCAGTCCTGTGGGACTTGTGCGTGGGCCAAGCCTTGTTGTTCCCGTGCTAGTGGGTTGCTTTTGCCTTTGCCTGTCCCTGAGAGGCCCTGGACGCATATTTCTATGGATTTTATTTCAGATCTTCCGGTTTCCCAGAGGATGTCGGTTATCTGGGTGGTTTGTGACCGGTTCTCTAAGATGGTTCATTTGGTGCCTTTGCCTAAATTGCCTTCCTCTTCTGATTTGGTTCCGTTGTTTTTTCAGCATGTGGTTCGTTTGCATGGTATTCCGGAGAATATTGTGTCCGACAGAGGTTCCCAGTTTGTTTGGTTTTGGCGGGCCTTTTGTGCTAGGCTGGGCATTGATTTGTCTTTTTCCTCCGCATTTCATCCTCAGACAAATGGCCAGACCGAGCGAACTAATCAGACTTTGGAAACTTATTTGAGATGCTTTGTGTCTGCTGATCAGGATGATTGGATAGCTTTCTTGCCATTGGCCGAGTTTGCCCTTAATAATCGGGCTAGTTCGGCTACCTTGGTTTCGCCCTTCTTTTGTAATTTTGGTTTTCATCCTCGTTTTTCTTCGGGGCAGGTTGAGCCTTCTGATTGTCCTGGTGTGGATTCTGTGGTTGACAGGTTGCAGCAGATTTGGGCTTATGTGGTGGACAATTTGGTGTTGTCTCAGGAGGAGGCTCAGTGTTTTGCTAACCGTCGTCGGTGTGTTGGTTCCTGGCTTCGGGTTGGGGATTTGGTCTGGTTGTCTTCCCGTCATGTTCCTATGAAGGTTTCTTCCCCTAAGTTTAAGCCTCGGTTTATTGGTCCTTATAGGATTTCTGAGATTATCAATCCGGTGTCTTTTCGTTTGGCCCTTCCGGCCTCTTTTGCCATCCATAATGTTTTCCATAGATATTTATTGTGGAAATATGTGGTGCCCGTTGTTCCCTCTGTTGATCCTCCTGCCCCTGTGTTGGTCGATGGGGAGTTGGAGTATGTGGTTGAGAAGATTTTGGATTCTCGTTTTTCAAGGCGGAAGCTTCAGTACTTTGTCAAATGGAAGGGTTATGGCCAGGAGGATAATTCTTGGGTTTTTGCCTCTGATGTGCATGCTGCTGATTTGGTCTGTGCCTTTCATCTGGCTCGTCCTGATCAGCCTGGGGGCTCTGGTGAGGGTTCGGTGACCCCTCTTCAAGGGGGGGTACTGTTGTGAATTCTGCTCTTGGGCTCCCTCCGGTGGTTGGTGGTGGTAGTGCAGTTGTCTCTGGGTTGTGATCCAGGGCAGGTGTTTCTGCTGATTGCAGCTCTACTAGGTATTTAGGTGTGCAGGATCCATTAGTCCTTGCCAGTTGTCCATTGTTCTTGGAGGGATTGCATCTCTGTCTGGTTCCTCATGCCCTGCTGTCAATTCAGCTATAAGATAAGTGTCTGTTTTTTTGTCTCTGCAGCACACATGCAGTGTGCTTTACAATTCAGTGCAATTCATTGTGTTTTTGTCCAGCTTAGACTTTGTTTGGATTTTTCAGTCATGCTGGATTCTCTGGAGATGCAGATATACATTCTATGTCTTTAGTTGATGTAGAATATTTGTATTATCTGCTGTGGATATTTTTAGGGTTTTAATACTGACTGCTTAGAATTCTGTCCTATCCTTTTTCTATTTAGCTAGAAGTGCCTCTTTTGCTAAATCCTGTTTTCTGCCTGCGTGTGTCTTTCCTCTTATACTCACAGTCAATATTTGTGGGGGGCTGCCTATCCTTTGGGGTTCTGCTCTGAGGCAAGATAGAATTCCCATTTCCATCTATAGGGGTATTTAGTCCTCCGGCTGTGTCGAGGTGTCTAGGACGTGTTAGGTACACCCCACGGCTACTTCTAGTTGCAGTGTCAGTTTAGGGTTTGCGGTCAGTACAGGTACCACCTACTCCAGAGAAAGTCTCATGCGGCTCCAAGGTCACCAGATCATAACACTGGACTCTACAAATGTTTTTTCAGTTTTTTCTGTTTGCCCGTTTTGCACCCTGGGCAGCCCCTTGTTTTCCACCATAGGTGCCATATGGCGTTCTACCTGTCTCTCTGTTCCACTTTATCTGGGTTACTATGAGCTCCTTAGGGTATTATATTTTATTTACCCGAGATATAATAAAATATCTTTCTTTTGAGCATTCTTTGCTCTTATTTGTAAATTTGTTTGCTCAGATGTACAGGTGTCGCTTTTTTGAGGCCCTGTTGCTTTAGGCAGGGACTTGAGTTGGATACCGTTTATTTCAACAGTGACATACTTTAATAATTTTCTTGCCTTTGTGCAGGGTTGATATCCTTCATATCATGGTTCATACCCTTGTATGGTTTTTGGGTACTCTTACCATCCAAAAGGGCTGTGATGTTCACATTTTTTTTTTTTTTTTTTTTACTTTCAGTGGATGGGGGACTCATATCTGCCATCATCTATTCTTATGGTGGTGTTTCGTATTGTCTCCTCCTCTCTTGCATTTTGTGAAGGCTGGCGTTTTTCTACCCGTGGGCCTGTGCTTAATGTCCTATACCTTTTAGGCATTGTGCTATTGGTTTCCTTCACTTTCCTTACTCGGGAGGCTAGTGCTTCCTATGTTTTCTATAAGACTTTTAAAAAAACATAAAAAAAATGAAAAAAGGAAAGGTGAAGAGAAAAAAGGGGAAAAAAACAAAGAATTGTTCTCTCAGGTGCCACACTAATGGACTCTGCTGTCCGTATATCTATGATTAGCAGAGTTCATATATAAGGCTAACAACTAATCGCTTCTATAGCATGGCGATGAAGCAGCATTTGCATGCTATAGAAACTGTCAGCTCTGCACTGACAAACTTGCCCATCATGCACTGCACATGATCAGCAACTTTCCTGGTCTGATGACCAGAATGTTGTCATGACAACATTGGGTCACCATATCAGTCCCACTCAGAGATTTACATACTTTTCAAGCAGTCATTTTAAATTTCATATGGGCAGGAAGACGTCATAGAATTCCAAAGTCAGTAATGTTGGCTGATAAAAAGATGGGAGGCCTAGCGGCTCCTAACTTTGTTCATAATTATTGGGCATCGCACCTCTGCACAATCCCACTGTGGTCTTCTAACCCTGCCTATACGAAAATGGATGGAGAATGAAAAATTATGGTTAGCCCAAGCTCACCCCAACTCCATAATCTGGAATGGGGTTTACAATCCCCCTTCAATAGACCTATTAGGTCCAATGATGCATACCAGAAATATATGGGGGTCTGCTCTGAAAAATTCAATATGACATCAGCGAATTCTGCTCTTACTTACTTCCTTTTCCATCCGAATTTCCCTAAGAGTTTACCCCACTCATTTACAGAGGTATGGACTCAATCTAGCTTGTTTAACTTCGCTGACATAACTATAAAATGCATTCCTATCATGAGCTGAAAACAAATTTTTCCTTCCATTCTCTTACATTATTTCATTATATTAAAATTAGGCACTTTGCCTCATCATTATTCCACGGTCTGCAGACCTCCATTCCTACCTCCTTCGAGAGACTGTGCAAGAATAGTTCAACAACAAGAGGTTTAATATCTAATATTTATAATATTCTACAGGCTCTAGACATAGATTCCCTAACTATAGACTTTTATATGCTCAAATGGGAGGAATATTTGGGTAAAACACTGACCGTGGTAGAGTGGAGAAATGTTTGGTCCAGAGCAGCCAAGACTGCATCTTGTATTTCATACAAAGAAAATCAGTACAAAATCCTTCATCTCTGGTACCATACACCTGATTTTTTTTTTCATAAAATGGACCCATCTATTCCTTCCCTTTGTTGGCATTGCGTCCTGTCTAGAGGTTCTATTTTTCACATTTCTTGGGACTGTCTACTGAATAAACTGTTCTGGGTGATAGTCCAACTCCTCACTAAGCAAGTTTTTGGAGTGGATCTACCATTAAGTCCTCAGCTCTTTCTATTAAATATTTTCCCTGAATCCATATCTAAGAGATCCATTAGATTGCTCTTACATATGTTAACAGCAGTGCGCTGTTTGATTGTCTACCACTGGAAACAAACCTTTCCACCTTCCCAACTAGATCCATATTCTCACATCAAGGATATCAGGAACTTAGAGTACCAATGTAACAGGCCAGATTAACCCCCCGCCCAGAATATACTCGGGGTTAAACTGGCCAAGGCCAGTTTATACCCCTCTCGGTCAGAATATACCCCGGGTATATTATGGCCTAGGCCAGTTTATACCTCTCCGGGTCAGAATATACCCCAGCTGCTGTAGATCAGATTTTTTTTAGGCTTTTGAGAACCATTGAGTGATATACTCAAGATTGGCTCAATGATATCGAGGTCAGGAGACTGAGATGGCCTCTCCAGAACATTCATTTTGTTCTGCTATAGCCAATGACAGGTCGACTTGGCCTTGTGCTTTGGATCATTGTCATGTTGGAATGTCCAAGTACGTGCCATGCTCAGCTTCCGGACTGATGATTTAAATTTTGCATCCAGTATTTGCTGATAACGTGCTGCATTCATCTTTCCTTCAAATTTGACCAAGTTTCCTGTGCCTTTGTAGCTCACACATCCCCAAAACATCAGCGATCCACCTCCGTGCTGTACAGTAGGAATGGTGTTCCTTTCCTCAGAGGCCTTGTTGACCTCTCTCCAAATATAACGTTTATGGTTGTGGCCAAAAAGTTCAATTTTGGTCTCATCACTCCAAATTACCTTGTTCCAGAGGTTTTGAGGCTTGTCTCTGCGTTGTTTTGCATATTGTAGGCGAGATACTTTGTGGCATTTGCGCAGTAATGGCTTTCTTCTGGTGACTTGACCATGCAGTCCATTTTTCTTCAAGTGCCTCCTTATTGTGCATCTTGAAACAGCCACACCGCTAGTTTTCAGAGAATCCAGTATTTCAGCTGATGTTATTTGTGAGTTTTTCTTTGCTTCCTGAAGAATTGTTGTGGACAAAATTTTTGTTGGTCTACCTGACCATGGTTGTTTTTACAGAGCCCCTGATTTTCCATTTGTTAATCACAGTTTGAATGCTGCTGATTGGCATGATCAATTCCTTGGATATCTTTTTGTATCACTTTCCTGTTTTATACAGTTCAACTACCTTTTCTTGTAGATCTGTTGACAATTATTTTGCTTTCCCCATGACTCACAATCCACAAAAGTCAGTGGCTGGATGAAGGATGCAAGAGTCTGTCTGGATCCCAGAAACTCACTCAGCTTTTATGCACACACACTGATTACAAGCAAACAGGTCACAGGTGAGAATGTTACCTTTAGTAGCCATTCAAACGTTAACTTCTGTGCATGTTATCAGGCCAAAATCACCAGGGTATGTGAACTTTTGATCAGGGTCATTTGGATGTTTTGGGTTGTCATTATGATTTAAAAAGAGAAAACACAGTAGTTTGACAATAAATGGCTTCACCCAACCACTAGCCATGAGTGGAGAAAATGTTTTGGTGTTATCATTCATATTCTCTGAAAAAAGGCCAGGAAAGCAAAAATTCTGCCGAGGTATGTAAACTTTTGCGCACAACTGTATTTTCCTCATTGTGTTGCAATGTTCACCTTTGCTCAGATTTTACCTTATCTGATTGACATTGCCATAACTGTACAAATGATGAGAAAAATGGCAGAAATTTTATAATAATATACATGTATATTGCCAAAACATGTGTTAAGAAAACAGTAAACTCTTATGTACACTCTTTGAGAAATCTTATGTTAGTGTGATTTTTTATGACCCTGTGGCATATTTGTGATATATTTGCGATTTATGATGTAAGCTCTGTGACTCACACCCTCTCCTCTTCCCTCTTTTTCTCATTTGTTTATCAGCAAAATGAATGCCTGATACTTTGAGTGCGGCGCATGCGCCATGTATTCGGCACCATGTAATCGGCGCCATTTTCATGTGGCCTGGGGGCACACGCAGTCTCTATTTTATGCACTTATTGCGGCACACACACAATAATGCTCTTGCTAGGAGTACACGTAATCTCCGGCTACCGGATATACACGGGTGTACTCGACGAATGGATGCCGCAACCTTTTAGCGTGTCGACAGCCCCAACTGTTAAGTATCAGAACAAACTAAATAAGATATATAAACGGGACTAACTGCACCCGCCCCTGATGAAGGGGACTTTGTGGTGGCGATACGATCATCCCTAACTGTGTGGTATTTCCCATGGCACCCTAGCATGATATCCCTCTTAGGTTTTGGAACCTATATTTGATTGTCAATTATTTATAACCTTCTATATCTTTTTGTATTAAATGCAGGTCTATTTATATTGCATGCTGTACTTTGTATAAAATTAGTGCACTTTATTTAAGTGTATTACAGCAAAATTGACAGCATTTTCTATATAGATAGACTTTATTTTACTTACAACTCGCTATTTGTACTTTGATTTTGGATGATAGATTTGGAACCACAGGTTAGGTGGACCTAGGTCATATGCAGATCAGGTTGGTCTTTTGCGATATTATAGCTAGTTGTGTTTTTAAATGTTTTTAATCAATTTGTAGCTTGCCTTGCTTGTTGATTATTGTTTACAAAATAAAATTTGTGAGGTGATCACTGATGTCTACCTATTTCTTGTTCAAATGTGGTTTCATTATTTGATAGGTAGCAATTGATCCCCAGTGTTTTTATAGGTGGTAGATACAATTTACTAGACAAAGCACCTTGCCATAATACAGCCCCTACCCCCACTTCAGGTGCATCATCTTCTACAATAAATGGGTGAGTGATGTCAGGCTGTATGAGGATTGAATCATAAAATCATAGAATTATAGAATCATAGAATGTTAGAGTTGGAAGGGACCTCCAGGGTCATTGTGTCCAACCCCCTGCTCAATGCAGGAGTCACTAAACCATCCCAGACAGATGTCTGTCCAACCTGTGTTTGAAGACTTCCACTGCATTTCCAAGCAATAAATTTTGTATTTTTTTTCTGAAAAGGAGAAATGGTCAAAATTAAAAAAATAACCATGCTGAGCGCCGCCTTGATTAGGTGTGGGTGTCAGCGCTATCTGAGAGCGGACGCCCTGCAGCGATGTCCCACAACTGGTGCTAGCCAATAGTGATAATGACATCGATGGGCATCACACAGGGAGTGAGCTCCATGTGTGCTTCCATCAGTACATGTTGAGATCACATTGTGCTGATGATCTCCATGGTCCATGGTCGCCATGGCAAGATGGCTGCGGGGTCCTTCAGGTCCTGCGGGGAAGGTGGCTTATCAGTGGCTGCTAAGACCAGGAGCTGACACACCTCTTCCCTGCCTGTCAGACGCTGCTGTGATGCTCTGCAGTGCAGAAGCATTGCAGAATATCAGATAAGTGATCTGTCAGTATAAAGATAATGTCCCATCCTGGAACAATTTTAAAAAGTAAAAAAAATTAAAAATAAATAAAAAGTGTAAAAATATTTATTTTTTAAATCCCTAAATAAAGAACAAAAAAAAAATATAATCCAATAAATACATTTATTTGTGAAAACAAACAAGCAAAAAGTACACATATCTGGTATTGTCGCGTCTGGAATGACCCACACTTTAACCTGTCCCATTAGTTAACCCCTTCTGTGAACACAGTAAAAGAAAAAAGAAAAAAACAAGGCAAAAAGCAATGCTTTATCATTATAGTGCTGAACAAAAAGGGCAATAAAATGCGATCAAAAGACGAATGTAAATAAAAATGGCACCGCTGAAAACATCATCTTGTCCCCCAAAAAGAACAAGCCGCCATACAGCTCAATCAGCGGAAACATACAAAAGTTGTAGCTCTCAGGATAAAGCAATGCAAAAATAATTATTTTTTCTATAAAATAGTTTTTGTGTAAAAGTGCCAAAACATAAAAAACAATATAAATGTGATATCGCTGTAATCGTACTGAATGAACCTGCCTTATCAATTTTATCACATGCGGAACAGTATAAAAAAAGGAAAAACAAAAAACAATTCCTAAATTGCTGGTTTAGACACACTGGGGCTGGTTTAGTCCTCTGAGCACCGTTACATCACAGGACCGCGCTATATTGTTCCGGCTGCTCCTTACAAAGACTTCGACTGGAGAACAGTTTTCCACCCGTTGGCCCCTACTGCTCAAGTAACTACTCATCTCAGGCCACCGTATAACGTGCGGTGGCAGCCTAACAGAAACCAGGTGACTTATCGAGAACTTTACCTTTACTCCCCCACTTACTTCTGCCATACTCTGTCAGCCCCAGCAGTGCACAGTACTTCTTCTCTCCCTGCTACTAAGGACCTCAAGGCAGACATCGAGGACTCTCCGTCATCGCCAAGAACCGAGCCACCGATGCCTACAAGCCTTCATCGTTTCCATCACATGCTGACCGTTTCGGCACCACTGTGCACATCTGAGACTCCTCACTCGGAAGCCACCGGACCGATAAGTTTACTACTGTTGAACATTGTTTATCCCCTTTGCCCTCACTCCCTCTGTCAGTGTAACGAAAGTGTTAATACCACCTGTCTATACCCATCCACCCCCCTGCATGGAGTATACCCCTGTTATAGTAAAGTTAATTTTAACCCTTGCTCTGCCTATCTGTTACTGCATCCTGCAACCTGCTCACAACTGCACAATGGTATAAAATTATGTGACACACCTGTGGTGTCAACATGATCACCGCACCCCTAGACGAATTTGTTGAGAGGTGTAGATTGTAAAATGGGGACACTTATGGGGGGGGTCTGCTGTTCTGGCACCTCAGGGGCTCTGCCAATGTGACATGGCACTCTCAAACTAGTGCAGCAAAATCTGCACTGTAATGTGGCACTCCTTCCCTTCTGAGCTTTGCAATACACATCCAGATATATTCCCTGATGGGTCTAGTTTTCAAAATGGAGTAACTTGTGCCTAAACAGTGGAAACCCCCCACATCAGGTGCTCTTCAAAAACGACATAGCATCTGCTAATTATACCACCAAATTTTACATTCAAAAAGTCAAATGGTTCCATCTTCTTTCCTTTTTTGAAGATATGGACAACATTTGCCCTTCTCCAATCTTCTGGGACTTCTCCTGTTCTCCAGGATTTTTCAAAGATTCTGGCTAATGGTTCTGCAATTTCTCTTCTAACTCTTTCAGTAACCCTATGTAATTCTTCTGGACCAGGAGATTAAAATTAATTTACCGTATACACTCGAGTATAAGTCGACCCGAGTATAAGCCGACCCCCCCTAATTTTGCCACAAAAAACTGGGAAAACTTAATGACTCGAGTATAAGCCTAGGGTGGGAAATGCAGCAGCTACCGGTAAATGTCAAAAGTAAAAATAGATACCAATAAAAGTAAAATTAATTGAGACATCAGTAGGTTGTGTTTTTGAATATCCATATTGAATAAGGAGCCCCATATAATGCTCCATACAGTTCATGATGGGACCCATAAGATGCTCCATATTAAAATATGCCCCATATAATCCTGCATAAAGGTTAATAATGGCCCTATAAGATGCTCCATAGACACATTTGCCCAATATAATGCTGCACAAATGTTGATTATGGCCCCATAAGATACTCCATAAAGATATTTGCCCCATATAGTGCTGCACAAACCTTGATTATGGCCCCATAAGATGCTCCATACAGACACTTGCCCCATATAATGCTCCACAAACGTTAATTATGACCCCATAAGATGCTCCATAAAGATATTTGCCCCATATAGTGCTGCACAAACGTTATGGCCCCATAAGATGCTCCATACAGACATTTGCCCCATATAATGCTGCACAAACATTGAATATGGCCCCATAAGATGCTCCATAAAGATATTTGCCCCATATAGTGCTGCACAAACATTGATTATGGCCCCATAAGATGCTCCATAAAGATATTTGCCCCATATAGTGCTGCACAAACGTTGATTATGGCCCCATACAGACACTTGCCCCATATAGTGCTGCACAAACGTTGGTTATGGCCCCATACAGACACTTGCCCCATGTAGTGCTGCACAAACGTTGATTATGGCCCCATACAGACACTTGCCCCATATAGTGCTGCACAAACGTTATGGCCCTGTAAGATGCCCCATACAGACACTTGCCCCATATAATGCTGCACAAATGTTATGGCCCCATACAGACTCTTACCCCATATAGTGCTGCACAAACATTATGGCCCCATAAGATGCTCCATATAGACACTTGCCCCATTTGCTGTTGCTGCGATAAAAAAAAACACAAAACACATACCTCTCCGTTGCTCAGGCCCCCGGCACTTTCAATATTCACCTGACTTCGTTCCAGCGCCACTCCATCTTCAGCGTCTTCTGCGCTGACGTTCAGGCAGAGGGCGCACACTAACCATGTCATCGCGCTCTCTGACCTGAGCGTCACTGGAGAAGACGCTGAAGACGGAGCGGCGCCGGAGCGAGGAGCAGGTGAACATCACGCAGCGCAGCGCTCCCCTCCCCATTATACTCACCTGCTCCTGGCGCTGTGCAGTCCCTGCTTCCTCGGCGCTGCAGCTTCTAACTGTATTGAGCGGTCACCGTTACCGCTCATTACAGTAATGAATATGCGGCTCCACCCCTATGGGAGCTGGAGCCGCATATTCATTACTGTAATGAGCGGAACCATGTGACCGCTCAGTACAGGAAGAAGCTGCAGCGCCGGGAAGCCAGGGACCTGCAAGGACCGCGCCAGGAGCAGGTGAGTATAATTAGACAGCCCCCGCTCCCCCTCCCCTGCCGACCCCTGGGTATGACTCGAGTATAAGCCGAGAGGGGGACTTTCAGCCAAAAAAAATGGGCTGAAAATCTCGGCTTATACTCGAGTATATACGGTAAATTAGCTAAGTGTTCCCTCACCATCTCATTGTTTATAGGTAGTGTGGATTCTTTTATTCCTTTGATAGCTCAGTGAAGGTCAGTTGATGTTACAATTGCTTTCTTAGAGAACACAGATGTAAAATAGGAATTTAAAGTTTGGCCTTCGCCACATCATTTTTGACCACTTCACTCTTTTCATCCTGTAAAAATCCTATATCATCTTTGACTTTTCTTTTCCTTTTAAAATACCCCCAAAAAAACTTTTTTTTACTGCTTTTGGTCTTCTTTGCAAGCCTTACTTCATTACTGGCTTAAGTTCTTCTAACGCTTGCCCTGTAGTCCCTAAAAACAGTGTTATATTCTTCTTTAGGTATACCCTCTCTTTCCATTTGATATACATTTCTTTTTTTCCTTTTTAACAAGTGATTAAGTTCTTTGTTCATCCACCCTGATCTCTTTAAATGCTTCCAATTCTTCCTTCTTTTCGGGGTTACCGATTGTACAGTGAGAATTTAATTTAGAAAAATCTCCCATCCTTCTTGGACATTTCTGTCCTTTAAAACATCCAGCTATTGGACCTTTCCTACCCTCTTTCTGAGTTCACTAAAATCTGCCTTTCTGAAGTCCAACTGTAAAGTTTTGAGTCCTCGTTGGCCTTCTTCTTCTAATCCAAAATTTGAGGATAAATTCCTACCCACCTTTAGGCCATGTGCACACGTTCAGTATTTTTCACGGTTTTTTTGCGTTTTTTCGCTATAAAAACGTGATAAAAACGCGAAAAAAACGCTAACATATGCCTCCCATTATTTTCAGTGTATTCCGCATTTTTTGTGCAAATGTAGCCTTTTTTTCCGCGAAAAAATCGCATCGCGGAAAAAAAAGCAACATGTTCATTAAAATGCGGAATTGCAGGGGATTCCGCACACCTAGGAGTGCATTGATCTGCTTACTTCCCGCACGGGGCTGTGCACACCATGCGGGAAGTAAGCAGATTATGTGCGGTTGGTACCCAGGGTGGAGGAGAGGAGACTCTCCTCCACGGACTGGGCACCATATAATTGGTCAAAAAAAAAGAATTAAAATAAAAAATAGTCCTATACTCACCTTCGATGTCTTCCCGCCTCTCCGCTGCATGCTGCCGCTTCGGTTTCTATAGCTGGTGTGCGGTGAAGGACCTGCGATGACGTCGCGGTCTTGTGATTGGTCGAGACCGGTCATGTGACCGCTCACGTGACCGCGACGTCATGGAAGGTCCTGAACCACACCGGCATCTATAGGAACGGACGCCTGCAGGTGAGTATAACCATTTTTTTTATTTTTTTTATTATTTTTAAACATTCTATCTTTTACTATAGATGCTGCATAGGCAGCATCTATAGTAAAAAGATGGTCACACTTGTCAAACGCTATGTTTGACAAGTGTGACCAACCTGTCAGTCAGTTTTCCAAGCGATGCTACAGATCCCTTGGAAAACTTTAGCATTCTGCAAGCTAATTACGCTTGCAGAATGCTAAAAAAACGTGAAAAAAACGGAAAAAAAACGCAAAAAACAAAATGCGGATTTCTTGCAGAAAATTTCCGGTTTTCTTCAGGAAATTTCTGCAAGAAATCCGGACGTGTGCACATACCCTTACTGCCTCAACCATTTCCTACCTGTTGGTAAAAATTAGGTCCAAGATTGCAGATAAAAGATAAAGTTGGCAGCAAGAGAAAATAAGAATTTTCTGGACCCATTAGATTTGCCTAAGAGAGATTTTCACCAAATATCTGGCTAGTTAAAATCTCCCATGATCACTATGTTGTACTTTTTTGAGAACAGAGTCATCTGATGTAAAAAGAGTTCATCCAGTTCTTCAGTCTGTCCAGGTGGCCTATAGTAAACACCTACAATACTGTCCTTTCTGTTCTTCTCTCCTTGAATTCTTACCCAAACAGTTTCTACAGAGCTACCAGTCTCTGAAGCTTGTTTCTCTGTAGAGATATGTTTTCCTAACATTCAGTGCAAGACCTCCTCCCCCTCGTTAATCCCTGTCTAATAAATAAGTTGTAACCTTCAAGGTTTGTATTCAATCATATGTATCAACCCACCAAGTTTCCCATGACGTAATTTCTCTCTTCCTGTATTAGCAGCTCCAATTCTCCTTGTTTCCCATGCTCTGTGCATGTGTATAGACACATTTTAGTTTGTAGTTGCTTTCTCTTGCTCCCCTATTTTCATTCAGAATTTGTTGATTGGTGCAGTTTAAAAATATATTTTCAAGGTATCAAAAGCTTCCTGGGCTGGACTGGACCATTTGGAAAAGTATGTCCCCTTCCTGGTCATATCCGTCAGTGGTTTGGCCACTACTAAAAAGTTTTTAATGAACTTTCGGTAGTAGTTGGCGAAACCCAGAAACCTCTGTAAGGATTTTAGGTTCTCAGGATGATCTCAATCCCATTACTGCCCTTACTTCTCACCGGATGCATGTGATAACAGGTAGACAAAAAAAATAACCCAGGAAAGGGATCTCCTGAACCGAGAACATGCATTTCTCTGGTTAGACAAATCATTTATTGTCTCTGAGTATCTGAAGGACCTGCCTGACATGTACCTGATGTGATTCGAGGTCAGGTGAATAAATTAAAATGTCATCAAGGTAGATCACAGCAAACCTAGCCAGGTGACTAAAAATTTAATTACCGTATATACTCGAGTATAAGCCGAGATTTTCAGCCCACTTTTTTGGGCTGAAAGTCCCCCTCTCGGCTTATACTCGAGTCATACCCAGGGGTTGGCAGGGGAGGGGGAGCAGGGGCTGTCTAATAATACTCACCTGCTCCTGGCGCGGTTCCTGCAGGTCCCTGCTTCCCGGCGCTGCAGTTTCTTCCTGTAGTAAGCGGTCACATGGTACCGCTCATTACAGTAATGAATATGCGGCTCCACTTCCCATAGGGGTGGTGCCGCATATTCAATACTGTAATGAGCGGTAACGGTGACCGCTCACTACAGGAAGAAAATGCGGCGCCAGGGAACAGACGTGCAGCGACGACGCCAGGAGCAGGTAAGTATGACAGGGGGCAGTGTGCGATATTCACCGGCTCCTCGTTCCACCGTTGGCACCGCTGTGTCTTCCGCAGTGACGCGATTAGTGCGCGCCGCCCTCTTCCTGAACGTCGGTGCAGATGATGGGAAGACACAGCGGCGGTCAGCGGTGGAACGGGGAGCAGGTGACTATAGCAAGTGCCGGGGGCCGGAGAGGTATGTAATTTTTTTATTTTTTTAATCGCAGCAACAGCATATGGGGCAAATATCTGTATGGAGCATCTTATGTGGCCATGTGCAGCATGATATGGGGCAAATATCTGTATGGGGCATCTGTATGGGCCCATGTGCAGCATTATATGAGGCCATGTGCAGCATGATATGGGGGCAAATATCTGTATGGAGCATCTTATGGGGCCATAATCCACATTTGTGCAGCATTATATGGGGCATATTTTAATATGGAGCATCTTATGGAGCCCATCATAAACTGTATGGAGCATTATATGGGGCTCCTGATTCAATATGGATATTCAAAAACACTTAAACTACTGATGTCTCAATTAATTTTACTTTTATTGGTATCTATTTTTATTTTTGAAATTTACCAGTAGCTGCTGCATTTTCCACCCTAGGCTTATACTCGAGTCATTAAGTTTTCACCAGTTTTTTGTGGCAAAATTAGGGGGGCGGCTTATTCTCAGGTCGGCTTATACTCGAGTATATACGGTAAACTGTTGAAGGAAGGTGGGAGCATTAGTCAAACCAAATGGCATCACAAGGTTTTCATAGTGTCCCTCAGGTATATTGAAGACTGTCTTCCATTCATCCCCCTCCTTAATGTGAATGAGATTATAAGCCCCTCTGAGATCCAGTTTAGAAAACTATTTGGCTCTCACAATCTGATTAAAGAGGTCCGGGATGACAGGGAGAGGATATGGATCTCAGACCGGGATTCGATTTTCATGAAAGTCTAGGCAGGCATAACCAGTCATCTTTTTTCTTGGCAAAGAAAAACCCTGCAGCATTGGAAGATGAAGGTCTGATATAACCCTTTGCCAGACTTTCAGTGACATAGTCTTTCATGGCCTGCCTCTCTGGACCAGAGATATTGCATAACCTGTCTTTGGCAGTTATTCCCAGGAATAAAATGAATGGTGCAATCATAAGGATAATGTGGAGGAAGTTCCTGGCACCCCTGTTTTGAAAACACATACTCAAAGTCAGACAGGTATTCAGGCAGAGATTGGGTACCCACCCTGGCCAACCAGGTGCTCAACAGTGTTCTTGGCAATACTTGCTCAATTCAACTACCTACTGAGTTTGCCAGTCTATCGCAGGGTTGTGCAGCATAAGCCAAGGTAGTCCAAGAACCACAGAAGAGGGCAAGCCCTCTAGTACAGTCTATAAATTCAGAGTTCATGGCCCCTACCAGTAAATACAACATACAAACGACCTGAGTAAAATACCTCTGGCTCAAGAGTGCCGAGTCAATAGCAATCATGGGTATTGATCTAGACAATACTTGTGGTTTGAGGCCATGGGCCTGGATGAACCTAGCGTCGATCAAATTAAACCCAACCCCACTGTCCAGAAAGGTAGAAATTACCACCTTATCTTTGCCAAACTAGATCTCGGCTGGTAGAAAAAAAAATTAGATATACCAACGGATGAAATAAGTACACCTGGATTGCCAACCTCTCCGCAACGCAGGTTCCTTAGTTTTCTGGCTGTTGATTACGGGGGATATGAAAGGAAAGGCACCCACAAAATGACCTTTCCACCAGAAAAAAACACACCCCCATTTACACCGAACTACCATTGAACCAACAGAACGTACCGCTCAACCCAACTGCATGGGTTCCTCAGTAGACTCAGATTCAAGTTTCCTTGACTCCGGGTCACCTGCAAACTGGAGTATCTCCTTATGTCACTGATGAAGACAGCGATCCACACAAATGGCCAGAGACATGGCCAAGCAGGGGTGCCACTATCATGAGGCAAGTTGAGCCCTTTGCTTCAGGCGGCAGTCCTCACTGAAAGACAGGGGGCGGCTGAGTGTGGTCGGCTGTGCTGAGTGCGGTTGGCTGTGCGTGGCTGTGCTGAGTGTGGTCGGCTGTGCTGAGTGCGGGCGGCTGTGCTGAGTGCGGTTGGCTGTGCGTGGCTGTGCTGAGTGCGGGCGGCTGTGCGTGGCTGTGCTGAGTGCGGGCGGCTGTGCGTGGCTGTACTGAATGCGGGCGGCTGTGCGTGGCTGTGTTGAGTGCGGGTGGCTGTGCTGAGTGCGGGCGGCTGTGCTGAGTGCGGTCGGCTGTGCGTGGCTGTGCTGAGTGCGGGCGGCTGTGCTGAGTGCGGGCGGCTGTGCTGAGTGCGGGCGGCTGTGCGTTGCTGTGCTGAGTGTGGTCGGCTGTGCTGAGTGCGGGCGGCTGTGCGTTGCTGTGCTGAGTGTGGTCGGCTGTGCTGAGTGCGGGCGGCTGTGCTGAGTGTGGTCGGCTGTGCTGAGTGCGGTTGGCTGTGCGTGGCTGTGCTGAGTGTGGTCGGCTGTGCTGAGTGCGGGCGGCTGTGCTGAGTGCGGTTGGCTGTGCGTGGCTGTGATGAGTGCGGGCGGCTGTGCGTGGCTGTGCTGAGTGCGGTCGGCTGTACTTACTGCCTGAGTGCGGCGCTGGCTATAATGGATACAGCACCCCTGCAGCCAGCACAGCGAGGGCTGACTCCGCCCACTCGCGTCAATGGTCACATGCTGGTGGTGACATCATCGAAGGTCCTGGAGCTCTGCTGGGCTCTACAGCTACCCTGACTGGAGCTGCAGAGCACGGAGCCCCCATGGCCGGTATATTAAGGGGGATACGCGGGTGTGTGGAGCCCCCATGGCCGGTATATTGGGGGGGGATAAGTAAGTTCGGCTGCGTCACTCTAGTCCAGACTACGCAGGCGTGGTGCGTCGCGCTTGCGCAGTCTATAAAGGCTTCGGACAGAGTGACGCTCCCACCGTTATATTATAGATATATATAAGACAGGGGAGTGGCCAATACTGAACAGTTGAGATCATCAAAAGAGGAAGGCCTCAGAGACTCTAAGCTGAACAGTTTAATCCAGCACTGCTAACAGAAACCTGGACTGTTTAATAATAATAAGTGCTTCTAATCAACGGTGGAACGGGGAGCAGGTGACTATAGCAAGTGCCGGGGGCCGGAGAGGTATGTAATTTTTTTATTTTTTTAATCGCAGCAACAGCATATGGGGCAAATATCTGTATGGAGCATCTTATGTGGCCATGTGCAGCATGATATGGGGCAAATATCTGTATGGGGCATCTGTATGGGCCCATGTGCAGCATTATATGAGGCCATGTGCAGCATGATATGGGGGCAAATATCTGTATGGAGCATCTTATGGGGCCATAATCCACATTTGTGCAGCATTATATGGGGCATATTTTAATATGGAGCATCTTATGGAGCCCATCATAAACTGTATGGAGCATTATATGGGGCTCCTGATTCAATATGGATATTCAAAAACACTTAAACTACTGATGTCTCAATTAATTTTACTTTTATTGGTATCTATTTTTATTTTTGAAATGTACCAGTAGCTGCTGCATTTTCCACCCTAGGCTTATACTCGAGTCATTAAGTTTTCACCAGTTTTTTGTGGCAAAATTAGGGGGGCGGCTTATTCTCAGGTCGGCTTATACTCGAGTATATACGGTAAACTGTTGAAGGAAGGTGGGAGCATTAGTCAAACCAAATGGCATCACAAGGTTTTCATAGTGTCCCTCAGGTATATTGAAGACTGTCTTCCATTCATCCCCCTCCTTAATGTGAATGAGATTATAAGCCCCTCTGAGATCCAGTTTAGAAAACTATTTGGCTCTCACAATCTGATTAAAGAGGTCCGGGATGACAGGGAGAGGATATGGATCTCAGACCGGGATTCGATTTTCATGAAAGTCTAGGCAGGCATAACCAGTCATCTTTTTTCTTGGCAAAGAAAAACCCTGCAGCATTGGAAGATGAAGGTCTGATATAACCCTTTGCCAGACTTTCAGTGACATAGTCTTTCATGGCCTGCCTCTCTGGACCAGAGATATTGCATAACCTGTCTTTGGCAGTTATTCCCAGGAATAAAATGAATGGTGCAATCATAAGGATAATGTGGAGGAAGTTCCTGGCACCCCTGTTTTGAAAACACATACTCAAAGTCAGACAGGTATTCAGGCAGAGATTGGGTACCCACCCTGGCCAACCAGGTGCTCAACAGTGTTCTTGGCAATACTTGCTCAATTCAACTACCTACTGAGTTTGCCAGTCTATCGCAGGGTTGTGCAGCATAAGCCAAGGTAGTCCAAGAACCACAGAAGAGGGCAAGCCCTCTAGTACAGTCTATAAATTCAGAGTTCATGGCCCCTACCAGTAAATACAACATACAAACGACCTGAGTAAAATACCTCTGGCTCAAGAGTGCCGAGTCAATAGCAATCATGGGTATTGATCTAGACAATACTTGTGGTTTGAGGCCATGGGCCTGGATGAACCTAGCGTCGATCAAATTAAACCCAACCCCACTGTCCAGAAAGGTAGAAATTACCACCTTATCTTTGCCAAACTAGATCTCGGCTGGTAGAAAAAAAAATTAGATATACCAACGGATGAAATAAGTACACCTGGATTGCCAACCTCTCCGCAACGCAGGTTCCTTAGTTTTCTGGCTGTTGATTACGGGGGATATGAAAGGAAAGGCACCCACAAAATGACCTTTCCACCAGAAAAAAACACACCCCCATTTACACCGAACTACCATTGAACCAACAGAACGTACCGCTCAACCCAACTGCATGGGTTCCTCAGTAGACTCAGATTCAAGTTTCCTTGACTCCGGGTCACCTGCAAACTGGAGTATCTCCTTATGTCACTGATGAAGACAGCGATCCACACAAATGGCCAGAGACATGGCCAAGCAGGGGTGCCACTATCATGAGGCAAGTTGAGCCCTTTGCTTCAGGCGGCAGTCCTCACTGAAAGACAGGGGGCGGCAGAGTGGCAGTCAGAACATGTGGTGCCGACTCTTCATAATCCCTGACATTTTCTGAGTGTCACTAGTGCGGTGCGCGCGCCCCTGCTCACAACCCACTACCTATTGGCTGCTCTGTGCGCACAGGACCTGTGATTGAAGTCACAGGAGGGGAGGAGGCTGGGGTCACATGATCGGGACCTCCATGGATTGCAGGACTCTGCTTTGCTGGTTGCCATGGTAAGCTACCTTATGTGTGGGGTCAGGAGGGGTTTACAGTGTGGATGTAGCAGAGCCATGTGTGTATGAGGTGTACTGAGCAGAGCCGTGTGTGTATGAGGTGTACGGAGCAGAGCCGGGTGTGTATGAGGTGTACGGAGCGGGGCTGGGTGTTTATTAGGTGTACGGAGCGGAGATGCATGTGGATGAGGTGTACGGAGTGGAGCCCTGGGTGTATGAGGTGTACGGAGCGGGGCTGGGTGTTTATTAGGTGTACGGAGCGGAGATGCATGTGGATGAGGTGTACGGAGTGGAGCCCTGGGTGTATGAGGTGTACGGAGCGGAGCCGCGTGTCTATGAGGTGACCGGAGCCGTGTGTGTATGAGGTGTACGGAGCGGAGCCGCTTGTGTATGAGGTGTATGGAGCGGAGCTGGGTGTGTATTAGGTGTACAGAGCGGAGCTGCATGTATATGAGGTGTACAGAGCAGAGCTGGGTGTGTATGAGGTGTACGGAGCGGAGCCATGTGTGTACCGGGCGGAGCCGTGTGTGCAAGGTGTACGGAGCGCAGCCGCGTGTGTAGGAGTAACTATGTGTGGCCATTATACGGTACGCAGTATCATGTGCGGCCATTATACAGTATTGAGCACTGTGTGTGGCCATTATACAGTATGGAGCATCATGTGTGGCCATTATACAGTATGGAGCATCATGTAGGGCCATTATACAGTATGGGGCATCATGTGTGGCCATTATACAGTATGGAGAACTATGTGTGGCCAATATACAGTATGGAGCATCATGTGTGGCCATTATACAGTATGGAGCATCATGTACGGGCAATATACAGTATGGAGCACTATGTGTGGCCAATATACAGTATGGAGCATCATGTGTAGCCATTATACAGTATGGCACATCATGTGAGGCCATTATACAGTATGGAGCATCATGTGTGGCCTTTATACAGTATGGAGCATCATGTGGGGCCATTATACAGTATGGATCATGTGGGGCCATTTTACAGTATGGAGCATCATGTGGGGCCATTATTCAGTATGGAGCATCATGTGGGGCCATTATACATTATGGAGCATCATGTGGGGCCATTATACAGTATGGAGCATCATGTGCGGCCATTATACAGCATGGAGCATCATGTGCGGCCAATATGCAGTATGGAGCATCATGTGTGGACAATATACAGTATGGAGCATTATGTCTGGCCATTATGCAGTATGCAGCATCATGTGTGGCCATTATATTATATGGAGCAATATATGGGGCTCATTATTCTGTATGGAGCACTGTGGTGCCCAGAATACTGTATAGAGGACTATACTGTCTGATTTATGACCTATTGTAGAATGTACAATAGTTATCACTCATGTAATGTATGGGGGGACTGTATATGAAATGGGAGCCCTATAGGGGGGCTGTACTGTATATGTGTTTGGGGGGGCACCGTTTTGAAGTTCGCCTCAGGCAGCAGTGTGGCTAGGTTCACCCCTGTGGCCAAGTCAAGGGAGACCGGAGTCTCATGCAGGGCAAAGGCATCCTTTACCTTTACTGATAACCTTTGATAGAACTGTCCACCGAGTGCAGGGTAATTCCACTTAGTATCTGTGGACCACCTCCAAAACTCAGAGCAATACTCCCTGCCGAAGCTGACATAGTGTAGACTCGGCCAGGGAAATGTGGTCGGGGTCATCATATGCAGTTGTGTGAAAAAAAGTTTGCCCCTTCTTGATTTCCTATTCTTTTGTTTGTCAAACTTAAATATTAGTCAAAGATAACACAAGAAAAAATAAAATGCAGTTTTTAAATTAAGGTCTTTATTAAAGGGAAAAAGAAATCCAAACCTATAGAGCCCTGTGTGAAAAAGTGATTGCCCTCCAACCCCTTAAAACATAAATTAACTGTGGTTTATCACATCTTGGGAAGCAGAGGGTGGGTGGCTGTGCGTGGCTGTGCTGAGTGCAGGCGGCTGTGCTGAGTGCGGGCGGCTGTGCGTGGCTGTGCTGAGTGCGGGCGGCTGTGCGCGGCTGTGCTGAGTGCGGGCGGCTGTGCTGAGTGCAGGCGGCTGTTCGTGGCGGTGCTGAGTGCGGGCGGCTGTGTGTGGCTGTGCTGAGTGCGGGCGGCTGTTCGTGGCTGTGCTGAGTGCGGGTGGCTGTGTGTGGCTGTGCTGAGTGCGGGCGGCTGTGCTGAGTGTGGGCGGCTGTGCTGAGTGCGGGCGGCTGTGCGCAGCTGTGCTGAGTGAGGGCGGCTGTGCTGAGTGCGGGCGGCTGTGCTGAGTGAGGGCGGCTGTGCGCGGCTGTGCTGAGTGCGGGCGGCTGTGCGCGGCTTTGCTGAGTGCGGGCGGCTGTGCGCGGCGGTGCTGAGTGCGGGCGGCTGTGCGCGGCGGTGCTGAGTGCGGGCGGCTGTGCGTGGCTGTGCTGAGTGCGGGTGGCTGTGCTGAGTGCGGGCGGCTGTGCGTGGCTGTGCTGAGTGCGGGCGGCTGTGCGCGGCTGTGCTGAGTGCGGGCGGCTGTGCGCGGCTGTGCTGAGTGCGGGCGGCTGTGCGTGGCTGTACTGAATGCGGGCGGCTGTGCGTGGCTGTGTTGAGTGCGGGTGGCTGTGCTGAGTGCGGGCGGCTGTGCTGAGTGCGGTCGGCTGTGCGTGGCTGTGCTGAGTGCGGGCGGCTGTGCTGAGTGCGGGCGGCTGTGCTGAGTGCGGGCGGCTGTGCGTTGCTGTGCTGAGTGTGGTCGGCTGTGCTGAGTGCGGGCGGCTGTGCTGAGTGTGGTCGGCTGTGCTGAGTGCGGTTGGCTGTGCGTGGCTGTGCTGAGTGTGGTCGGCTGTGCTGAGTGCGGGCGGCTGTGCTGAGTGCGGTTGGCTGTGCGTGGCTGTGCTGAGTGCGGGCGGCTGTGCGTGGCTGTGCTGAGTGCGGGCGGCTGTGCGTGGCTGTACTGAATGCGGGCGGCTGTGCGTGGCTGTGTTGAGTGCGGGTGGCTGTGCTGAGTGCGGGCGGCTGTGCTGAGTGCGGTCGGCTGTGCGTGGCTGTGCTGAGTGCGGGCGGCTGTGCTGAGTGCGGGCGGCTGTGCTGAGTGCGGGCGGCTGTGCGTTGCTGTGCTGAGTGTGGTCGGCTGTGCTGAGTGCGGGCGGCTGTGCGTTGCTGTGCTGAGTGTGGTCGGCTGTGCTGAGTGCGGGCGGCTGTGCTGAGTGTGGTCGGCTGTGCTGAGTGCGGTTGGCTGTGCGTGGCTGTGCTGAGTGTGGTCGGCTGTGCTGAGTGCGGGCGGCTGTGCTGAGTGCGGTTGGCTGTGCGTGGCTGTGATGAGTGCGGGCGGCTGTGCGTGGCTGTGCTGAGTGCGGTCGGCTGTACTTACTGCCTGAGTGCGGCGCTGGCTATAATGGATACAGCACCCCTGCAGCCAGCACAGCGAGGGCTGACTCCGCCCACTCGCGTCAATGGTCACATGCTGGTGGTGACATCATCGAAGGTCCTGGAGCTCTGCTGGGCTCTACAGCTACCCTGACTGGAGCTGCAGAGCACGGAGCCCCCATGGCCGGTATATTAAGGGGGATACGCGGGTGTGTGGAGCCCCCATGGCCGGTATATTGGGGGGGGATAAGTAAGTTCGGCTGCGTCACTCTAGTCCAGACTACGCAGGCGTGGTGCGTCGCGCTTGCGCAGTCTATAAAGGCTTCGGACAGAGTGACGCTCCCACCGTTATATTATAGATATATATAAGACAGGGGAGTGGCCAATACTGAACAGTTGAGATCATCAAAAGAGGAAGGCCTCAGAGACTCTAAGCTGAACAGTTTAATCCAGCACTGCTAACAGAAACCTGGACTGTTTAATAATAATAAGTGCTTCTAATCAAGGTAGGAGTAAGTGAAATCAGACGCTGTGGTCTTCTGGCCCCTCTCTGTCACAATGTTATTGTACACGTCTTATCACTCTGTTATATCTGTATTCTATTATGTGTATGCATAACCATTAAGCATAACTAGACGACAACTTTCCCTCACCCTGACATTCCCCGGAAGAAGCTGGACAAAGCACGCATCGGGGTGTAGGGAGACAGAACTATACAAATCTTGGATGGAAGTGACTTTAGCTAGCAAGGTACTGATACCCATATTTATAAGTCTATATACTGACCGCACTGTGTTTTATTGACTATGTGCCAAGCAAATTAATATAATGTTGGAATTGGTGTATTTCATATTCCACTTGGCCTTTCCTCTTCTTCTGTAATACTATGCTTATTCGCCTAGTTTCTATCAGTTCTAGGCATTTGCTGTGTCACTTTGTGAGGCTTTCTTCTATGAATGTTAATGTTTTTTGTATTTAATAAATGTATACTTATCTAATACTAGTTAATGGCTGTCTTCCTTTGTCCTGGAATTCAATTGCTTTTTTCCAGACCATGGAAATTCTACATTATATTGAACAACTGTGTATTACTCTATATTTACTCACTGAGGACTTTGCTTCTGAATTATTTTGAGATGTCTATGACGTCAAACTTTTTCTGAAAGCAGCGCCTCTACAGAAAATACAAAGTATTGCACAGTTCATATTGAACTTAATAAGCTGTCAGTATAATCTACTTTGCTCGTTGCTCAAAATAGGCTACAGAAATCTTGTCATCCCCAAAATCGAAGGTGAGCTAAGCCCACCGGCATCAGGGGCTTATCTACAGCACTCTGTAATGCTGTAGATAAGCCCCCGATGTATCCTGAAAGATGAGAAAGAGAGGTTAGATTATACTCACCCAGGGGCGGTCCCCGTACGATGGGCGTCGCGGTCCTCCCATCTTCATCAGATGACGTCCTCTTCTTGTCTTCACGCTGCGGCTCCGGCACAGACGTACTTTGTCTGCCCTGTTGAGGGCCTCTCTGACCTTTCCCGGCGCCTGCGCACTGCAGTACTTTGCTCTGACCTCAACAGGGCAGATAAAGTAAGCCTGCGCCGGAGCCGCAGCGTGAAGACAAGAAGAGGATGTCATCGTAAGAAGATGGGAGGCCCCAGACCGGACCGCGACGCCCATCGGACCAGACCGCAGTGGGACCGCCCCTGGGTGAGTATAATCTAACCTCTTTCTGATCTTTCAGGATACATCAGGGGCTTATCTACAGCATTACAGAATGCTGTAGATAAGCCCCTGATGCTGGTGGGCTTAGCTCACCTTCGATTTTTGGGGTGACAGGTTCCCTTTAAAGGTCTTTAATCCACCTTAGAAAAGAAACCAAATATAATTGCATTTCAAAGACAATGGTGCAGATAACAGTAGCATACTTTTCATTCTGAATGGAATATGTACCACTGATGTAGACCTAAAGGAATATGTATCACTAATGTAACCCTAGAGGATTATGCATCACCGATGTAGCCCTAGAGGAATATGCATCATTATTGTAGCCCTAGAGGAATATGTATTACTGATGTAGCCCTAGAGCAGTGTTTACAAACTCCAATCATGGTTCCCTCAATAGAACATGTTCTCAGGATTTCCTTAGTGATGAAATTATCAAGGTATCAGATATTGCCACAGGTTCTCTCACCTGTGCAATACTAAGAAAATCCTGAAAACATGATATGTTTGGGGGTCGTGAGGACCAGAGTTTGGGAAACACTAGCCTAGAGGAACCTGCATCACCGATGTAGCCCTAGAAGAACATGCATCACAGATGTAGCCCTAGAGGAAGATGTATCCCTAAAGAAGTTCTGAAGGAACATGCATCACAGATGTGGCCCTGCGGGAACATACATCACAGATATAGCCCTGCGGGAACATACATCACAGATGTAGCCCTAGAGGAATATATATCCCAGATGTAGCCCTGGAGAGACATGCATCACTGATGTGGCCCATGGGGAACTAACATCACTGATATAGCCCTAGAGGAACATGCAGATCTGGAAGATATGGATCACTGATGTAGCGCTAGAAGAATATCTGTCACTGATCTAGCGCTAGAAGAATATCTATCACCAATGTACAGGTAAAATATGTATTACCAATGTAATGCTGGAAGAATATTATTATGTTGCCTTTAAGGAATATGTATCACTGCCAGAAAATGTATCCCACAAGCATAAAAAGCTATTTTTAAAGAAAAGACAATTAAAGATGAGGCTGTTTTGTGTGTCTGTCTATTCCCGCAGCATGTGATTATAAATAAAGTGAGCAAATTATAATGCATCATTTAACTCATCTCGTGGATTTCCTCCAAGACGTAGGCTTGAGCAGATGGTTGTAAAGATTTAGATATCACAGTATAGAATGAATATTCCCATGTCTTGCACATTTCTTGGCTTGTAGGTGGAAGAGTTAAAATGGGGACAACACATCGCTTAGTCTGTAGAAATTATTGTGCAGAGTAACACATAATGTCTTCCACTTTAATGTTTTTTTCTGCACACTTCAAATAGCTTCTAAAATTGGCCGACATGACAGGCATATGGTTTTGTGATTAGGCCTGTCTGCCAGAAAACATTTTATTATTTTCAAGTCGAAAAATAAAAGAAATGTGATATCTTAAGGCATTTCAAGGAGCGTTCCTCAGGGAGAAGAATTCCTGGAGCCCTCATTTATAATCTGTTTTATCTAACGTGAAGCAATCAGATGGTTTTGCAAAGCCATCAAATACCAGAGTCATTTATGAAGCTGTGACACCTGCTCCCCAACTCAGCTCTATTAGCAGGAGAGGATTAGATCTTCTGTTTACCTCTCAAATAGAAAGGGATGATAAAGGAATGATGGAGATGAAACAGGCGACAAAATGTCAGAGATGACTAAGCATGGAGCTCCATTTATGTGCAATACCCAATAGTAGATTTTGTCTTTTGAAATCTACTTCATCAAAAAGACATTTGTTCATTTATGTGGAATTCTGCTTTAAAAGGTTGATAATATACTGTATACTATACTATTATAACTCTACGGGAAGCTCATGCATTAAAGTGCTGCCCATGTTGTAAGACAGATCTTTTCTATTTTCCACCCTTTTGACCGGGCTACATACAGTCAATTCAATGATATCATGGTTACCATAAATGGACCATTTATACATGCAAGTCTCTATGTTCAGTCAATGTCGCTTCCGTCATCAGGAGTCCCAAGTAGATCCCTTCAAGGTCACAACCCAAGGTCAGCCCCTGGTATGTCCCCCTTCTGAAACATGCATTGGTCTTTTGCAACCTTTGTGGCTACAGTTTTCTGTTCTATAGTTGTTCATCTATAAACACCCAGTCTAACACTGAGCAAAACTATTTGCTGGCCCCTGTTCCGGCACCAACGTCGGTAATCTGTGGTTGAGGAACCATAACACTCCAAAACTCCTACTACCGTACCTGCAGCATCCCCAATGCCTCCTCTGATTAGTAAGCCTCCAACAATATGCATGTGTTGCACCACAACATAACTACATAGTGTCGGTCATACTAATCAGAAGATGCATCGGAGATATTGCAATTAATAGAATGTTCACAGTGCTTTGGCCCAGTGGCCTTGCTCTGGTGGCCATAGGCTACCGACGTAGCCGCTGGACAAGCATCCTGGAAATCTTTTTGCTCAACTTTACCAGTTTCACCATGATCAAGTAAACTTTGCATGTTCATATATATTACCAGTCAAGCGTTCAGACACACCTATTTATGCAATAGTTTTCCTTGTACTTATTGAAATGTGCACATTGTAGATTCAGACTCAAGACAGAAAACCACAAAGCAACACAGCTGGAGACAAGATGTAAAGAAACATGCATGAAACAAACCAGAATATATGTTATACCTTAGATTCCTGAAAGTACCACCCTTTTACCTTGATGACAGTTTTACATCCCCTTGGTATTCTCTCAAGAAGCTTCATCAGGTAGATTACCTGGAATGGTTTCTAACAAACAGGCATGCCTCATCTAGAGTTAATTTGTGGAATCTCCGGGCTTCTGAAAGTGCTTGTGACCATCAGGTGAGTTTTTCAAGATTTAGTACACAGGGTCATTTCATTCGGTGCTAATCCACATTCCACAACTGTTCTAAATCAGAATATGGCAAGAACCAATCAATTAAGAGAAATTACAGTTCATCATTACTTTAAGATTTGAAGGTCAGTCAATCCAAAAAATTGCTAGAACCCTGAAAGTATCCTCAAAGTGCAGGGATGAAAATCATCAATCACTAGGATTAAACTAGTCCTCATGAGGAAAGGAAGACAAAGTATTACTTCTGCTGCAGAGGATAAGTTCATGAGGGTCATTAGTCTTAGAAACCTCAAATTTACTGCATCTCTGATAACAGCCTTCATAAATGATGGAGAGATATCAAGTAACCAACACTTTTCAACATTACCTTTCCAATGGATACTGCAAGAAGCAGCCCTTTATGAATTAATTGCTGCAAACAAGCCACTAGAAGGATTCACAAACAAAAAGTTACTTGTTTGAACCAAGCAATGCAAAGACAGGACATTAGATCAGTGGAAATATGTACTGTAATCAGAGTAAAAATTTTAGATGTTTGGTACCAACTGCTTACAAAGATGAGACACAAAAAAGTGAGTGGATGGATTTTTACTCCTGGTGCCCAATGTGAAGAATGGAGAAGTGTGATGGTGTGAGTGTATTTTGCTGGTGACACTGTTGGTGATTAATTCCAAATTTATACTTGCATGCATCCTCTATATATATTTATGTTGGATAGAGAAAAAATACGATTGTTTTTTGACTGGGTGACACTTCAGCATTTGTTTCGAGGCGACTATTATGCAACCAAGCAACAAAGATGGATGGACACCTTCTGAGGCATCATTAATGTTTAAATAACAATTTTACTAAAAAGCATTTTTGCACGTTTTTTTTTTAACAATTTGGACTATTTTGCTTCTGCAGCCTCTGTGTGTTACAGTACTTAGCAGTCTGCAGAATGTATAAACAGTCAAATCCGTCAGCTCATCTGATGACGGAGTTTGCAACCCTTATCTTTCTTCTGAATGATGTTCTAAGCAGATTTATGACCAGACAAAACTTTCATTAATTTCTAAATCAATGTAGAAGATGGTCCAGTAAAAACAAAATAAAAGTTACAAAACTGTTCCATCAGACGAGCTTACTAATGAATTTGGCTGGCATTTCATTATGCCGTCTGCTATGTACTGTGTTACGTAGAGACCGTAGAAGCCAAATATCCCACCATTTTTAATGTAGTCTTATTATTATTTGGTGATCGGTTCACAAGTGAATACGTAAAAATGTGCAGTGTTTTGGGTTATTTTTAATGAGTCATCCTCTACTGGTAAAGCTGAAATAGTATAAATGGTATGAACTATATTAAGAGCATCACGATGATTAGCACTATTGCCATCCAGCACTGGCATCCTGGGTACAAATCAGCCCAAGGGAGAGTATCCGTATGGAGATTAATGTTCTTCTTGTGTTACCTTTGCTTTTCTTTCAAACATATTGATCAAGTCTGATTAAATTGTCCCTAGTAGGTGTAGTTCTCAGGTGAGTAAATTACTGTAAGCCATTATGGACACAGGGACTGATGTGAATGGTGTCCATATTTCTGTTATTGTAGCTTAGCTTCATTAGAGTGAATTGGCTTTCTGGTGGAGAAAAAAGTGGCAAATACACAAAGAAAGTCTGAATTGATAATGGGGAGTCCATTATTCTAAATTTTTATCAATTAGCTAGTGAGAACAGTCAGAGAATCACTCTCTCTCCATGTCCAAGGACCCTCCATTAACTTCAGTGAGCACTGTGTAATGCTTTATTTGTGCCCTGGAGATCCTGTAAGGGAACTGAACATTTATTACCAGGTTCCCTCACAGATTACAGTTTATTGCTTGTGTTCTGTCTCCGCCATCTAATTTGTTGCCTCCAATTATTTGTTTGCATAATCGCAGTTTCTCAGTATACAGTATTGATATATTCATGCCTGTATTCATCTGTAGTGCTTTGGCTCCCTCTAGCGGTCAGAGATATGTTGACTGTTCTATTTTTCTGCTATTTATTTTTTATGTCTGATCCTCCTTTGCAATGCATTATGGTAGCTCAGCCCACATTTCCCTCCAGTTTTCATTCACTTCCTCTAGTTTGCCTTCCAGGGAAGACGCTTACACTTCATTCCCCTTGCGATTGCATTGCCGGTATGTCTTTATGTTTTTTCTCTAGATATTTCTGCTCTATATTAGCCTAGCTTAACCAGTTGCACTCCTAGTTCAGTTACTAGCCTTCTAAATGTAATGCATAATGTTTATCATGTGTAGTATGTATCGTTCTATACCATGTACTGATTCCATGTATATCATTGTTCACAGTTTCACCGCATCAATATACCAATACGTTTAATAAAGCACAGACTCAACCACAGTCTCCTTATTGGACCCGGTATAGCGGTTTAGCTGACTGGATAGCTACATGAGCCTGCCTCATTTAGTGAGGACAGAACAGTGAAACGGCAGCCATCCAACTAGTGGGATTCAAGTCACCGGCTACTCAGAGACTAAATACAGCTACAGCAATCTCTGCACAGCCAAGCACTTTCCCAAGACACCATGTCTCACAAATCGCATAGAACAAGATCTGTTACTTCCGTTTCCTCAAAGACAACATCCATCACCAGCGCGGTTGCCATTGCCCGCGCAAATGCTGAAGCCGCCAAAATACGAGCGAGCTTTGCTGACCAAGAGATGCAACTTAAATTAGAAAAAGCACGCCTAGATGATGAAGAGAGAAGGTCACGCTTAGAGAGAGCCGACCAAGAGAGAAGGATGCAGTTAGAAAAGGCACGTGTGGATGCCGCCTTAGAAAGCCTAGCAGCAAAAAGGGAAGCTGCCGCAGCCCTCGCTGAAGCGGAATCGCTAGAAGCCGCGCAAAGCCCCAAGCTGCATAGCCAAAGCAGTACGTCAAGTCTGGAGTTTCCACTACAAGACACACCACAACGCACATCTCAGTATGTTAATGAACTTCCTGATCCAAACTATAACCCTGAACCAGCACCAGAACGAGAATACGACGTCTCCAGCGAAGTGAGCGAGAGTCACCACGAGGCTCAGCTCCAGGACAGAAACAAACTCGAAAACGTGAGACAAAACGACTCTGCTAATGACTACCTTGCCCCTCACCAGGTAACCAACGTGGATCACCCTGCTGACACACCGTACGTCAAACCGAAGCAATACGACACCGGCTGGCGCCACCCTGAGGACACTAACAGGTATGAACGCACCTCACATCACTATCAGGGCGATCCATCACCAGTGTACTCCACCGACAACCGGTTCACAACAGAATTTGCCAAGTTCTTCACACGACGTGAACTGGTTGCCAAGGGACTCATGAAATTCACTGACCAAGCTGAAGGTTACAGAGCTTGGAAAGCTTCCTTCCAAAATGTCATTAGAGACTTGGGGCTACAACACAGGGAAGAGATAGACCTGTTAGTCAAATACCTGGGAGGAGAGTCAGTCAAACACGCAGTAAGGATCAGAGACATTAATATAAACCGCCCTGAGACCGGCCTCAAAGAGATCTGGAAGAGGCTGGATGAGTGTTACGGCTCAGCAGAAGTAATAGAAAGAGCCTTGTTCAAAAGAATCGATGACTTTCCTAAAATTTCTAACAAAGGTCTCCAGAAACTTAGAGAGCTAAGCGACCTACTAAAGGAAGTCCAAGTTGCCAAATACGAGGACGACCTACAGGGACTTGCATTTCTCGACACAGCCAGAGGTGTTAACCCTATAGTCCAGAAGTTGCCCTACAATCTACAGGAGAGGTGGCTCACACATGGTTCCACGTACAAATACAAACACAGTGTTCCATTTCCCCCCTTCTCCGTTTTTGTAGACTTTATACACCAACAAGCGAGAATTAGAAACGATCCCAGCTTTGACTTTGCAATGCCATATGCCACACCGTCACCACCTGCAAATCCACGCAGAACATCTGTGGCAGTACACAAGACTTATGTTTCTTCTCCAGGTTCTAATTACAGGTCTGCTGGCTGCTCCCAATCAGAGACAAAGGTGCAGGACCCTGACAAGCAGTGCCCACTTCATCAGAAGCCTCATCCTCTCCTGAAATGCAGAGCCTTCAGAGGAAAATCTATGCCAGACCGCAGAAGCTTCCTGAAAGAGAACGGTATCTGCTACAAGTGCTGCTCGTCCACAACTCATCTCGCCAAGGACTGCAAGGTCAGTGTAAAATGCACAGAATGTGGCACCACAGACCATAACACTGCTCTACACCCAGGCCCAGCTCCATGGAGTGCACAAAACACGCCAGCTGACAGTGAGCATGGCGGGGAGGAAAGGAACACTGATACAGCTACGCCAGAGATCACTTCACAATGTACCGAGGTCTGCAAAGGGACAATAGACAGTAGGTCCTGTTCAAAAATATGCCTTGTCAGAGTATACCCAAAAGGCCATAGAGACCAGGCTGTAAGACTGTATGCTATCTTGGATGATCAAAGTAATCGATCCTTGGCTAGATCAACTTTCTTTGACCTATTCAACATCAAAGGGCCAAGCACTCCCTACTCATTAAAGACATGTGCAGGTACTGTGACAACAGCGGGCAGGAAAGCTACAGACTACCAAATCGAGTCATTAGACGGACAATTCTGCCTACCACTACCTACGATCATCGAATGTAACCAGATCCCAGACAACAGATCTGAAATCCCTACGCCAGATGTAGCAATCCATCACGCTCACTTAAAGCAAATAGCACACCTTATACCAGAACTCGACCATCAGGCCCAGATAATTCTGCTGTTGGGGAGAGATATCCTGCAGGTTCATAAAGTGAGACGTCATATCAATGGACTCCACAATGCTCCCTATGCCCAAAAGCTAGACCTAGGATGGGTCATAATTGGCAACGTATGCTTGGGACACATGCACGCCCCATCTTCTGTGACAAGCATGCTGACAAATACATTGGAGAAAGGACGACCATCTCTGTTTCAACCTTGTAACAATGAGTTCCATGTCAGGGAACTGCCACACAGCATCCAACTGCCCAATCATTTAATAGACTTTACTCACGACAGCAGTATAGTGTCGGGAAGCTATGAGGATCAGTTAGGGTGCACAGTCTTCCAGAGAACTAAACAGGACAACCAAGTGGCAATGTCGGTAGAGGACAAGTTGTTCTTAGAGGTAATGGACAAGGGACTCGTTAAAGATGAGACCAACAGCTGGGTCGCACCTCTTCCCTTCAAAACCCACAGACCACGTCTACCGAACAACAAAAATCAGGCATTACAACGTTTCTCCTCTCTCAAACGTAATCTGCAAAAGAAACCAGAGATGAAAGATCACTTCTTCTCCTTCATGTCAAAGATTTTTGAAAACTGTCACGCAGAACTAGCTCCCACTCTCAAAGACTCTGAAGAATGCTGGTTCCTACCCATGTTCGGAGTATACCACCCTAAGAAACCAGGCCAGATTAGAGTCGTGTTCGATTCCAGTGCCAAATTTAATGATGTCTCCCTAAATGACGTTCTACTAACAGGACCAGACCTCAATAACAAACTGCTGGGAGTACTTATGCGCTTCCGTAAGGATTCCATTGCCTTCATCGCTGACATCCAGCAAATGTTCCATTGTTTCCTTGTGAGAGAGAGAGACAGGGACTTCCTAAGATTCTTCTGGTACAGAGACAATGATCCTACTAAAGAAGTCACAGAGTACCGCATAAGAGTGCACATCTTCGGCAACAGTCCTTCCCCTGCCGTCGCCGTTTACGGACTCAAAAGGTCAGCTCAGGAAGGAGAAGCAGAATACGGAGAAGATGTCAGAAGATTCATAGAAAAGGACTTTTATGTCGACGACTGTCTCAAAGCAATGCCTTCAATTGAGACTGCCATCAGTCTTCTCAGGAGAGCCCAGGACATGCTTGCCTGCTCGAACCTTAGGCTTCATAAAATAGCCTCAAACAGCCAAGAACTCATGGAAGCATTCCCTTCTCAGGACCTATGTAATGGTCTCAGAGACCTGGACCTGGGGTCAGACCCCGCACCAATGCAACGCAGCCTTGGGCTTCTCTGGAATCTACAGTCAGACACTTTCACCTTTCAGGTCAACCAGGAAGAAAGGCCTTTCACACGTAGAGGCGTCCTGTCTACCATCAACAGTCTGTACGATCCCTTGGGTTTCGCAGCTCCTGTTACTATACAAGGCAAGGCCCTACTAAGAGACTTAACTAGGGAAACATCTGACTGGGATGCACCTCTGCCACCTGATAAGAGGATCCAGTGGGAAGAGTGGAAGAACTCGTTAGCGGCACTCTCCAACCTGAATGTGCCAAGACCATACGCCCCTGTGCCATCTACTGAAATACAAAGCCAAAGACTGTACGTATTTGCAGATGCTTCTGTCAAAGCGATTGCCGCTGTTGCCTACCTGAGAACTGTAGATTCCAAATGTCAGTGCCACATTGGTTTCATTATGGGAAAGGCCAAACTCGCACCACAACCAGAGCACACTATACCCAGGTTAGAGCTTTGTGCCACAGTCCTAGCCATTGAGTTAGCAGAGTTCATCACATCCGAAATGGATATCGACCTGACACAGGCCAAGTTCTACTCGGACAGCAAAGTAGTCCTGGGATATATCCACAACGAAACCAGGCGATTCTACGTTTATGTCAATAACAGAGTGCTACGAATCAGGAGATCAGTTCATCCAAAGCAGTCGCATTACATACCCACAGACCAGAATCCTGCAGATCATGCAACTAGAGCAGTTGACGCAAGTCGACTAGGAAGCACAACGTGGCTGTCAGGACCAAAACTATTGTACATTGAGGAATGTTTTCCAGACACCTTTGAACTAGTAGGAGAGGACTCAGATGTTGAAATCCGCCCTCAGGTGTCTACACTTCATACAATGACCTCTGTCATCCAGCTTGGATCTTGCAGGTTCGACAGATTCTCAAGTTGGAAGTCACTTACTCGAGCTATTACCTGCCTGACTCATATAGCTCGCTCATTCAAGACCACCAGAACTTGTGGCACAGAAAAATGTAAAGGTTGGCATCTTTGTAAAAATACCTATGTTACCTCCGACTTAGAGTTCTCTAGAAATCACATCATCCTCACTGTTCAAAGAGAATCCTACTTTGCAGAAATCCAATGTCTTATCAACAAAGCTCCAATACCAGTGAGCAGCGTATTGAGAAAACTCGACCCATTCATCGACAACAGTGGCCTACTGAGAGTAGGAGGCCGACTCAAAGAAGCTGAGATGGGGTTTGTGGAGAAATTCCCTCTTATACTTCCCGGAAAATGTCATGTTGCCTACCTAATCGTACAACATTACCACAATCTGGTCAAGCACCAAGGAAGACTATTTACTGAAGGAGCCATCAGGTCTGCCGGTGTGTGGATCGTTGGTGCAAAGAGACTCATCAGTAGTGTCATCTACAAATGTATTACCTGCCGTAAGATTCGTGGTTCGACTCAAACTCAAAAGATGGCTGACCTACCAGCAGATAGACTCAGCCCAGACCCTCCCTTTACCAGCGTTGCTCTCGATGTGTTCGGGCCTTGGTCAGTTGTTACACGTCGTACTAGAGGCGGCCAAGCCAATAGTAAACGTTGGGCAGTCATGTTCACTTGCATGTCAATCAGAGCCGTCCACATAGAGGTCATTGAGTCCCTCGACACGTCAAGCTTCATCAATGCCTTAAGACGCTTTATTGCCATCCGTGGTCCTATCAAGCACATACGCTCAGACAGAGGTACCAACTTCGTCGGTGCAGCAAAGGAATTGGGAATACCTTCAAATCTAGACTATAAGACTCTTGAGAGGTTCATCAGTGACCAAAGTTGCACATGGTCATTCAACCCACCTCATTCTTCACATATGGGAGGATCTTGGGAGCGAATGATTGGTCTAGTACGGAGAATTCTTGACTCCACTCTTCTTCAAGAAGGGGCAGCGAGGCTCACCCATGAAAGCCTCATCACCTTCATGGCAGAAGCTGCAGCTATAATTAACGCAAGACCCCTGGTTCCAGTTCCTAACGACCCTGAGGAGCCCTTGTTATTGACTCCAGCTACTCTACTTACCCAGAAAACGGGACTGTCCAGTGCCCCTCCAGGAGGATTCGACGCTAAGGACCTCTACAAGCGCCAATGGAGACAGGTACAAAGTCTTGCAAATACTTTCTGGGACAGGTGGCGCAAACAATATTTGTCTACCCTGCAGCCACGTACGAAGTGGCAATCTACTAAACCTAATCTGAACGTAGGTGACCTTGTTCTTGTGAAGGACTGTCAAATTCACCGGAACCAGTGGCCACTTGGTCTAGTTACCGCAACGTTCCCCAGCAAGGATGGCAATGTCCGCAAAGTTGAACTAAGGATGACCAAAGGGAATGAACCTAAGACATTTTCCAGACCGGTATCTGAACTGGTCCTATTGTTGCCTTCGGAAGAAAGGAGTAGTGACATCCGTTGATGTCAGACGGGGAGTGTTCTGTCTCCGCCATCTAATTTGTTGCCTCCAATTATTTGTTTGCATAATCGCAGTTTCTCAGTATACAGTATTGATATATTCATGCCTGTATTCATCTGTAGTGCTTTGGCTCCCTCTAGCGGTCAGAGATATGTTGACTGTTCTATTTTTCTGCTATTTATTTTTTATGTCTGATCCTCCTTTGCAATGCATTATGGTAGCTCAGCCCACATTTCCCTCCAGTTTTCATTCACTTCCTCTAGTTTGCCTTCCAGGGAAGACGCTTACACTTCATTCCCCTTGCGATTGCATTGCCGGTATGTCTTTATGTTTTTTCTCTAGATATTTCTGCTCTATATTAGCCTAGCTTAACCAGTTGCACTCCTAGTTCAGTTACTAGCCTTCTAAATGTAATGCATAATGTTTATCATGTGTAGTATGTATCGTTCTATACCATGTACTGATTCCATGTATATCATTGTTCACAGTTTCACCGCATCAATATACCAATACGTTTAATAAAGCACAGACTCAACCACAGTCTCCTTATTGGACCCGGTATAGCGGTTTAGCTGACTGGATAGCTACATGAGCCTGCCTCATTTAGTGAGGACAGAACAGCTTGTGGTGCAAAAAGTGTGTTTCTGTATCATCAACCCTCCTAGGTCATCTATATGGGCATGTAGGTCATAAAAGGTTGAATAACATTATATCTTAATATCTGTGATCCGATGTCTTATTCCAGAGATATCCATTTTTTTTAATATATGTTAAGATCTAGACGCCAGATGTAAAGGGGGCATTACCAGCGTGAGATATGTAGATCAGGAGAGCACACTGTAAATGTAGGAAGATGTCCCCTGCCTTAAAGGTTATTAACAGCTTCACAAACTTTATTGTTAACTAGCTGTACTACCCGGCTTCGCCCGGGTTAATGACTGCTGTTAGCAAAATAGAATGTGATAACAAAAATTTATTCTGCACACAAAAACCACAAAACAAATAGATAGAAATGTAATTATTAAAAGGCAAAAACTAAGCTAATAGAAGAATTTCACAACATATATTAGCTTTGTTATACTGAGAATGTCTTTGTTGCCTATATTAACCAATCAGAGCTCAGGTTAATTAACTGTAGCAAAATAGAAGCTGAGCTGTGATTGGTTGCTATTGGCAGCCTGATAAATCCCCAGCCAACAGGAAGCCCTCCCCCTGGCAGTATATAGTAGCTCACACATACACATAATAGACAGGTCATGTGACTGACAGCTGCCGTATTTCCTATATGGTACATTTGTTGCTCTTGTAGTTTGTCTGCTTATTAATCAGATTTTTATTTTTGAAGGATAATACCAGACTTGTGTGTGTTTTAGGGCGAGTTTCATGTGTCACGTTGTGTGTTGAGTTGCATGTGGCGACATGCGTGTAGCGACTTTTGTGAGATGAGTTTTGTGTGGCGACATGCGTGTAGCAACATTTTGTGTCGAGTTGCATGTGACAGGTTAGTGTAGCAAGTTGTGTGCAGCAAGATTTGTGCATGGCGAGTTTTGCGCGTGGCGAGTTTTATGTGTGGTGCGTTTTGAGTATGCAAGTTTTGTGTGAGGCAACTTTTGCATGTGGTGCAACTTTTGTACATGTGGCAATTTTTCTGTGTGTGCAAGTTTTGCATGAGGTGAGTTTTCCATGAGGTGAGTTTTGCACGTGTGGCGAGTTTTGCGTGAGCCTAGTTTTGCATATGGCGAGTTTTGCATGTAGCGAGTTTTGCGCGTGGCGAGTTTTGAGTGGTGACTTTTGTGTTTCGACTTTTATGTGGCGAGGTTGGTGTGTGTGTGGTGAAATGTGTGCTGAGGGTCGTATATGTGTTCAAGCACGTGGTAGTGTGTGGCGCATTTTGTGTTTGTGTTCATATCCCCGTGTGTGGTGAGTATCCCATGTCGGGGCCCCACCTTAGCAACTGTACGGTATATACTCTTTGGCGCCATCGCTCTCATTCTTTAAGTCCCCATTGTTCACATCTGGCAGCTGTCAATTTTCCTCCAACACTTTTCCCTTCACTTTTTCCCCATTATGTAGATAGGGGCAAAATTGTTTGGTGAATTGGAACGCGCGGGGTTAAAATTTCACCTCACAACATAGCCTATGACGCTCTCGGGGTCCAGACGTGTGACTGTGCAAAATTTTGTGGCTGTAGCTGCGACGGTGCAGATGCCAATCCCGGACATACACACATACATACAAACATTCAGCTTTATATATTAGATATACCTGTGTGTCATCTCACCTATATATAGTATATATCTGTGTCATCTCCTCCTGTATATAGTATACACCTGTATGTCATCTCCTCCTATACATAGCATATACCTGTATGTCATCTCCTCCTGTATATACTATATACCTGTAGGTAATCTGCTCCTGTATATAGTATATACCTGTATGTCATCTCCTCCTCTATATAGTATATACCTGTGTGTCATCTCTCCTGTATATAGTATATATCTGTGTCATCTCCTCCTGTATATAGTATATACCTGTGTGTCATCTCCCCTGTAAATAGTATATACCTGTGTGTCATCTCCTCCTGTATATAGTATATATCTGTATGTCATCTCCTCCTGTATTAGACCTCGTTCACACGTTATTTGGTCAGTATTTTTACCTCAGTATTTGTAAGCTAAATTGGCAGCCTGATAAATCCCCAGCCAACAGTAAGCCCACCCCCTGGCAGTATATATTAGCTCACACATACACATAATAGACTGGTCATGTGACTGACAGCTGCCGGATTCCTATATGGTACATTTGTTGCTCTTGTAGTTGGTCTGCTTATTAATCAGATTTTTATTTTTGAAGGATAATACCAGACTTGTGTGTGTTTTAGGGCGAGTTTCGCGTGTCAAGTTGTGTGTGTTGAGTTGCGTGTGGCGACATGCATGTAGCGACTTTTGTGAGATGAGTTTTGTGTGGCGACATGCGTGTAGCAACTTTTTGTGTGTCGAGTTGCATGTGACAGGTTAGTGTAGCAAGTTGTGTGCAGCAAGTTTTGCGCATGGCGAGTTTTGCGCGTGGCGAGTTTTATGTGTGGTGCCTTTTGAGTATGTGCAAGTTTTGTGTGAGGCAACTTTAGCATGTGTTGCAACTTTTGTGCATGTGGCAATTTTTCCGCGTATGCAAGTTTTGCATGTGGCGAGTTTTCCATGAGGTGAGTTTTGCATGTGGAGAGTTTTGTGCGTGGCGAGTTTTGAGCGGCGACTTTTGTGTTTCGACTTTTATGTGGCGAGGTTGGTGTATGTGTGGTGAAATGTGCGCTGAGGGTGGTATATGTGTTCGAGCACGTGGTAGTGTGTGGCGCATTTTGTGTGTGTGTGTTCATATCCCCGTGGTGGTGTGGTGATTATCCCATGTCGGGGCCCCACCTTAGCAACTGTACAGTATATACTCTTTGGCGCCATCGCTCTCATTCTTTAAGTCCCCCTTGTTCACATCTGGCAGCTGTTAATTTGCCTCCAACACTTTTCCTTTCATTTTTTCCCCATTATGTAGATAGGGGCAAAATTGTTTGGTGAATTGGAAAGCGCGGGGTTAAAATTTCACCTCACAACATAGCTTTGACGCTCTCGGGGTCCAGACGTGTGACTGTGCAAAATTTTGTGCCTGTAGCTGCGACGCCTCCAACACTTTTCCTTTCACTTTTTCCCCATTATGTAGATAGGGGCAAAATTGTTTGAATTGGAAAGCGCGGGGTTAAAATTTCGCCTCACAACATAGCCTATGACGCTCTCGGGGTCCAGACGTGTGACTGTGCAAAATTTTGTGGCTGTAGCTGCGACGGTTCAGATGCCAATCCCGGACATACACACATACATACAGGTCCTTCTCAAAAAATTAGCATATAGTGTTAAATTTCATTATTTACCATAATGTAATGATTACAATTAAACTTTCATATATTATAGATTCATTATCCACCAACTGAAATTTGTCAGGTCTTTTATTGTTTTAATACTGATGATTTTGGCCTACAACTCCTGATAACCCAAAAAACCTGTCTCAATAAATTAGCATATCAAGAAAAGGTTCTCTAAACGACCTATTACCCTAATCTTCTGAATCAACTAATTAACTCTAAACACATGCAAAAGATACCTGAGGCTTTTAAAAACTCCCTGCCTGGTTCATTACTCAAAACCCCCATCATGGGTAAGACTAGCGACCTGACAGATGTCAAGAAGGCCATCATTGACACCCTCAAGCAAGAGGGTAAGACCCAGAAAGAAATTTCTCAACAAATAGGCTGTTCCCAGAGTGCTGTATCAAGGCACCTCAATGGTAAGTCTGTTGGAAGGAAACAATGTGGCAGAAAACGCTGTACAACGAGAAGAGGTGACCGGACCCTGAGGAAGATTGTGGAGAAGGACCGATTCCAGACCTTGGGGAACCTGAGGAAGCAGTGGACTGAGTCTGGTGTGGAAACATCCAGAGCCACCGTGCACAGGCGTGTGCAGGAAATGGGCTACAGGTGCCGCATTCCCCAGGTAAAGCCACTTTTGAACCATAAACAGCGGCAGAAGCGCCTGACCTGGGCTACAGAGAAGCAGCACTGGACTGTTGCTAAGTGGTCCCAAGTACTTTTTTCTGATGAAAGCAAATTTTGCATGTCATTCGGAAATCAAGGTGCCAGAGTCTGGAGGAAGACTGGGGAGAAGGAAATGCCAAAATGCCTGAAGTCCAGTGTCAAGTACCCACAGTCAGTGATGGTGTGGGGTGCCATGTCAGCTGCTGGTGTTGGTCCACTGTGTTTCATCAAGGGCAGGGTCAATGCAGCTAGCTATCAGGAGATTTTGGAGCACTTCATGCTTCCATCGGCTGAAATGCTTTATGGAGATGAAGATTTCATTTTTCAGCACGACCTGGCACCTGCTCACAGTGCCAAAACCACTGGTAAATGGTTTACTGACCATGGTATTACTGTGCTCAATTGGCCTGCCAACTCTCCTGACCTGAACCCCATAGAGAATCTGTGGGATATTGTGAAGAGAAAGTTGAGAGACGCAAGACAAACACTCTGGATGAGCTTAAGGCCGCTATTGAAGCATCCTGGGCCTCCATAACATCTCAGCAGTGTCACAGGCTGATTGCCTCCATGCCACGCCGCATTGAAGCAGTCATTTCTGCCAAAGGATTCCCGACCAAGTATTGAGTGCATAACTGAACATTATTATTTGATGGTTTTTTTGTTTGTTATTAAAAAACACTTTTATTTGATTCGACGGGTGAAATATGCTAATTTATTGAGACAGGTTTTTGGGGTTATCAGGAGTTGTAGGCCAAAATCATCAGTATTAAAACAATAAAAGACCTGACAAATTTCAGTTGGTGGATAATGAATCTATAATATATGAAAGTTTAATTGTAATCATTACATTATGGTAAATAATGAAATTTAACACTATATGCTAATTTTTTGAGAAGGACCTGTACATACATACATACACACATTCAGCTTTATATATTAGATTTGCTTCCTACAGCGGGGAAAATAAGTTTGATACACTGCTGATTTTGCAAGTTTTCCCACCCATTCCCATCTTGAATGCTCTTACTGAGGGAAGGAGGTTGTTGGCCAAAATATTGTGATACATGTTCCCATCCATTCTCCCTTCAATAGCTTGCAGTCATCCAGTCCCATTTGAAGAAAAGTACTCCCAAAGTATGAGGTTTCCCCCACCATGCTTCACAGTTGGAACAGTGTTCTTGGGGTTGTACTCATCCTTATTCCCCCAAAGAGAGTGGAGTTGATACCAAAAAGTTAGATTTTGGTCTCATCTGACCACGAACTTCTCCAATGCCTCCTCTGGATCATCCAGATGGTCATTGGTGAACTTCAAAAGGTTCTGGACATGTGCTGGCGTGAGCAGGGGGGCCTTGTGTGCTCTGCATGAATTTAATCCATGACAGCATAGTGTGTTACTAACGGCAATGTTTTGAGACTGTGGTCCCAGCTCTGTTCAGGTCATTGACAAGATCCTCTCATGTAGTTCCAAGTTCATTCTTGACCTTTCTCAGCATCATCCTTACCACACGAGGCGAGATCTCGCACGGAGCCCCAGACAAAGGAAGATTGACAGTCATCTTGTGTTTCTTTCATTTTCTAATAATAGTGCCAACAGTTGTTCCCTTCTCACCAAACTTTCCCCTTGTTCTGTAGCCCATCCCAGCCTTGTGTAGGTCTATAATTTTGTCCTTAGACAGCTCTTTAGTCTTGGCCATGGTGGAGAGGTCGGAGTGTGATTGTGTGGACAGGTGTCTTTTACACAGGAATGGAGTTCAAACAGGAGCAATTAATACAGGTAAAGAGTGCAGAGAAAGAAAAACTAACACCTGTGAGAGCCAGAATTCTTGCTGGTTGGTAGGTGATCAAATACTTAAATTGCATTTTATTGCATGAAACATGTAAAAATCATACAATGTTAGGTTTTTTTTAGGTTCTGTCTCGCACAGTTGAAGTGTACCTACAATAGAAGTTACTGAGCCTCTCCATTCTTTGTAAATGGGAAAATTAGCAAAATCGACAGTGTACCAAATACTTATTTTCACCCGCTGTATACAGATTAAGCAACTTTCTGAATAGTTTTCATTAAATAATTGCTACCATTTTACTGGCGTAAACTTTTTGCAAGTCCTTAATTTAGTTAAATGATTTGTAAAAATGCTACAATTCCAGTAGAGCTTCTGCTTAGTTCTGATGGTGTTCCCTGCTCCTCGCTCCTTTTTCTCAGCATTAGGTTTAGTGCAGACAACCGTGTATTCTCTCACCCAAGAGATTTGCACCGATTATGCAAATCACTCTCTGATCAGAATGTGATCTGATTCTCTTGGATTTGGGAAAAAAATTCTCCATCTTCTCCATTCTGTCAGTATGTGGAAATCGGACTGCACTCAGTTGACATCCAACTGCAGTCTGATGGTATCCAGAGACTCATTGACTTGCATGGCCGAGTGATCCGAGTATTATAATGTGCACAGCCCCATAGAATAACATTGGTCTGACTAATATCTGATATTTTGTCAGATCGCACTCGGGACAGAAAATACAACCATACGCATGAGCCCTTAGAATTAGAAATTGTGCTGCAAGATCAGCTAATGTAGGCAGCAGTACTATGGATACACACAAACCTCACATCCAGCATGTATTACTGATAGAGACACTCCCACAAAAAAAAAAAAATCTGACACTTGGATCAGGTTGAAAACTGCATATCTAGGGCCCTAAAGTTAATCAAGTGATGAAGATAAGAAACTTAAGGTACCGTCACACTAAACGACTTTATAACGATATCGCTAGCGATCCGTGACGTTGCAGCGTCCTCGCTAGCGATATCGTTTAGTTTGACACGCAGCAGCGATCAGGATCCTGCTGTGATGTCGCTGGTCGCTGAATAAAGTCCAGAACTTTATTTGGTCGTTTGATCGCTGTGTATCGTTGTGTTTGACACCAAATGCAACGATACCAGCGATATTTTACACTGGTAACCAGGGTAAACATCGGGTAACTAAGCGCGGGGCCGCGCTTAGTAACCCGATGTTTACCCTGGTTACCAGCGTAAAATGTAAAAAAAACAAACAGCACATACTCACATTGCGTCCCCTGCAGTCTGCTTCCTCCTCTGACTCAGCGCCGCAAAGTGAAAGTGAAAGCAGCACAGCGGTGACGTCACCGCTCTGCTCTCACTGTACGGCGCTCAGTCAGTCAGGAAGTGGACGCAGGGGGACGTGAATGTAAGTATGTGCTGTTTGTTTTTTTTACATTTTACGCTGGTAACCAGGGTAAACATCGGGTTACTAAGCGCGGCCCTGCGCTTAGTTACCCGATGTTTACCCTGGTTACCAGGGGACCTCGGCATCGTTGATCGCTGGAGAGCGGTCTGTGTGACAGCTCTCCAGCGATCAAACAGCGACGCTGCAGCGATCGGCATCGTTGTCGTTATCGCTGCAGCGTCGCTTAATGTGACGGTACCTTAAGTTTCAGTGTATAAACTAAAAGGTGAGTGTAACAGTTACCATACATACAAATCATATACTCTACTTCTAAAGTGTTCATTACCTTTAAAATATTCCTAAAGGTTTCTTGTCCTTTATGGAGCCAGTCTCCCATGGTACGGTGAAAACAGTAAAGGAAAAATCTGATAAATTATGTCTGGAAAATCACGGCCAGTATAGATTGAAGACTCAGACAGAGATATCGACTTGCCTCTAAAGTTCTTGTCAAATTAGGAAAATGTAATTTCAAATGAAGGATGTCAGAAATACACGAGTTACTTCAATGTACAATTTTATTATTTTTGCACACCAGCAGTGTGTTGACGCAAGCAAAGTATAGATTTCCTACAATTTTACAATTAAAAGAACCCATGTTAGTAGTGACGTTTCTTGATCACAAGTCTTTTACAGTCATAAATTGTGAGAAGATATCCATTTGATTTCTTGGCTAACTATAGCCATCAAATTTAAGTTTTAGCATCTGTGCAATTTAACTGAAAAATAAGTATGCATATTTAGATAAAGGGGTTGGCCACTTTTTTTTTTTTATTGATGGCCTATCAATAATATATGATCAGCGGTGGGTACTACACCCGGTACCCCCCCGTCAATCAGCTGTTACTGGTGATGGTTGGAAGTTCTCAGATGCTGATGAACACAGCAGCTCCGTAAATTCTATAGTAGCGGGTACTATTAATTTGAATAGTTAGTGGATCAGCAGTACCTGGCAGCGGCCACTATAGAAGTGGCAGAGCTGCTGGCGGTGATAGAGGATGGGCGGTGGTGCCAGGTGTCGCACCACCACCGATCAGAACCTTAAAGACGTATAAATAGGACCAAGATCGTAACGCAATGGACGAACTGGCCGGCGGCTCTCCCGACCTGAGCAGGACAGCTGCATAGAAATACATGAAGCTGTCAGGCTTGGGTCGCGAGACAGCCGGCGAGGCCATGCTGTGTTCCTCAGTCCGATTTATACGGCCAGCTAACTGCACTCTTAGGATAGGCAATGAATCAAAAAGTAGTGGCCAACCCATTTAAGTAAAATTTTTACAAAAAGAGAACAGTGACAACATTCTTTAGTAAGGGTTTCCAGTGTCCATCTTTTATTTTGTTTATACTGTATGTTATTTACGAGCTGAAAAAAGTGGAAATTGCCAATTCAACGTTACTCGAGATAAAAATTCAGTTTTAAACCAACATTGGGACACTCAATAGAGGAGCCATACCCCTCTGCCCTTTAGTTTCAGAGCCTTACATAATACTCAAGACAGCGAAGAAAACTAGGGCCGACAAACGAAATTTTACAAAAATGGCCATTTACAGTCAGGCAGCTTTCGCTCAATCGTTGGAAGGGGGGGGTCTAGATTTACTGGATTGGCACATTCAGCTTTTAGTATGTATATTCACATTTGCCTATTTATCTCTAATATCTAACACTATGGAAAATCACTGTGGATGGGAGCAGGAAGCATTGATTTGCGTGTTTGTTTTCTTGCTTTATGAGCCATTGTTACATAATATGAATACAGACATCACGACATTAAGCCAGAATACGGCACCTTTGTACAAGTCTCGGTGGCACTCGTCCAATTACAAACTCTGTATCTCAGCTTCAACAGTAGTATGGAAACGATCTGAAAAACGTCAGTACGGTTCAAATATGTCTAATATACAAAAATCCCAGAAATTGTGGAATCCAAATATTATCCCCTGAACAAGTCCATAGGACAGGTAAGATGTGAACCTTTTCCCCCCTACTTTTCAAAGCAAGTCCTCCTCTCTGATATTCCTGACTCACTTAGGCTGAGACTATAATATCAAGAAATGTTGCATGTCAATGGTCACTGTTGCATCAATAAAATGGTCTTCAATTGACAGTCAAATTGAAAATCATTTCGTTTGCAGAAAATGTTTTACCCCTGTAAAAATGCCCTAAAGTCTGGTACACTAGGTGTCTCCCTCCTCCGTAACTTGCAGCTCCCAGTCTCAAATTGGTCTCTAGTAGCAGAGACAGCTATAGAGGGCAAGAGGTGAGGGTGATGCCTTGCTTCCACTAACTGTACGAGGAGCAGGTAGATATGGGGGATCGGCCTTTTAAGGCCCCGTCTCACATAGCGATTTACCAACGATCACGACCAGCGATACGACCTGGCTGTGATCGTTGGTAAGTCGTTGTGTGGTCGCTGGGGAGCTGTCACACAGACAGCTCTCTCCAGCGACCAACAATCAGGGGAACGACTTCGGCATCGTTGAAACTGTCTTCAACGATGCCGAAGTCCCCCTGCAGCACCCGGGTAACCAGGGTAAACATCGGGTTACTAAATGCAGGGCCGCGCTTAGTAACCCGATATTTACCCTGGTTACCAAAAAAAACAAACAGTACATACTCACCATCTGATGTCCGTCAGGTCCCTTGCCGTCTGCTTCCTGCTCTGACTGAGTGCCGCCGTACAGTGAGAGCAGAGCGCAGCGGTGACGTCACTGCTGTGCTGTGCTCTCACTGTACGGCGGCACTCAGTGAGAGCAGGAAGCAGACGGCAAGGGACCTGACGGACATCAGATGGTGAGTATGTACTGTTTGTTTTTTTTTACATTTACGCTGGTAACCAGGGTAAACATCGGGTTACTAAGCGCGGCCCTGCGCTTAGTAACCCGATGTTTACCCCGGTTACCAGTGAAGACATCGCTGGATCGGTGTCACACACACCGTGTCAGCGGGACCTCAACGATCAAAAAAAGGTCCAGGCCATTCCGACTCGACCAGCGATCTCGCAGTAGGGGCCGGGTCGCTGGTACGTGTCAAACATAGCGAGATCGCTACTGAGGTCGCTGTTGCGTCACAAAACTTGTGACTCAGTAGTGATCTCGCTATGCGAGACGGGGCCTTTATGCACCATTAATTTACAGTCCTTCTCCCTGTTCTCTGCGCAGTTAACAATCTTCACACCCCACATAGTAATTTGTTAAATTCCTGCCCTTCTCCTCTGCAAGTCAGCTGTTGTACTATCACCACCAACTCTTACATTCTGCGTATTTCCTAGTACAGCTGTAAACTTCTTTTAGCATTAGCTATCGGAAAATTTTACTGACTCTTCTAATAACATACAGTCATACATGCTGCTGTTTCTCAAATAATCTTTCCTCTCTTACTATGCTGTTACCTCCATCTTTCATCTCTGGTTCTCATTGTGCTGCTGTTCCCTCAATCTTCTCGCTCACTGTGCTCCTGGCTGTTCTCTCCATCTCTCCTCTCTCACTGTGCGGCTGGCTGTTTCTCCATCTCTCCTCTCTCACTGTGCTCCTGGCTGTTAGCTCCATCTCTCCTCTCTCACTGTGCTCCTGGCTGTTAGCTCCATCTCTCCTCTCTCACTGTGCTCCTGGCTGTTAGCTCCATCTCTCCTCTCTCACTGTGCTCCTGGCTGTTAGCTCCATCTCTCCTCTCTCACTGTGCTCCTGGCTGTTAGCTCCATCTCTCCTCTCTCACTGTGCTCCTGGCTGTTAGCTCCATCTCTCCTCTCTCACTGTGCTCCTGGCTGTTAGCTCCATCTCTCCTCTTTCACTGTGCTCCTGGCTGTTAGCTCCATCTCTCCTCTCTCACTGTGCTCCTGGCTGTTAGCTCCATCTCTCCTCTCTCACTGTGCTCCTGGCTGTTAGCTCCATCTCTCCTCTCTCACTGTGCTCCTGGCTGTTCTCTCCATCGCTCCTCGCTCACTGTGCTCCTGGCTGTTTCTCCATCTCTCCTCTCTCACTGTGCTCCTGGCTGTTGCGCCATCTCTCCTCTCTCACTGTGCTGCAGCTGTTAGCTCCATCTCTCCTCTCTCACTGTGCTGCAGCTGTTAGCTCCATCTCTCCTCTCTCACTGTGCTGCTGGCTGTTAGCTCCATCTCTCCTCTCTCACTGTGCTGCAGCTGTTAGCTCCATCTCTCCTCTCTCACTGTGCTGCTGGCTGTTAGCTCCATCTCTCCTCTCTCACTGTGCGGCTGGCCGTTCTCTCCATCTCTCCTGTCTAAACCAAATACGAGAATACAGAGCAGAAGGGTTTCTTTTCCGGGCTGGCATATAATTGGTCACTGTTGTAAGGGGCAGAAGTTACAACTTGTACAGTCCTGGCAGATTTTCAGTGGGAGTTTACCGATCCCGAGCAGAGTGGATGACTTGTAAATATGCAGCAGCTTAGGGGCTCTATGAAAATAACCCAGGTGTCTGCTCCAAAAACAGTCAGGATATAATAAAGAAGCACCAGAGCTAGAAGCCTAAATATTTATTTAATATTCTGATGAAATGACAAGTACACCTTTAAGGGTTAGACAACATGATATTGCCATGGGGTATGCAGTTTCCTGCAGCGTCCCATGCACTGGTGTGCCACCCAATGGACACTGAGTATCAGTGCAGAAACGAAACTCCTATTACTCCTTCATGCATATGTGTAAGCACTCATGAAGACGTCCACGCAAATCGTCCGATCAGTGATTTCAATACACAGAGTTGGGAGACCCACAGCCAGTGATCAGATCGATTTGCACAGACGTCTGCATGACCCCTAAGAGCGAGCGCTCATTCAGACGTCCGTGTATCACGGTCCAAGTATGGACCACAATGCAAGGACTGTCCACCGGTTTCCTGACTGGAACTTGACAGCTTCATAGGCATAAACGAGGCTGTCAGAATCCAGTGAGACCAGCGGCCCGTCCGCGGATTACGGTTCATCCTACACGGACGTCTGAATTTGGCCTTAAACTTCCTTGTTCCTAGGTCCGCTACAAGGCATTGGATCTGTTCCAGGGAGGGCCCCGCCATCCCAGGAACAGATGCCCGGCTAATCATTGAAAAATAAAAGTCCAGGAAATTTATAAAATACATTTGCTTTTAAACGTCAACATTGTAACGATCTCTGCTTGCTGACAGTGAATAGTGAAAGTATAAGTATATAACTTTTCATTCTTCAATGGCTGAAAGGTGGGATTACAAGATGGGATTAACCTTGAACGCACCAACCAAAAAACTAGAAGGAACATTATTACAGTGACTAATTGCTGAGAACATATAGTAAAGCTTCAGATATTCATACACCTGTTACAAGGCACCAATATCAGGAAACAAAAAGGCACAAAGTATTATTTGGGAGACAAACCATCTATTAGGGAGTGGGGAGAACATTCACAAGCTAAATAGGGGCATCTGCTGCATTCTAGCCGTGCCCGGCGGCATGAAGATGGCTGGGCAGCAATGATATCAAGTCTATGGATGGTGAAGACCAAGCTGGGTAATGCTACAGAGAAATAAAGACAGAGGAATGTCGCCAGTCAGTTATTTTCCATGGGCTTAATAACTTAAAGGGGTATTCCAGTAATAGCAAGTGAAGGCATATCGCTAGGACTTATGTATTACTGCTGTGATATTGCAAATCAGTGTGAACTACTGCTGTGATATTACAAGTCAGCCCATATCACTTGTTAAGGTCAGAATACTCCTTTAATGAACATCAATATTTTATGCAAAAACTCCCAAAAACTAGTGGAAACCATCAAAATAAGTATAAGTTATATTTTTATTTTACAAAAGGGGGGGGGGGGGGGGGAAAGAGGGTTACTTTAATTTGACCTCACTGGCAGGTTTCAGTCAATCTTTTGCATTAGAATTGGGGAGACAAAACCATGAGGCGATCCCAATCTGTCCATTATACGGTCATGTTCCACTTTAGCTTTAAAATACTGACTAGTATACAGTGCCTACAAGTAGTATTCAACCCCCTGCAGATTTACACATTTGGAATTAACTTGGCATTGTGACATTTGGACTGTAGATCAGCCTGGAAGTGTGAAATGCACTGCAGCAAAAAAGAATGTTATTTCTTTGTTTATTTTTTTTTTTTTTAAATTGGGAAAAGTCTTTTCAGAGGGTCATTTATTATTCAACCCCTCAACCCCCCAGAATTCTGTTTGGTTCCCCTAAAGTACTAAGAAGTAGTTCAGGCACAAAGAACAATGAGCTTCACATGTTTGGATTAATTATCTCTTTTTCCAGCCTTTTCTAACTATTTAAGACCCTCCCCAAACTTGTAAACAGCACTCAAACATGGTCAACATGGTTAAGACAAAGGAGCATTCCAAGGCCATCAGAGACAAGATCGTGGAGGGTCACAAGGCTGGCAAGGGGTACAAAACCCTTTCCAAGGAGTTGGGCCTACCTGTCTCCACTGTTGGGAGCATCATCCGGAAGTGGAAGGCTTATGGAACTACTGTTAGCCTTCCACGGCCTGGACAGCCTTTGAAAGTTTCCTCCCGTGCCGAGGCCAGGCTTGTCCGAAGAGTCAAGGCTAACCCAAGGACAACAAGGAAGGAGCTCCGGGAAGATCTCATGGCAGTGGGGACATTGGTTTCAGTCAATACCATAAGTAACGTACTCCACCGCAATGGTCTCCGTTCCAGACGAGCCCGTAAGGTACCTTTACTTTCAAAGCGTCATGTCAAGGCTCGTCTACAGTTTGCTCATGATCACTTGGAGGACTCTGAGACTGACTGGTTCAAGGTTCTCTGGTCTGATGAGACCAAGATCGAGATCTTTGGTGCCAACCACACACGTGACGTTTGGAGACTGGATGGCACTGCATACGACCCCAAGAATACCATCCCTACAGTCAAGTATGGTGGTGGCAGTATCATGCTGTGGGGCTGTTTCTCAGTCAAGGGGCCTGGCCATCTGGTCCGCATCCATGGGAAGATGGATAGCACGGCCTACCTGGAGATTTTGGCCAAGAACCTCTGCTCCTCCATCAAGGATCTTAAGATGGGTCATCATTTCATCTTCCAACAAGACAACGACCCAAAGCACACAGCCAAGAAAACCAAGGCCTGGTTCAAGAGGCAAAAAATCAAGGTGTTGCAGTGGCCTAGTCAGTCTCCTGACCTTAACCCAATTGAAAACTTGTGGAAGGAGCTCAAGATTAAAGTCCACATGAGACACCCAAAGAACCTAGATAACTTGGAGAAGATCTGCATGGAGGAGTGGGCCAAGATAACTCCAGAGACCTGTGCCGGCCTGATCAGGTCTTATAAAAGACGATTATTAGCTGTAATTGCAAACAAAGGTTATTCCACAAAATATTAAACCTAGGGGTTGAATAATAATTGACCCACACTTATGTTTAAAATTTATAAAAATTTAACTGAGCAACAAAACTTTTTGGTTTGTAAGATTTATGCATCTGTTAATAAATCCTGCTCTTGTTTGAAGTTTGAAGGCTCTAACTTATTTGCATCTTATTAAACCTGCTAAATCTGCAGGGGGTTGAATACTACTTGTAGGCACTGTATGCTAGTGTGAATGAGGCCCTATACAGATAATCAGATAATAGCTCCTCACGATCCAAGAAATTAATACTATGAGCTGAAAGCGAGATAAGGGCGTCAAATAAGATTAAGGTTAAAATATCAAAGATTAGGTGTCGTTTATTGGGTTCACTGTAAGAAATAAATAAGACTTTAATAGTGTATTAAAGAGGAAATTTCAACACTCCTGGTTCCTCTGTTTCAGTAAATGCTTGTATTCCTCGCAACTTCTTATAACTCTGATGTGACGCTCCTTGGTTATTCCTCCACGAAAAGTAAGAATACATGGACAAATGGGTGATACATGTTAGGGGGTGTGTCCTTGCGCACTCTGAAATGGACCAATCAGTGCAGGCATAGCTGCATTCTACAGGGACACGCCCTTTTCACGCAGTAAATGTTCACGTCCATTTATCAGGAGGAACAACAGAGGGACGCGGCGCAACACAGATCCAAGAAATAATGATCCACAATTGTTTTTTATGGAGAATACTAGTATTTAGGAATGGTGACAGATCAGGTTTAAAAGAACTTGTTGTTAGATTCATAACGGCCAAGCTACAGGCAGCACGAACCAGAGCCTGGCTGCACCACTGCATTCTGGTATACCCAAATGTAAGGGCAGGTTGCTCTGAAGCTTAAAGTGCATCAGGTGCTCTCCTCACCGGTGGCCATTGAATAACCACATCATTAGGCTGCTGACCGTCCAGGATTAACAAATTCCTTCCTAGCACATAAGGAAACCTACATATTCTAGGGAAAGTACAATCTGAGAATGCTGCCTGCAGCCTCCAGAGAGGGGATTAGTCTTTATACTGGAAATTTGGTATGGCACAGTAGTGTAGTAAGGGGGAACCCATCACCAGGACAGGCCTCCGTACATAATCTAGATGCTCTTAAAAACGACTCCTACTAAACTTCCTCAAGGACACGAACATAACCGGCCACATATGAAAACCAAGAAAGTCTCACTTTCCTGTAATCATGACTTTTCAGAGCAGAAGTCATGGGGGCGGAGCTTACCGCTTCCGACTCGTTGCTCGTGGAACGATTAAGTAATGCTCAACTTCCTATAGGAAGACTGTTTCCTACAAAATAGATCTTCTATCCTTTCCTTTGGAGTCCAAGACATAAAAGCACGTACTGTACCTCATATAGTAAAGGGCCCCACCACCACCACACTCCTAAGGCAGGAAAAAATAAAAATGTATACATGGACGTGATTTATATATTATATATAAAAAAATAACTTTTTTCCAATTAATTATTAGGACAGGAGCATATGACATCTACTATAATGCCAGAATGATTGTACTCAAATATTCCTGTGGCTTGTGCCCACTTCAAGCGATTAAATAGGCAGCGTACACTGTGGAGGCATCTTGGGAGATCGCGCATGTAGGTAGAGTTGTATTAGTTTGTCTTCTTAGTACATTCACACTTTGGCTTTTTGTGTTTTTTTTTTTTTTTTTTTAGAATCGCGCTGCACGCTGTCGAAGTTTGACAAATGCATAGATGGCCACAGCTGCTAGAAGTACGGGCACCACGATTACTGCCAGCGAGGTCCCTTCAGAGTCTCTATCACTTCTACTTCCCAGAGGGCCATTTAGATGATTCTGGGGAAACATAAAAAATAAATAAATAACGGATATTTTAAATGGTGCAAATACATTACATATGTAAAACATAAAAAAAAATAAGAGTAACACGGATTTCACCAAACAATGATCAAAAAGTAAAAACACCCTGGATCCTAAACATAAGCCATAAGAGCGACCACGATGTGGCAAGTGATGTCTTGTGTGTGGCTCTTGACTTCCTAACCCCATGACAAGTATCCAGGATTTAGCTGGGGTTCCTGGTCCTGCACCAGAACAACCCTAAGATAGATCAATAGGAGATGGCTTCTGCCTTACAGGGGTTTCCACTTACACTGTCATCTCCTTCACCGTAGGTGGGAGCAGATCCCAGATCATGGGGGATCCAGCTGATACTGCATGATGCAACTCAATCTATGCAGAACGTCACGTTGTTGGGTCCACATTGCAATTCTCAGCACAGGAACCAGGAATAGAAAGATTAAAGGAGGTTCTTTGTAAGGAACAATGTGGGGCCCGGAGGACAGTCCCCCCCCCAGCAGTCAGTAAGCGATGGTCTATTATGGCAATAGGTCATCACGTATAAAATCAGTCCGAGATCGGACTGCCAGTGGATCTCCCGACCCGAGTGGGACATCCTCAAAGAAATACATGACGCTGTCACGCTCGGGTCAGGAGACCCATGCTCAGTCCATGCATTGCGGATTGGTCTCAGTCCTATTTATACGGTTGTCTGAAGGCGCCTTTACGGTGATGAGAAAACCCCTTTTAATAGCCACTAATGACAGACTTTATATTCCTCCCTAGGAAGAAGCGCAACAAGAAGAAATACGGTCAAGATGGCCATAAATAAATCTGACTGTCGGAAACCATTTTAGGTTCACATCTAAGGACAAGAGAATATATTGATTTATTCATCCCAAAATCTGCACTAGGATGCTGTAGTTATGAGCTTCCAGTATGGAGGAGAGGAGACTTCTTTCTCCCTGGCACCAAGTTGTAGGTAAGAAATATTTTTTTATGCTGTAGAGCAGAGCTCGCAATCCCATGAGAGAAGCATGGCGCTGACACCACTAACTGAAGGGCAAACCGGCAGCTTCTCCAAATGGAGTTCATCTGCTATAACGACTCATTTCCATCCTCACTGGTATGATAATCCGTGCAGTGGCTTGTGTACATCTATCTGTGCAGCAGATCCTGAAGCCGAGCCTCAGCCAGGGGTTACAAGGAGCAAGAACGCAGAGGCTGCAGACTGGAACAGGCGTCCTGCTCGGCTGCTAGAGGAATTCACCAGGCAAGACGAGGGGAGAGAACGAAACCTGACAGCTAGCATTTGTCTACAGAGAACAATGGCCTACACCAGGAGGTAGAACACATCTGCTGCCATCCATCATTAATGGATAAACCCAGATCAATTCTGTTTCTATGGCTACAAACAAGTCACAATATATCCATCATAAAGCATTTACATGTATAATTAGTTATTCTGGTTTCTCCCCATCCACCCTCCAAATTAAGTAAAAGACAATGCAGCCCCCACAGAGGTGGTCACCAAGCCCTTCCTCCTGACTCCTAAACGGCAGATACGCAATATTGGGACAAATGGCTGCCTCTGTATGGTGACATTTATGCCAGTGGGCACCCTTTGTTTTTTTTAATCATTACTATGAAAGGAGCAAAGAACCAGCCACATATGATTTCTCCTTGTATTAAAGGGGGTCCTCAGACTCCGCTGGCCCCTACATCGGCATGCAGTAAAAGCCACAACGTGGCAGACGTACAAGGGGTTTTCAGAAAACAAGTTCAACAGTTTTACTCAAGACCAAGGAATGAAGATCAATATTTTACCTAGCACCTTGGTGCTCTATTTGTCCTTTTTTGGACCCCCCCACTCCTAGACCAGGGGTACTAAACTCGTGGACTACAGGTTAAATCCAGACCGGTGATTCCTGCAGTCTCGGCCAAATGGGCTGAAAGAAGAATAAACTGGGCTTATGAAAAGAACGGTTGTGAGCCGAAGAGTTGAAAGGTGACAATGGCACTTAACATAGAGGAAGTGCAAGCCAGCAATGGGACCTGTGGTCAACTAGTCCCTCAGACCGAGTGTCAACTTTACGTAACTTGTCTGCTGGAAAAACTAAAGCTTACATATATGGTAAAGTTTTGGCGTAGTACTAAGGGCAGCTTCTTTTTTTTTTTTTTATATAAAGTTTATACATAGTTGGGAAAGGTCAAACTAAACCAGAACTACAGAAAGTGCAATCTCATGCGAAGGGGAGACACTGGCACACTGCTTGCCCATGCATCCTCTTCAGAGCCCTCAATGGTGAGTGGGGCCATCTTTTTGGCAATCAGGCCCAATGCTTTTTGTGAACATATAGGGAGTGAACAGAAGCAAAAGCTTAGGCAAAAAAGGGTGACCCGAGATCCTAACCAGTGACTATGCTGCTCAGATGTGACAGTGGGGACCCCAAGCTCTTGACTTTGCTGGCACATGAAGTGCCTTTTCTCCAGCCAAAAACACAATGGACAATTTATGTCCAAAGTTGCACAACACAGAAATAGTTCAGGAAGGAATAATCTACATATAACACATGCGTAGCTGAAGACTGACGTAAAGCAATTAATGGCAGAGACCTGATGTTGGACTTTTAGCACCACGGGGTCAGTAGAGTTCCTGAAGAGGTCCACAGCCATCTTGTGCAAGAGGTTTTCTAGTTTAGTACCGTTTATCTGAGCAGAAAGGAAAATTAATTATACAAATATATTGTTTAATACAAATTGTCCATGCCAAAGACATTTGACAGCCCCTATGCAAAAATTATCTTTAGGAGAGTACCAAGGGGCACATGCCACTCTAGAATTAAAGGGAACCTGTCAGCAGGATTGTGCACAGTAACCTACACACAGTGTCAGGTTGGTGCCGTTATACAGATTACAATGATACCTTGGTTGATTAAATCTGTCGTTTTTTGTTTTTTTTAATTCGTTTATTAACAACAAGATATTTGCATCCAAGAATGTCGAACATAAAATGGAATACATATAAACTGCATATTTTAGGCTCGAAACAATACAGTTGTCATCTATAACCAACATCATATTATGATTATTAAAGTTGCTGGATCAATAGTAACACATGAAATTATGTAAATAGAAAAACATACAAAAACCAAAACACTTGAAGTAGAACTGTATCTACGCTAACTACTAGTTCGCCGCCGTACCTCACGTCTGACCTCCACGCGACACCCCCACTCCACAACCAGTCTATAGAGTAAGATGGGAAGAATTCCACCTATCCCAAATTATTTGAAATTTGCCTGGACACCCCCTATTCTGATACAACGTGCGTTCATACGGAATGATCGAATTGACCAGTTCAATCCAAGTTCCCTTAGTTGGGCTTGTACTCCCCATCCACCGCAAAGCCAGTACCTTCCGTGCCATAAAGAGCGTCTCACGTAAGAAAATATCAATGTAGTGATCCCAAGTCTCCTCCTCCCATACTCCAAATATACAAACTAACGGGTCAAGGGGAACTGGAATTGATAACAGTGATGCAAGTAATGTCACCTCCCTCCAGTACTGAAGAATAACGGGACAACTCCATATCATGTGAATGAAGTCTGCATCTAAGGAGTGACAGCACCTACACTCTGATGTTTGAAATCGACCCATTTTAAAAAGTCGTGTCGGAGTTAAATACGATTGGTGTATGATGTATAATTGAGTCATCCTGTTGTTAACTGATGGGGATACTTTAATTGGGGATTCAAGAATGTCTTCCCATTCCTCCCCCTGTATATTAGAAAGAAGTCCCTCCCACTTCCCTTTAACAGAGTTAAAGGGAACCTGTCACCTCGTTTTTTCGGTATGAGATAAAAATACTGTTAAATAGGGCCTGAGCTGTGCATTACAATAGTGTATTTTGTGGACCCCCGTTCCCCACCTATGCTGCCAAAATACGTTACCAAAGTAGTCGCTTTCGCCTGTCAATCAGGCTGGTCAGGTCGGATGGGCGTGGTGTCTTCCCCCAGATCTTGCGTAGTTTTCCGTTGGTGGCGTAGTGGTGTGCGCATGTCCAAGGTCCCGAATCCTGCACAGGGGTGTGAAAATAGCAGCGATGTCCGTTATTCCATTGGTGGTCGGTGGGCGCGGCCATCTTGCTTTGGCCGCGCGTGCGCAGAAGCGGCGCTCTGCTGGCCGCGGCTTCAGGAAAATGGCCGCCGCGATAGCCATCTGCGCACGCGCAGATGCCCGCGGCCATTTTCCTGAAGCCGCGGCCAGCAGAGCGCCGCTTCTGCGCACGCGCGGCCAAAGCAAGATGGCCGCGCCCACCGACCACCAATGGATTAACGGACATCGCTGCTATTTTCACTCCCCTGTGCAGGATTCGGGACCTTGGACATGCGCACACCACTACGCCACCAACGGAAAACTACGCAAGATCTGGGGGAAGACACCACGCCCATCCGACCTGACCAGCCTGATTGACAGGCGAAAGCGACTACTTTGGTAACGTATTTTGGCAGCATAGGTGGGGAACGGGGGTCCACAAAATACACTATTGTAATGCACAGCTCAGGCCCTATTTAACAGTATTTTTATCTCATACCGAAAAAACGGGGTGACAGGTTCCCTTTAACAGTAGATGCATCTCCCGAGGATAGCATATACGTATATAGGGAGGAGATAAGACCTTGGGGACCCTGCGATTTAAGAATTCCTATCAAGGGTAGAGAGGATATAGTGCGACCCGCACCTGCCTGTCTCATACATGATTGTACGGCTGACCTTAACTGTAAATATCGAAAAAACTGGGATCTCTGTATATCATGCTTGATTTGCAGTTGCTCAAAAGACATGAAGACCCCCCCATCATACAGATCGCCTATTGAGGAGACGCCATGGCCGATCCAGAAGTCAGTGGATGGGTGATTAAATAAAGTTGAGAAGGGGGGCGTGGCATGACAGCGGTGGAGTGAGGAAGCAGGCAGAGGAGCTCCCTCCATAAAACCGACTAAATACCATATCAGAGCACGATTCCGGATCCCAACAGCACTACCATGGGTCCCAAAAAGAAGAAGCGATACTCGGGGGCCCCCTCGGTGGCAGAGGAGCCCGCAGCTCAACAGATAACAAAATTCCTGGTCGGTCCAGACAGAGGAGAAGGCCTAAGAAACATGGCGACAGTGGATGAGAAGGAGACAGCAGACGCTGTAACAGATGCTGACACAGCAGAAGCAGGGGCGGGAAGCAGCTCCGACGGGTCAGTGACACAGGAGGTGAGACACAGTGGAGATGCTGCTTCTGGCACTGGGAAATGTGAGGGAGGACATAAATCATTACCAGCAGTGCTTCAAGATGGAGCTGGGGAGGGGAGGGGGCCACAGGAGGGAGGCGAGGGAGGAGAGCAGGGGTCAGCGCTGGCAATGACAGGAGAGACACAGGACGATGGGGAAGTGCATAGGACAGAAGAAGAAGATTGTGAAATGGATTACAATGAAGGTCCATCTCAGAGCCCTGCGTCCCCCTACCCCAGAAGCAGCTCTGAATCCTCCAGGCACATTATAGCCCCTGATGTTGTGGTTGTAGGGGGAGGCCAACCAGTTCAGGAGGGTTGCCTCACACAAACTCAGGCCCCACAGATAATGCCCTCTCTCTGCTATCCTGCATATAACTCACAGGGCTTTGGATATAACACACAATTGATCCCAGGACTCGATATGGGTTTGTTGAATGCTAGACTACGTGATATGCCCACCAGACAGGACATGGAACAATATGTGATCCGCCTAGAGACATCGTATAAGGCAGAATTATCAACCCTGAGGGATGAGATACAGCAGTGCAATGAAAGGGTTAATGTACATGACCAAGCTATCGCGGCTCTGACGGCCAGATTAGATGCTCAGGATGAGACGCTTGCAGAACAATCCTATCATACTCAAATGCTGGCAGATATGCTTGATGATGCCGAAAATAGGGGAAGGCGGAACAATATTAGGGTTCGAGGATTACCAGAAACAGTGGCACCCAAAGACATAAGAGGCGCACTGCAGCAAGTATTTAACTCTGTTCTGCAGCGTCCACAGGAGTCACCCCTTGAACTAGACCGGGCTCATAGGGCGTTGGGTCCAAGACCTCAAAACCAGGCTCCTCCACGTGATGTGATATGCCGGGTGCATAGATACCAAATAAAGGATGAAGTGATGTCCAAGGCAAGAATAGAGAACACCATAAAATACAAAGATACCAGAATCCAGCTATTGCCTGATCTATCTCGGTGGACTCTGCAGAGGAGGAAAGCTCTCCGCCCGTTACTAGACGTTTTACGCCAGCATGATATATCATACACTTGGGGGTTTCCGTTCCGCCTACGTGTCCAAAAAGAAGGCAGGGTTCACCTGCTGAGTCATCCGAACGGCATCCCTGCTTTTTCGGCGGCGCTTAACATCCCAAGGGTGGAAATCACAGAATGGCCTTCTCTGCCATTACAGTACAGAGGAGCAGACCCTCCCAGGCAATTTTTCCCTCAAAGGCAGAGGAGAGCAGGCAGAAGAATGGATAGAGAAGGGCGTGATCCCAGAGGTAACGAAGAAGGGAGAGAACCATGAAGTTAGGATCATGACAGAATGGGTTCCATGACTGCCTGTTTGGGAGGGGGAAAGGGTTTGCGGGATATATATGGTTTCATTTTCATGAGGATCAGGAGCACAGATGGATGTCCACACTCCAGTTCACTAACATTTGATTGGTGCCATGGAGTGGAATATCTTGCATAGCAACGACCGTTATTGATTCCGCAAGGACTTCAAGATAGACAGCGCATGGAAAAAGAAGGCAGACGCTTTCCACAGGAATTTAATGGGAATCAAGAGAACGATGCCCCCTTCCCTTTTTCCCCTTCCCTCCCTTTTCCCCTTCCTCCTCTTTCCCCCTTTTCCCTTCTCCCCCCCTCTCTTGGGTTTTTTTTTTTTTTTTCCCTCCCCCACTAGGGGTGCTACATATTGTGCCATTGTTCTGCCCCACTGTGGTAGTCCAAGCGGATGATAAGTTCACGACTGTCGTGGAAGATGGTTGGTTTTTGGTTTATATTATAGTATGTAGATAGTATTTTATAACAACTCATTGAATCGTCGTTGATATCCTGCACCCCTGCATTATTTTTAAGTCTGGCGTAGCTTTCATTTGGGGCATGAGGGAGAATTGGGAGATGTGAATGGCATTAGAACAAAGACTGTAAACCATACTCTGGCCCTACCTCGCTATATGACAGGTTCCGGTTAAGTCAATTTAAAGTTAACATTTATTCCCCTCAGTTGAGGAGAGGTTACTGATGGTTGTGTCGGAGGAGGGAGTCTCACTCCATATCGCACATAGCTTACGACCCTACGGAGAAGCCATAACCCGTTGAACGGCATTGGCGGTTAACACATTTCTCCACCACATATTTTAGGGTATAAGAAGGCATCTTACGTAGAGCACACCACTTCAGGCTTCAAAGACGTACTACGTTTCGATAGATATTGACCCTGATTTCGCAATAAACTGAATACGTGTCTAATTATCTACCTTTTCTATTCACTATCTCTATTTCTTTGATAAATTAGATCTACTTTAGCCTCCGCGGCCCTCTCAGTAGGGAGAGAGAAGGCACGACTCAGACAACAATGCACCCAAAGATCACTATGGGATCCCTGAATACCAGGGGATTTAACACGCCCCAGAAAAGGTCACAAATCCTATATGGAATGCATAAGCTTAAGGTACAAATACTTATACTTCAGGAGACTCATTTTAAAAAAAACAATATCCCTACTATCAAGGACCGATACTTCACGACTTGGTTCCATAGCGCTTGTCCCGAAAGTCGTTCGAGGGGGGTGTCTATTGCGATCCACAAGTCCCTCCAGCACACAGTTGAGGACACATATGCGGATCCAGAAGGCAGGTACCTACTATTAAAAGTTAGGATTCATACAACCCTCTACACTATTGCGGGGTGGTATGCCCCAAACAAAAATCAGGCCAGGGCTGGCCGGGGTTTCCTAAGGAGAGTAGCGGAATTTGCTGAGGGGGTTATGGTGATAGGGGGGGGACTTCAACCTCACCCTTGACCCACGAATGGATACCTCAACACGAAATGTGAGAGGAATCACTAGGCAATTGTCCCTTTTGAAACAATCTATCCATGGGATGCAGCTGGTGGACATTTGGAGAGCACATAATCCTGGAGGTAGAGATTATACGTACTATTCCAGTTCTCATGATTCCTATAGCCGAATTGACTTTTTTCTTGTCAGCCATCATGCCCTATCCTGGCGCCCCCGACCGTCCATTGGTAGCTTCTTATGGTCGGATCATGCCCCGGTGTTCTTAGACATTTCCCCACCAGATGTAGTGGACCGTCCCTGGACTTGGAGATTGAATGACAATTTGTTGAAAGACTTGAATTGCACGACAGACATAAAAAAAGACAATAGAACAGTTTTGGTCAGATCACGCAAACGATGACACCTCGACCCCGGTGAAATGGGAGACCCTAAAATGCGTGCTTCGTGGAATCCTGGTAAAACACGGATCCCGTCTTAAAAAACAGAGATTGGAAAAAACAAAAGAATTAATGGATACTATATATGTATCGGAGCAAAAACATAAAAATACTATGTCACCGGTAATACTAGGGGAATTAATTAAACATAGGGAGACCCTTATAAATTTATTAAATGAGCAATCGCTGAAATTCAGAAATAATTTTAAAAGTCTCCTTTATCATAAGGCCAATAAATGCGACCGCCCCCTAGCTCGATTATTACATCCTAGGACTCAGACGACTTACATTCCAAAAATTCAGAAACGTACGGGAACGGAGACTCACGACCCAGGGGAGATTCTAGAAACAATACGAGAATACTATCAGAAGCTATATAACTTGGAGGGTATGCACTCGGCTAATCACGCCGGGGACATACAGGCTAAAATAGATAAATATGTAGCAGACACGCCACTTCCTAGACTTTCCACAGAGATAACAGATGAGCTAGAGGCAGACATATCGACACAAGAGGTGGATGAGGCCATAAAAAATACTCCAAACGGGAAGAGCCCTGGCCCTGATGGGTTTTCCCCCCACTTTTATAAACTCTTCAGAGAACAGTTAACACCACACATGACAAGGACTTATAACTCCATTTCTGAGTCCTCAGGGTTTACGCATCAATCTCTGGCGGCCTATATCACAGTATTGCCAAAATCGGGAAAAGATCCAACAGTGGTCTCTAACTATAGACCAATTTCTCTGATCAATATAGACATGAAATTATTCGCGAAGATCCTGGCCAACAGACTTGCACCCCTATTACCATATATCATACATTCAGACCAAGTGGGTTTCGTTCAGGGAAGAGAGGCACGTGATGGAGTGTTGAAGACTATATCTTTGATCGCTCATGCCAGGACCTACCGGAAGCACCTGGGACTGATATCGGTCGACGCCGAAAAGGCGTTTGACCGAGTGAGGTGGAGCTTCCTTCAATCAGCTCTCCGACAGATAGGGCTGGGGGACAGATTCTTATACAAAATTGCGGCCCTATACACGAACCAGTCAGCTACAATTAAAATTAATGGATGGCTCTCGGACCCCTTTAGGATTCATAATGGAACAAGACAGGGGTGTCCTCTTTCGCCCTTGTTGTACACGGTGGCAATGGAACATTTAGCGGTAGCAGTAAGAAATAACCCTAGTGTATGGGGTATCAAGATAGGCCAGAAGCATTATAAAACTTCATTGTATGCAGATGACCTTCTTCTATACATCTCCCAACCTCATATCACTATACCTGCATTAATGTCTGAATTCAAAAAGTACAGAGAGGTCAGTAATTTTAAGATAAACTACACCAAAACTGAGGCACTTAATATTACTTTGCCATCGGAAGATGTGGATAGGGCAAAGGAGAATTTCCCATTCAAATGGCAGGCTGGCGCCATTAAATACTTGGGCATACAGGTCCCCTCAGATCTAAATAAACTATACACACTAAACTACGAAACCCTACTGAATAAAACTATAAGGGATCTAAAAAAGTATAATCAAAAAATGATTTTGTGGTTTGGCCGCATAAACACATTCAAGATGGATGTGCTTCCCCGGTTCCTTTATGTGTTCCAGACGGTACCGATCACACCACCTCGAAGTTTTTTTAAGACTATTAAATCAGCTCTAATACATTTTATATGGCGTCAGAACAGATCTAGGCTGAGTTACAGAACATTGACGAGACCTAAATCACAAGGGGGGGGGCGGGACTTCCAGACTTAAAGACATACCACCAGGCCTCACAATTGATCCATCTTTTTGATTGGCATTATAGACGGGAGACCAAACAATGGGTTGGACTGGAACAGGAGGGGTACCTAGTTCCATTGCGGAATATACCGTGGATAGTGACCAGAAATAAAGAGAAAATAGGGGAGGGTTGTCGGGATATGATGGCTGGCGAGATCCTTAAGAGTTGGGACATGCTAAAATATAAGAAAAAATTAATGAGCACAACTGTCCCATTGTCTCCTATATTCGCTAATCCTGATTTTCCACCAGGCCTTCACTGCGAGAGGTTTTTGGGATGGAGGGTGGAATCCAATCAAAGAATATATCAAATAATATCGCAGAAGGGTCTTTCCTCTCTCAACGAGCTACAAGACGAATGTCCTACTCGTACACTATCTTGGTTAGAGTATGAACAATTAAAATCATTTGTCAGACGAATTTCTGGTGGAGAAGTACCACCACCTTCTCTGACACAGTTTGAGAGGATATTCGCCCAGCAGACACCCCCATCGCATCAGATTTCTCTTGTGTACAAATTACTAAACGAGGAGACTTCAACAGTTATCCCGGGATATATTAGAGCATGGGAGGCGGAAACGGGATGCACATTCACTGAGAGGGAAATCACATCGGCATACCGCTGCGCTCATGGGATGTCTCCGGCCAGCCATGCCCAAGAGAAGAATTTCAAAATTCTTACTAGATGGTACCAATATCCTGTGAGGTTGCACGCCATATTCCCCTCGGTGGCGGATGGGTGCTGGCGCTGTGGGAACGCAAGGGGAACTTTGTTCCATATTTGGTGGCAGTGTCCAGGGATAAAGAGTTTCTGGGGAGAAGTATTCTCTACTTACAATAAAATATCAGGAGAGGATATAAATCTTACTCCGCACATGGCCATCTTGTCCATGCTACCGGGACCAATAGCCAAACAAAAAAGTAGTCTCCTGAGGTTTTGCTTGACGGCAGCCCGCATGGTTATACCTAGACATTGGCGTACAACGAAAATTCCGTCCATGATTGAATGGTTAACAGAATTCTCACATATCCACCATATGGAGGAATTGTTTGCACAGGCTTTGGGTGATAACTCTAGGTACTTGCGGACATGGCAACCCTGGATTTTATTTAGGGACTCTGGGAGTTTCGGGGCTCTCATGGAGAAATGGGAGGTACTTTCCCGGCAGTGAGGTTTCTCCTCGGCTTTCCTGGGCTGGTTTCAGAGGGCTGCGGAGGCATGATCCTTCCTTTCCCCTTCTCATTTTTCCTTTCTTATTCCTCTTTTCTTCTTATCTTTCCTTTAAGTCTGACGTTATACCATAAGCAAGCTGCAGTCAGGGATAAATGATATATTGGGCGGATTCTATGGATAAATATAGCAATTGGAAATAGACTTCCGCTTAGCGAAATAATTATCGAAATGGGGCAACAGGTGGTGGACAATACGAGATGCTAAGAAAGAATAGAAGAGTTGAGCAAGGAACATATACAGCAATAACTAAAAAATATGATTCTGTGCTGATACCATATTTGCGTGAAGTAAAAAACACGTACTATTTTGGAGAAGTTTTGTAACTACTTTAGTCTATATGTATGTTTGTATTTGTGATATGTTGTACTATTTTAATACTTTAATAAAAGAGATTAAACATAAAATAAAGTTGAGAAATAGCCATTTTTCCATAGGGGCATCTCTGCCACAACATCCGTGAACCCCACAATTTTTTTAATTTGCCTCCAAACCGATCTCGCCAGGCGAAGCAAAGGAAGCATACGAGGGATATTAATTTTCTCCAATTCTAGAAAATTCAGTGGACAGTCCATTTGAGTCGCATGGAGAAGATGGCTTTCAGAGTTAGGAAGGCAATTATTGGGCATCCATTTATTAAGAGCTTTAACCTGACCAGCCAAATAATATAGATAAAAATCCAGTAGCGCCGCCCCGCCCCTTGACTTTGATCTCTGCAACGTAAATAGCCTAAGTTTGGGCCTAGATTTCCCCGATATGAAAGATGTAATTTGAGAGTTCAAACTTGTAAAGAAGGATTTAGGAATCAACACAGCACTATGTTGCAGACAGTAACTGAGCTTGGGGAGCAATATCATCTTGATTAGGTTAATACGGCCGGCTACAGACAGCAGGAGTTTGCTCCAAGCTGTGAATTTAAGTTTAACTAATTCTGACAACGGGAGTATGTTAAGTTGTAGATCAGATCTACTGCCCTGAGAAATATATATGCCCAAGTATTTAAAACTGGGTACAATAGGGAGGGAGGAAAGAATCCCAAGGCCGGGCGATGGAATATGGGAGAGAGGCACCAACGCTGATTTGTCCCAGTTTATATATAGGCCCGAGTGTCTACTAAATTTATCTATAGTGTCTATTACCCGCGGTAATGTTACCTCTGCCTCATCCATAAATATCACCATGTCGTCAGCGTATAGACCAATAGTATCCACCCGATCAGCTATACTTATACCTTTAATATCAACAGAGGACCTTATGCGTATCGCCAGGGCCTCTATCGCAAGAGCGAAGAGGGCCGGGGATAGAGGGCACCCCTGGCGGGTCCCTCTATAATAGTAAGAAAGATTTAGAAATGGAGCCATTAACAATTATACGGGCCTTGGGTTTCATATATAACAGACCCACCCACTTCAAAAATTTATCCCCGAAGCCATATTTTTTTAAATCTGTCTTGTGGTTGTTGTTTCATCTTTATTTTCAGTTTTGAGTTAATGACATGCTCGTGCTTTGGGGCGGCCTGTGAGGGGGTGGGCTTCTGCTGGAGGTGATTATTTTTCAAACCATATTATATTCAGTATGTAAACTAGGGGCAGTAAGCTATCAGAAGCCATACTGCTGAATACCTAATCAGAGCACCCCCCACAGGCTGCCCCGAGCATATCATTAACTGCAAACTGAAAATAAAGATTAAACAACCACAAGACAGATTTCATCAACCAAGGTATCACCACTAGCACTGGCATCTCTGACCTTTCCCCGCGCACTGCCCTCAACAGGGCAGATAAGTACGCCTGCTCAGGAGCGCCGATGCTGGGGAGCCATGAAGCAAGCAGGAGAGCCATGAAGCAAGCAGGAGGGCGGCATCACAATAAGATTGGATGCGCCGGACCTGAGGCATCCATCCGACCGGACCGCCCTGCAGGTGAGCATAATGAAAGTTATTTTTATTCTCTTCCAGGTCAGACCGGGGGCTTATCTACAGCATTAGGCCGGCGTCACACTAGAGAGTTTTATGGACGTATGAGAGGCGCAAAAACAACGCATTGCACACGGACCAATGATTCTCTATGGAGCAGCTCCTATCTGCCGTATATTTCCCAGCCGTATTTTACGGGCTGAGAAAATCGCAGCATGCTGCAATTGTCAGCGTATTGCGCAAAAAAAATAAATAAAAAAAATCGGCCAATGAAAGTCTATGGGGCGAGAAAAATACGAAGTACACACGGACCATCAGTGTGACTTGCGAGAAATACGCAGCGGTGTTCTATAGAAAAGCCGACAATTCAGTGCGGTGTACAGTAGAATCACACTGACAGGTTAGAATAGAGTAGGTAGAATAAATGTCTACACATAGTATAGAAATATAGATATGTATATTTTACAGCGCTAGATAGCAGAAAAGCCGGTAATTCAATTGCCGGGTTTTTCTCTCTCCTTCCCAAACCCGACAGGATACGAGACATGGTTTACATACAGTAAACCATTTCATATCCTTTTTATGCATATTCCTCACTACTAATGTTAGTAGTGTGTGTGCAAAATTTGGGGGCTCCAGCTGTTAAAGGGTTAATTCACGGAAAAAAACTGGCGTGGGCTCCCGCGCAATTTTTTCCGCCAGAGTGGGAAAGTCAGTGACTGAGGGCAGATATTAATAGCCTAGAGAGGGACCATGGGTATTGCCCCCCCCCTGGCTTAAAAACACCTGCCCCCAGCCCCACCCCAGAAAATGCACATCTGTATGATGCGCCTATTCTGGCACTTAGCCTCTCTCTTCCCACTCCCCTGTAGCAGTGGGATATGGGGTAATAAAGGGTTAATGCCACCGTGCTATTGTAAGGCGACATTAAGCCTGGTTAATAATGGAGAGGAGTCAATAAGACACCTATCCATTATTAATCCAATAGTAGTAAATGGTTAATAATACACACACACACACACACACACACACACACATATAATAGGAAAAAAGTTGTTTTTTTTTTATTAAAGACACAAGGTGTTGTAATAGTTTATTATACTCTTAATCCAAAATGACGACCCTGGATCTGTAAAAGAAAAAAAAACACAAAAAACACCCCAAAAAACGCAACAATATCCCATACCTTTCCGGCGCTCAGTCACATCCCACACTGTAAATCCATCTGAAGGGGTTAAAAAATTTTACAGCCAGGAGCCTGCTAATGCAGCTGTGCTCTTGACTGTAAAATCTGGGGAATTCATAGAATTCAGGGGAACATAGCATGGTAGCCTTGCGGTGCTGCACTATGAGCTCATATGTGGGAATTTTTCTGAATATTTTCTCACGCTAGAGTTCATATGAGGAGTTTATACCAGCAGGGGGCGCAGCACCGCAAGTCTAGATAGCTACGCTCCCCTGCTTTCCATTCATTCCCCAGATTTTACAGGCAGAAGCACAGCTGCATTAGCAGGCTCCTGGCTGTAAAAATTTATAACCCCTTCAGATGGATTTACAGCGTGGGACGTGACTGAGCGCTGGAAAGGTATGGGATATTGTTGCTTTTTTCTTTTTTTTTCTTTTACAGAACAAGGGTCGTCATTTGGATTAAGAGTATAATAAACTATTACAACACCCTGTGCCTTTATTTCAATAAAATTATTTTTTCCTAGTGTGTTATTTATTTATTTTTTTTTTAAACCCTTTTAGAACATAGGATTGATAATGGATAGGAGTCTTATTGACACCTCTCCATTATTAACCAGGCTTAATGTCCCCTTACAATAGCAAAGTGACATTAACCCTTTATTACCCCATATCGCACCGCTACAGGGGAGTGGGAAGAGAGAGGCTAAGTGCCAGAATAGGCGCATCTTACAGATGTGCCTTTTCTGGGGTGGGGCTGGGGGCAGATGTTTTTAGCCGGGGGGGGATGCAATAACCATGGTCCCTCTCTAGGCTATTAATATCTGCCCTCAGTCACTGGCTTTCCCACTCTGGCGGAAAAAATTGCGCGGGAGCCCACGCCAGTTTTATCTGCGATTTAACCCTTTCATTTTAACAGGTAGAGCCCCCAAATTTTGCACATACACTCTACTAACACTAGTAGTGAGCAATATGCAAAAAAAAAAAAAAAAAGGGGATATGAAATGGTTTACTGTATGTAACCATGTCTCATATGTCGGGTTTGGGAAGGAGATGGCAAAACCCGGCAATTGAATTACAGTCTTTTCTGCTATCTGACCCTGTATGAAAAAAATAAATAAATAAATATATATATATATATCACGAATATGTTTTCATGAATATTTGAGCCCATGGATCCATTCTATGACCATTTTGCAAGCTGGCGAGAAAATCTCACCATACTGATGCCATACGGAGGTTTACATACGCAAAATATGCAGCCACACCCTGCCTACGGATGACATACGGATCACTGTTTTGGGATCATTTCTGCGTATTACGCCTGTAAAATACGGACCGTATTTCCCTTTGATGAGTGTGACCCCGGCCTTATAGAATGATGTAGATAAGCCCTGAAAGGTGATGGCTGAAACTGGTATCGGCCAAAACAGCTGACAGGTTCCCTTTAAAGGGACTCTGTCACCTGAATTTGGAGGGAACAATTTTCAGTCATATGGGCGGGGTTTTCGGCTGTTTGATTCACCCTTTCCTTACCTGCTGGCTGCATGCTGGCTGCAATATTGGATTGAAGTTCATTCTCTGTCCTCCGTAGTACATGCCTGCACAAGGCAATCTTGCCTTACGCAGGCGTGTACTATGGAGGACAGAGAATGAACTTCAATCCAATATTGCAGCCAGCAGGTAAGGAAAGGGTGAATCAAACACCCGAAAACCCCACCCATATGACTGAAAATTGTTCCCTCCAAATTCAGGTGACAGAGTCCCTTTAACTAATAATCATGAAAATCAAACTGACAAGAACTGAATATCTACTGTGCAGGCAAGAAGTCCAGGAACATTTTGGCTCCCGAATCATTAGTGCATTAGCTTTTTTTCCCCCTATTTTTCATTTGCATCTTTTTTAAGTCTTGTCTTCTCTTGGGGTTTTTCTTATGTTTGCCATTGTGTGCGCAGTTTGGAGCTTTCAGATGTTTTTGGCCGCTATGCCAATTGCAACTTTTAAAAGTTGCAAAATTATCATGCAAGTAATCCCCTTCCCTCCCAGTGATTTAATGTGTGCCTGCAAATTGTTTTGCAACATTTTAGTGGAACGTGAGACTTTTGCACAAAATCAAAAATGCTTTTTTTTTTTTTATTATTATTTTTGCCTTTAATTTTTTTTTGCAACTTTTTAGTGCAAGAAGTCATGAAACAAAAAAGGGCAAATTATTAGCTGTAGGTACTCGTTTAATAAGTGAATGAGCCACACACATCGATTACAAGACCCATATACATTCTTGTCTGCAGTTCACATCTGGGCATTGTGCATGGCGATACCAGCAGTACCCGGAGGGCTGGCGCACAGGAACGTATCCTGGCCAAGCCCCTATTTATGTCAATTTTCTCACTTAAGTAAACAGTTAAAATAATTATGAGAACAGAGGTGAAGCAGAGAACAGCAGCAGGCGGATCGCTCCGGCCCTCACCTCCAATATCCGGTCTCCTTCCTGCAGCCGGCCATCAACCGCTGCAGCTCCTCCCTCCTTGATGCTGCTGACATAGATGCCACTATCATGTGACACATATTGTTGGTCTGTGCCACCCACAATATTAAACCCCAGACCTACGGAAAGAAAGGAAACAAGGATGAGCTGCCTGCGTCTAAGAGCTGCCTCATCCAAGATTTTACATGTATAACACACATAGTAAGGGTAAGTTCACACAGGGTGTGTTTGCTGCTTTTTTTTTCTGCAGCAAAACCTGATCATCTTGGCAGGAAATAAGCTGCATCAAAAACACAGGTTTAGGTGTGTTTTTTTTATGCTTTTTTTTTTTTTTAGATCAGATCAGCCTATACATCAATGAGCTTTGGGCACACATCCTAGTTGCAAGATCACTGGTTGTCCCTCCTTGGGATACTTGAAGATGCTCCATTTTAGCAATTCTCAGACCCAATCATGACAATATGGCCATCAGATCTCTATTCTTGCCTTTTTCCTGCTGCCAACACATTAAACTCAACATCTAACTTATCACTAGCTGAATATATAAATTCCCATGGACAGGTACCATTGGTATTCATTTCACCTGTCAGGTTTTAATGTTATGGCAGATTGTTGTAAAGGGATAGTTGTCATTATCTGTGTATACTAATACTCCTCAACAATGAAATTGCGGCACCTAGAGAGGAAAAACTGGGATTAAGGAAATCACAGGATGGATAGACATGTTAAAGATATTCCAAAGATGAAAAATGGAAATAAAATTTTCAAACCACCTCAATTAATTCATTATCGAGCCCCACGTGCAGAAATCCCAGAACTTACAGCCTCAGGTGCTACTAATGAGGTTATTAATGGTTGTCTGAGGAAAGTTCTGGTGCTGAATACACTTGGGAAAATCCTGAAGATCCGCTGCTGGCAGCTCCCTTTGGTGATCAATGACGTTCCAGGTGTGCTCAATGGGGGATGCTGCAGGCCCTAGAAGTACGTCTAGGCCACACAGGCTGCTCACAGTAGAACCAGCAACATGTGTTAATGTTGGAAAACGGCTCCTGGGACACTTTGGATAAATGACTGTAACACTGGTTTCACCCAGGATTGTCAGCCGTCCAGAAATTCATCAACACTAAAAAATATGGAACCATTTTGCTCGGTCCGTGAAAAAAAAAAAAGACGTCTGTAATTTGTTTTGAGTCTGAAATAACTTATTCAGATTATTTTGACTAATTATTTTATTGGCAAGTTCTCCTTCAATGGAAGTCTTGAAACACAGGCTGGACAGACAACTGTCTTGGATGGTTTAGTGAATCCTGCTTTGAGCAGGGGGTTGGACATGATGACCCTGGAGGTCCCTTCCAACTCTAACATTCCATGGTTCTACTATTTTACAGTGAATGCAGCTGATATCTTCTTATTAGAATTATGGGTTGTAGACATGGATCACTTATTATGGTTTTAAAATGTGTTTGTAAAAACATTGTCTGTCCTTGATTTTTTGGTAAGGCTTCTTTCACACTAGCGTCGGGCCGACGTTCCCGACGCTAGCGTTGTCTCCGCCGCACAACGGGGGCAGCGGATGCATTTTTTCAGCGCATCCGCTGCCCCATTGTGAGGTGCGGGGAAGCGCGGGGAGGTGGGGGCGGAGTTCCGGCCGCGCATGCGCGGTCAGAAAAAGCGGACCGTCGTGAGCAAAAAACGTTACATGTAGCGTTTTTTTCTCCCGACGGTCCGCCACTGCACGATGCATCCGTCGCACGACGGGTGCGACGTGTGGCAATCCGTCACAATGCGTCGCTTAATGTTAATCAATGGCGAAAAAACGCATCCTGCAAACACTTTTGCAGGATGCGTTTTTTCGGCAAAACGACGCATTGTGACGGAATGCAGTTAACGCTAGTGTGAAAGTATCCTAAGCTGTCCTGAGAAATTAAAGTCAAGTTGGCAACCCTGGTCTCACCAACACATCAATGTAACGCTGAGCTGTCAGAGTACCTGGAAAAAAGACTCAGAGGTGTCCTTCTGTCGTACATTATGCCACACCAAAATCCCAAGAGTAGAACCAGTTTAACAGTCTCTCGTGAAGGCCTCTTCATGATGTTGCCCACATGGTCTCCAGATGGAGAGTGGAGGCTTGAATGGAGCAATGGAGGCATATCCTCTTCAGTAATAAATCCCACTTTTGACTTGGACGCAATGATACCCAGAAATTGCTCTGGAGTCCACGTGGGCAACGCAATAAAGAAGCATCATGCTAGTCCTACTTCCAAGATTAGGTTGTGGGGTGACAACATACAGCATCCAGACCCTCTTGTCCTCATTCCAGGTACACTAACAGCTCAGTGTTATATTAGTTTCATGGAGGGACTAGAGTGAAGGCCTCTTTAACAAATTTTAACCCCAGGAGACGTTTTGCCACCTTCGCCATTAGCATCCATCCTGTGATCTCCATATATAAGTTCACTACTTTTCCTTTCTTAGTGTTGAAATGTCAATGTTGAGAAGTATACGGTATATAAGATTACTTTAGTCAGCAGAGTTCTCATTTCCTTCATCCAAACAGCAGACATTTGTACACAATCCCCAGAGACAAACAATTTTCTCCCACGGTTTCGGCATACGCTATATGAAGGTCAGGCCTCCAGAGGCTGCCTTTGGGAACATGACTATGCTACGGAAAAGCACTGGAGCAGAAATTGTCATAATCTGTGAAAATTATATTTAACCAGGAAAGTATTGAACGTTCTTCCCTAGGATACGTCATTGATATCAGATCGGTGGGGGTCCGACACCTGGCTGTGCAGTTCCTGCTCCATTTGCTGTCTACATCCGACAGCCTGTGGATCTTTAGGGGGATGGGTTTCTTATCTCCTAAAGATATGTCATCAATATCGTAAGACTTTATAAGTCCTTTAAATATCTATCTTGCTTGTTGACAGAGGCTTGGATTAGCAGTATTCGCATTTTTTACTCTGTGCGCTCCCGAACCATGTGATACTGATCATTAAATAGTCATCGTCTGACTTATCCGCATACAGAAGCCTGACCCTACTTCCTTAGTAGCGTTCTTCATCGCTACACAGACTTCTATGGGCTTCAATCAAGTCAATGGACCCATAAAGGTTTATAGCCATGTACACGTATGTGTAATAACAGGCAGTTACTGCACATGCTCGGTAGCATACATAGACTTATAGGCTCTATAGACTTCAATGGAAGCCCTAGAAGTCTATGAGCATCTCAGCATGCGCAAACAGGAAAACGCTGCACAGGACGGAAAAAAGGAGGACATATTTCACAGCCTGGAGCCGGAACAAATATTTCTGAGGGCTAAACTTATTTTACTCACAAACAGCACAATATTTTGTACTCTGTACTCTGGGTTCAGAGGGGGCTATGATGTCATGTAGACGGGGCATCAATCAGCACCCACCATGTCCGTGGATCAGTGTAGTAATCATGACTGAGCTGCCAACCATCACAACTCACACCAGTAATGATGCCCAGGGATCAGCTCGTTGCATTATCCGGTATGTAGACACATGCCATCTTGTAACACTGCAAGTTAACGTGAGGAACGAGTGAGCGCGGCGATGGTGGGCGCAGGATTTGTATATTAGGGAGATCATGGCCCGACAATACTGGTGATGGCCTGCGATCAGTGGGTATGATGCACAGAACAATGTAACTTGCCAATCTGCCAGATGCAGCCTTTATATCGAAGCACCCACTTCCATCAGCACCACTGTACTTGGCAGCGGCACCTACAGCTAATCTCCGATACGGCGTTACGCAAGCTCCACAATCACCTTGTATCCCATCTTACATCTAATAAGTCCTATGTAATCTGAGATAGAAAATATACTGGAAAAGGTGACACATTGGCATCACTTCTTGTCTGCAGTCCGATAACCAGATTAAGAGCATGTTCACAACAGTTTTCCGACCTGGATCAGATTCATAATCCATGTAAAAAAAAAAAAAACCTGAACATTGAGTCATGGCCAAAAGTTTGAGACTGATATTCTAATTCTCAAAATTTTGTTTATTCAGTGTTTTTCGATCTTTTAGTCTGATGTTTCTATGCTTAAAGAAGTACAATTATAAGAATTTCATTCATTTTTACACTTTTAGTGAGAAAGACATACTGTACATTTTATGCCAAGTCTTAATATTTACAGGGTTGACCCTTATTTTTCAAGACTTCCACCCTGGCAGCTGGATAACAGCTTCTAGGCCAAATCCTGACTGATGACCGCCTGTTCTTGCCTAATCACTGCTTGATGTTTATCACAATTTGTGTTTAATTTGTCCACCTGCTTTTTTGGGATTTACCACTGGTTCTCAGAGGGCTTGAGATGTGGGGAGTTTCTTGACCAGGAACCCAACATTTCAACGTTTCCTTCACCAGAAACTGCAGAAGTTTGGAAAAATAAGGGTCAGCTCTGTAAACATTGTCTTTCCATCAACTTGATGTAATTCTCAATAAAAGTCTAATAAAAGTTCATAAACTTATGCAATGTTTATAATTTCACTTCAGTAACCACAGAACCTTAAGGATCTGAAGCAAGAAACTGTGAAAACCAAAATTTGTGTTGGTCTCAAAATTTTTGGCCCCGACTGTCCTCTTAAGGGAACCTGGTTCTCTGTCGCCATTTATACTCTTTAGGTTCATACCTCACAACTGGAAAACCAGCAACAGCAAAAATGTTGCAGATTTGTCACACGTTTTCCTCGGGATATTGGCAGCGTAAAGTAACAAGTTGGGGATCTGAAATTTGCAGCATCTGTGAATTTACATTGCAAGTTTTCTCTGTGGGAGGATGAGCTTTGTTACATCTCAAGCACCACTACTAATCAGCAGATTTTCTGGGTGGGAAACTCACTGCTTATCTCTGAGACTTGTGTGCACATTCGCTTAGATGCCCTAATCATTTTAAAAGGGCTTGTTCACATGCTGCGTGTTTGCCAAGCGTTTTTCAAGGGTAAGAAACGCTGCACTTTACGAAAATGACATCTTGTGCTTATTTTTCCTTGCAAATCTGAACCAAAGTGTTTTTTTTTCCAGGACGTCCCCCTGACAGCACACTGGACGTCCTCCTCCTCCTTGCAGGGACAGGAAAAACACCAAGAGAGGTTAAAAGGTCCCACTCCGCCCCCTTTCCTTTAGTGTTTTTCCTGTCCCTGCATGGAGGGACACACGAGAGAGCAGCACAGCGCAGAAGCTTACCAGTCTGGAGGGCTCAGGGGAATCGTGTGGCTGGGCCAATATCCTTCCCCCGCGGTAGTAGCCTAGGGCAGAAACTTCCCGGTGGGAAGTCCCTCTGCCCAGAGACCAGTCGAGCGGACGAGCTCCTGGGTAGAGCCGCTTCCTCCCGGTGGGGGGCTCTCGGCTCAGGCGCCATGCCAGGACAAGAGGCGCCACATAGAGGTGGAGGAGTTTCCGGCAGCAGCAGGCTCAGCGTGTGTTCCACAAGGTGGAACGCGGAAGTAAGTGAGTCGGATATCTAAGAGTCACTTCCGGTGACGTCACGGGGATAGGTCTGTGTCATATCCGGTGTCGGTGGCGTCCCAGTGTGCATTCCACCTCGTGGAACGCGGAAGAAGGCTTCTTGCAGAGCAGAGCCTGGGATGCCGCAGACATTTCGCCCAGCGTTCCGCAGAGCGAGGGATGGGAAAGGCGCCAAAATTTGAATACCTTGGCGGTATTTCGACTGCAGGGTACGAAATTATCGTGGGGCAGTCTGTGCTAGCCAAGCACAAAGCTGATACGGATGCCGGAGACTTAAGGTACTGTCACATTTAGCGACGCTGCAGCGATCTAGACAACGATGCCGATCGCTGCAGCGTCGCTGGAGAGCTGTCACACAGACCGCTCTCCAGCGACCAACGATGCGGAAGTCCCCGGGTAACCTTGGGGTTACTAAGCGCAGGGCCGCGCTTAGTAACCCGATGTTTACCCTGGTTACCAGTGTAAATGTAAAAAAACAACAAATACTACATACTTACATTCCGGTGTCTGCCGCGTCCCCCGGCGTTCTGCTTCCCTGCACTGTAAGCGCCGGCCGTAAAGCAGAGCGGTGACGTCACCGCTGTGCCCTGCTTTACGGCCAGCCGGCGCTGACACAGTGCAGGGAAGCAGAACCCGGGGGACGCGACAGACATCGGAATGCAAGTATGTAGTGTTTGTTTTTTTTTACATTTACAATGGTAACCAGGGTAACTATCGGGTTACTAAGCGCGGCCCTGCTCTTAGTAACCCGATGTTTACCATGGTTACCAGTGAAGACATCGCTGAATCCGCGTCACACACGCCGACTCAGCGATGTCTGCGGGAGATCCAGCGACGAAATAAGGTGCTGGCCTTCTAGCTCCGACCAATGATGTCACAGCAGGATCCTGATCGCTGCTGAGTGTCACACAACGATATCGCTATCCAGGACGCTGCAACGTCACGGATCGCTATCGTTATCGTTGTTAAGTTGTTCAGTGTGAAGGTACCTTAAGGGTGAGTGCAGCAAAGGCTGCTATATCCTTTATTTGACTAAAGGGATTACACATTTATCCTGTGTGTTTCTCAACAGAAGATATGGAGGTCAGAAGTGAGGAGGCAGGGGTAAGTGCGCAGTGCGCAGAGTTACATACATACTTCCACGTAAACACTGAGCAGTTCCTATTCTTATGTTTAGAATAAGGAGGTCACTCAGGCACCCCTCCCTCTGACAAAAAAGCCTGCCAAGGCGTCATCGAAGTCTAGTCGGTGCTCCATATGTCACGTGAAGCTTCCAGAGTCATACAAAAAAGCTCTCTGCAGCTCTTGTATTTCCAAGATTGTCAGAGATGAGCAACCAACTTTGTTATCAGAAATGAGAAGTTTAATCCGGGAGGAGGTTCAAAGTTCTTTAGCCTCAATGTCTCAACGGGGCCCGTCCAGTCCGGGTCCGGTTCGTAAGAGACCAAGAAGGGACCCAGACCAAGAGGATCTGGATGGTTCCTCAAATGGAAAATCGGAGGTTAAAAGTTCAGACCAGGAAGAAGGAGAGTTGCCGCTGGAAGAGCAGGAACAAGGCTAGTAGAATGAGCTTTAATTCCTGTTAATACTAAAATTAGATCCATCATTTATCCCTAAAATAGCCTCAGTAAAAAATCAGAACCAAGAGAATTTTAAACCTCCTTTTGTGAAAACCCCTCTAATGCAAAGGAGCAAGCATTACATTCCCTTGATGTCAGTCAGGCAGTATTAAACTATCTAGAGGCCACTAGTTCCTGGAGGAAGGATTCTAATCTTTTTATTCTGTTTGGGGGTAAGAATAGGGGTAAAAAAAGCTTCCAAAGCGTCAATAACTAGATGGATCACGACTGTACTTTCAAAAGCCTACTCATCAGAAGGGGTAGATTGTCCAACAGGAATTAAAGCTCATTCTACTAGGGCTGTCTCAGCATCATGGGCTGAACGAGCAGGGGCGTCCCTAGATCAGATATGCAAGGCCGCAACTTAGGCCAGGGTAAACACATTTTGCAAGCATTATAAACTTGACGTATTAGCATTCCAGCAAACATCATTTGGGGGAAAAGTTCTCCAAGCAGCTGTCCCACCCTAAGGCTAAGTTCACACGTTGCAGAATTGCCGCGGAAATTTCTGCGGCAATTCTGCGCCTCCTGCCGCGGGTATATTGCATGCAGAATTAGCATGCATATACCCGCAGAAAACTAGCGTTTTGCAAGCATAATTAGCTTGCAGAATGCTAGCGTTTCCCAAGCGATCTGTAGCATCGCTTGGAAAACTGACTGACAGGTTGGTCACACTTGTCAAACAGTGTTTGACAAGTGTGACCAACTTTTTACTATAGATGCAGCCTATGCAGCATCTATAGTAAAAGATAGAATGTTAAAAATAATAAAAAAAATTAAAAAAAAAAAAGGTTATACTCACCTCAGCGGCATCCGTTCCTAATGCTGTGTGTTCAGGACCTTCCATTGACGTAGCGGTCACGTGACCGCGGGTCATGTGACCGCAACGTCATCGCAGGTCCTTCACACACCCCTCGGAAGCCGCCGAAGAAGGTCGGGCCGCCAGAGGGCGAGTATATCGCTATTTTTTATTTTAATTCTTTTTTTTTTACCAATTATATGGTGCCCAGTCCGTGGAGGAGAGTCTCCTCTCCTCCACCCTTGGTACCAACCGCACTTGATCTGCTTGCTTCCCGCATGGTGTGCACAGCCCCGTGCGGGAAGTCAGCAGATCAATGCACTCCTAGGTGTGCAGAATCGCCGCGATTCCGCAATTTTAATGAACATGCTGCGTTTTTTTCTGGATTGCGATTCCGCTCAGGAAAAAAATGCAGCATGTGCACAAAAAATGCGGAATGCATTCTGTTACATAGGATGCTTAATGTTAGCGTTTTTTTCGTGGTTTTATAGCGTTTTTATAGCGAAAAACCTCGAAAAAAACGCAAAAAATCTGCTACGTGTGCACACAGCCTAAAGGAGTTTTCTTTGGTATTCTCCAGTGTGCTGTCAGGGGGACGTCCTGGAAAATTGGTATTATACCTACCGATAATTCGGTTTCCAGGAGTCCATCCTGACAGCACCGTTACTTCCCCCCCTGGGCATTCTATTTTTATATGATGTAATATGATTTGGTGAATAACGATTTTAATTTGCATCTATCCATGGTGTGGTACTTGTCAAAACACTAAAGGAAAGGGGGCGGAGTGGGACCTTTTAACCTCTCGTGTGTTTTTCCTGTCCCTGCAAGGAGGAGGACGTCCAGTGTGCTGTCAGGATGGACTCCTGGAAACCAAATTACCGGTAGGTCTAATACCCATTTTTTTAACGTATGGCATGTCTTTTTTTCCCACTCATTCAAATAAATGGGAGGGAAAAAAAACAAGTAAAGGCAGTTAAAAAAAAAAAAAAAAAATCACTTCTTTTAAAGCAGTGTACACTGGGGTAGTTAGCTGAAAATCCCACTGGATTTGTAATGCCAGATTGGTGATCACTCAATTTTCTCTAGACATAAATGACGGGTTGTCCACTACTTTTTAACATTGGCCCACTGAACCGCTGCTGTGCTTGTAACGAGTTGCCTCCTGTCAGCTCTTAGGATGATCTCTCCGAAGGTTTCTCCTTCCTGCCTTTAGCCTTGGAGAGAATATCACTCATTAGAGGCCTTGTATGCCAACCCTGTTCAATCACCCGACAGACATCAATGTGATGTTCCCTCTGAAGCTGGAGGTCAAAAGGAGGAACCATCGGATGGAACCTTGTGGAACAATGACAGGAGGGATCACGTGAGCAACAGTTAAATCAATGGGTCGATGGCAAAAGTAATGGGCAACCCCTTTAAATAAATAGAGAGTATTGTAGTAAGGAAAGACACGGATGTGCATGTACTGGGTGATTTTAAGTGGAAAGGTCCTTTAAAAAAAAAAAAAAATTCTCTCAACTGATCTTGTTACATTGTCACAGTCTAATAAGTAGATGCAGGGCCTTTATGGCCTCATTCACATTGTGCAGTTTCTTTCCCGACGTGATAAATATGTTTCTTCCACTCAGACAGAAATGTGATGGCTGCAGAGGACAGAGCGGAGCAGCGTCGCCGATGCCGGAGGTAAGTATAGATTTTTCCTTATTTGTGCAGCACCCAGGGGCCATTAATAAGGGTCTGCCTAGAAGTGAACAAACCCTTTAAGTGCATCTATAAACTGCTCACTTCCAAAATATGAATAATATATGGGACGAAACCTAAAAGAAAGAAAATCAACCCCATTCTGGATGAAACAACCTGTAATGGAGACCGGTTTGGTTTTTTACTATACTGTGAGAAGGGTCGTAGTGGAACAAAGAACAATAGATCCAGTTCACACCGGAGGTCAAGCGGACCACCACGTACCCACAGGATCGTGATAAGTGTGATCGCTGGGGGAGCCTCCTGATCCAAAAGTTCTCTTTATACATGGGGGAAGGAAGATGGTACACATCGTATACTTCGACGGCCGCTCTATTAGACCCCCAGAAATCAATGACTGTGGTCAAGTGTGTACTCTACTGCTCCATTCACACAGTGAATTGTGGGGCCCTTGTTCTTAGTGGAGTGCGGTTATTTTTTTTTCAGACCCCCAGTGATCATTTATTACCTTTGCTATGGATAAATGGTGAAATACACAGATGCTGGCCAGACCCTACGGTCGTCTGATGGGCACATTGGGGGTCCTGATTCTCCCCCCAACAGAAGATGTGAAGGGATAGAAGAGCGGACCCTGTGGGCTGTCACCCAGCGCTAATGGGTACAGAGGAGTCCGACTCCCTCTCTCCCTATGGAGGACACATGCGTGTTGGGATTTTTGTGGCGGTTCCCAGCAGGGGGCAATGTGACCCCATTCACCTGCTGTACACTGATGTAGGGGGATGTACAGCCATCTTCAGCCTCATGTTGTGGCTACTGGTCGCCCCTCAGCCTAGACCTCATCCACAGGACTGCTAGATGGATGGGGGTCCTCACCTCCTGTCCCAATAACGCGCCATGTGCTCCCATGGGTACACCTGTGACTCACGAGACCCTAGTGTGGAAATTAGGACATTTTATAAAACAGAAATGAAAGTTTCAGATAGTCTGACCCGTGTGACCTTACCCCGAATGGCAGAGGGTCTTCACAGCGGAGATCAGTGGTGGCCTGTGCTCACAGATCTCATATATACCCATCATACAGCAGATCACTCCTATATGGAGAGCCTCTCTAAGCACCTGGTGGTCCACACCCTGCAGGGGTCTATACAGCAGCCTCCCCCATGCAATAGCTCTCAGGGAATGCTGGGAGCTGTGGTTCTGTGCCAGCTGGCGAGCCCAGCATGGCGAGCCCAGCAGCGTGGCCTGCACGGCCCATGACATGGCTGCCCACACCGTGCCTCGTCCTAGGAGGGCAGCCCACGCCTCCTGCCTCCCGGCGCCGGTACCTGAGGGGCCTCTGATCAGCTCGATCTCCTCCAGCACAGCCCGCGGTCCTGCGCTCATGTCGGCCGCTCCCCCGCAGGTCTGTGCTCAGACGAGGCTGAAGGTGAACACAACCCCAGCAATTTGTTCCTGCAGCCAGGCGGCCCCCACGTGGGGAGGATACAGCGCGGGGCATCTTGGGAGTTGTAGTCCTGGACTGGCAATGCTCTGCTGCGGGAATATAGTCATGGAGAGCAGTAGCGTAGCTACTGGGGGGGCAGAGGGGGCCATCGCCCCGGGCCCTGTCACATGAAAGGGCCCACTGGGAGCCAGGGCCACTTCTGTGAGGAGGCAGAACACCACATAGGAGCAGAGCAGTATAATGACGGAGACTCTGCAGGCTATTAGCACAGTGGCGGCTGCAGTCTCCCCCCTGCAGTGAATGGTTTCGCCCCCTCTGACCTGATCATGAAGCTTTTCCTGGCTGCAGTTTTCTTCCCTCTGTGCACGCTGGGATTGGCTCAGGCACGCTGGGTCCTAGTGCCCACCTTGCATTTCACCTAGACACTTCCTGGTCCTGCCTGCAGTGCAAACGTATCAGTAAGTGGGGATGGGACTTATTAGGTTTATTAAATTCAGGTATGTCACTGTGAGGCCGTTGGGGTATTGTGGGGGCTGAAAGTGAGTGAGGGGGGGACAGGGTACTGGGGGGTGAATGTGAGACCATTTGGGGGTTGTGAGGGCAGAAGGTGGGTGAGGTGGGACGGCACTGAGGGGGTGGATGTGAGATGATGGGGGCATTGGGGCTGAAGTGGGGGAGGGGGACATGTCACTGGGGGCTGAATATTATAATGTTTAGTTATGATATTATATGTGCTCCATCATGTAATATTTGCTGTCTGGGGAGGCTGGAGATGGGGGGCAGGGGGCTTTTGATACGTACCACCTGGGCCTTTTATGAGTATTAGTATAAGGAGCCGCATACAGTAACCAAGAGCTGCATCACATTTACAGCACCACTCCAGCATTATTTTTTATTTCATTGCTGGAGTGGTGCTGACAATCCCCGTCCCCTGCCCTCTTTCTGATACTTGCCTTCTGGCGTTTTCATCAGTTTTAGTCTCCGCTCGGCTCCATCTCCTGCAGTTTGTGACCTGTCCGGGGCTCCAGTGTTTCATGGAGCAGCGCAGAGGTCACTGATCAATGTGAGTCTGTGGGAGCCTCGTTCTGGCCTCTTTCTCACTCTCAGGCTATGTGCACACGGTGCGGATTGGCCGCTGCGGATTCACAGCAGTTTTCTATCTGGTGTACAGTGCCATGTAAACCTATGGAAAACCAAATCCGCAGTGCACATGGTGCGGAAAATACTGCGCGGAAACGCTGCGTTGTATTTTCCGTAGCATGTCAATTCTTTTTGGGGATTCCGCAGCGTTTTACACCTGCTCCCGTATAGGATTCTGCAGGTGGTAAAACGCAGGTGAAATCTGCACAAAAAACACAGGAAATCCGCTGTGAATCCGCAACAAGTGCACATAGCCTCATAGTCTTACATTGAGCGCTTGTGACATAGCTTCTAACTTCTGGCCAGTCAGAAGCTGCGCCCACAAGTTTGAGCCACGGTACTGCAGCAGTGCCACAAAATAGTGATTACTAGGGTTGAGCGAAACGGATCGTTCATTTTCAAAAGTCGCCGACTTTTGGCAAAGTCGGGTTTCGAGAGAGAGAGAGGAGAGAGAGAGAGGAGAGAGAGAGAGGAGAGAGAGAGAGAATAAAATAAAATACACATTGACTTGCATTGGGTTTCGTGTTCCGGTCCGGAACCTGACTTTACAGTAGAATCGACCGATTTCACGCGATCTGACTTTCGAGAAGGTCGGGTTTCACAAAACCCAACTCGACCCTAAAAAAGCAAAAGTCGCTCAACCCTAGTGATTACGCCGGAGGAGGAGTAAATGACCGGGACATCCAAATCATGACAGGGAGCTGTGAGTCCATCATACTGTGTATAAGGGAGCTGCGGGCCCATCATACTGTGTACAGGGGAACTGTGGGGGACATCATACTGTGTATAAGGGAGCTGCGGGCCCATCATACTGTGTATAAGGGAGCTGCGGGCCCATCATACTATGTATACAGGAGCTACGGGCCAATCATACTATGTATAAGGGAGCTGTGGGCCCATCATACTGTGTATAAGGGAGCTGCGGGCCCATCATACTGTGTATAAGGGAGCTGCGGGTCCATCATACTGTGTATACAGGAGCTGTAAGTCCATCATACTGTTTGTATGGGAGCTGCAGGCCCATCATACTGCGTATAAGGGAGCTGCGGGCCCATCATGCTGTGTATAAGGGAGCTGCGGGCCCATCATACTGTGTATAAGGGAGCTGCGGGCCCATCATACTGTGTATAAGGGAGCTGCGGGCCCATCATACTGTGTATAAGGAAGCTGCGGGTCCATCATACTGTGTATAAGTCTACGTTCACATTTGCGGTCTGCGCCGCAGCGTGTGGGGCGCCGCAGCGTCGCCGCATGCGTCATGCGCCCCTATATTTAACATGGGGGCGCATGGACATGCGTTGCACTTGCGTTTTGCGACGCATGCGTCACTGCGGCGCACGCGTCCGGGCGCAGAGGACGCAGCAAGTTGCATTTTTGCTGCGTCCAAAATCAACCAAAAAAAGGACGCATGCGTCGCAAAACGCACCGTTGTGCATGCGTTTTGCTGCGTTTTTGTTTGCGTTGTGCGTTGCGGCGCCGACACTGCGGCACACAACGCAAATGTGAACGTAGCCTAAGGGAGCTTCGGGCCCATCATACTGTGTATAGGGAACTGTGAAGGCATATTGTGCATATGGGAGCTGTTGGCCCATTACACTGTATATAGGGGAGCTCTGGGAGGCATACTTTCTATAGTGGAGTTCTGTCAGCATTATACTGTGTATAGGGGAGCATTGGGCTCATACTGTGTAGAGGGGAGCAGTGGGAACATCATACTGTGTAGAGGGGAGCAGTGAGAACATCATACAGTGTATAGGGGAGCTGTGGGGGCCTTAGACTGTGTATAGGGAAGCTTTAAGCTCACCATACTGTGTATAATGGAGCAGTACATGGGGGAACTTAGGGGACATTATTAAATGTTAAGTGGGCACTTAAGCATCGTTGTTATAGGGTCACTCAGAGTATTGTGACCATCAAAGTTGCATATGGTCCAATATGGCGGTAAAGTCAACGTTCGTTTTTGTATATAGATTTATTTTCAATAACAGTAGGGTCATATTCTGAGGTTCCCCTATATTCTCAATTAGAGTGCGCAACCGTAGCTGTAATCAGGGTTAGCTGGTTAGGGGCCCACTCAGATGTTTCGCCCCCCTAAGTTGAAACCCTAGCTACGCCTCTGATGGAGAGGGAAGGTAGTGCTACAGCGCGACCGCATTCATTGGGGGCGCTAGTGAGTCTATAATACTATGATACACATGGTCAGTGAGCAGAAGCCGCGTCTTCGTGTTGGCAGCTTCCTTGTGTTACTTCTGTGGGTACAATGTTGCCTAGGAGATGCCATGGCCGCCGTCTTCTATAGGGGACCACTGCAGCGTCTGTGCTGTGATGACTGCGTTAGGGCTCGTTCACACGAGCACAGTAATCGTCCGTGTGCGGTCCATACACAAAACTGCTAGCACACCGACAATGTGCCCCACAGTGCTCGTTTTTTTGCATAGCCCAATGTATAAAAAGATGGCGGCGTGCGCCCAGGTGACCCGTATTCTGGCTCATACTCGCCCATTATAAGCCAATGGGTCTGTAAAGCGCGGAGCATAGATGGCGCACTGTCCGCACGGCCGCTGCTTCACACACATACAATTAACATGCAACATGGACACACATGAAAAATGGCACTTTTCTGGACGCGAAACGTACAATTTTGCCTACACTTGTCTGATCTCGGCCTTAGGCCTCAGACACATGACCAGTTCTATCAGACAAGCACTGAGCTCACGCTCTGTTGAGGGAGGATCTGGAGTGACCCTTCACGGTTGACTCAGTGATTTTCAAATTGATCCACAGAGCGTTGCCGGCAACTGAAAATGACCAGACGGAGACGTGTGTCTCTGGGGGGATCGAGCAGATCTCTGACCCCAGTTTATGTGTCGCACTTTTCATAATCTTAGAAGTTATACTTCAACCAATCAACATAAGAACACGCTCACAGTTCTTAACCTATAAGAATGCAGAACAGCCTGCACGTCAAGGTCCCGTAGAACAATACACCCTCAGTCTCATGTCTTGTTCAGGTTGAAACAATCAAGGTCTCATAACAACTATGAACTTTTACCTAGTAACAAATATTATCTCAAAGCAACAAGATGGAGTCAAAAAGCACAAAATGAAGCCTGCTTTATTTTTTCTTAGTTTAACTCTTCACATCTCCATGTTATCCTATGGGGTAATGCACAGGGACACGACGGATTATACTCCTCTGACTGTCCCACTCCTGTTTGTGGCTTAGGCCGGCGTCACACTAGCGAGTTTTACGGACGTATGAGAGGTGCAGAAAATACGGATTGCATACGGTACAATGATTCTCTATGGCCCAGCTCCTATCTGCCGTATTTTACTGATCCGTATTATACGGTCTTGTACGGCCATAGAAAATCGCAGCATGCTGCGTTTGTCACCGTATTGCGCAAAAAAATCTGCCAATGAAAGTCTATGGAGGCGAGAAAAATACGGATTACACACGGACCATGCGTGTGACTTGCGAGAAATACGCACTGGTGTTATAGAGAAAAGCCGGCAATTCAGTGCGGTGTACAGTAAAATCCCACTGACAGAATAGAATACAATAGGTAGAATAAATGTCTACACATAGGTAGGACAGGTAAATATAGCAAGTGCCGGGGGCCTGAGCTAGCGGCGACTCTGGCACCTGACCCCCACAGCGCGCCGGTGTCCCCGCCTGCTCAGGCCCCCAGCACAGCCGCCCGCACTCTCAGCACCACCATGCACAGCCGCCCGCACTCATCACAGCCGCCCGCACTCAGCACAGCCGCCCGCACTCACCACCGCCACGCACAGCCGCCCGCACTCACCACAGCCACGCACAGTCTCCCGCACTCACCACAGCCACGCACAGCCGCCCGCACTCAGCACAGCCGCCCGCACTCAGCACCGCCACGCACAGCCGCCCGCACTCACCACAGCCACGCACAGTCTCCCGCACTCACCAAAGCCACGCACAGCCGCCCGCACTCAGCACAGCCGCCCGCATTCAGCACAGCCGCCCTCGGGCAGTAGAGCCGGAGAGAGAAAGATGGGAGCAACATATGGCAGAATGGGTGCAGCACATTACAACAGAATGGGGGCACAGGATGGGAGCAGCACATGACAGAATGGGGGCACAGGATGCGAGCAGCACATGACAGAATGATTGCGCACGATGGGAGCAGCACATGACAGGATGGGGGTGCAGGATGGGAGCACATGACAGGATGGGGCGCAGGATGGGAGCAGCACATGACAGAATGGGGGCACAGGATGGGAGCATCACATGACAGAATGGGGGCACAGGATGGGAGCAGCACATGACAGAATGGGGGCACACACATGACAGGATGGGGGTGTAGGATGGAGCAGCATATGACAGGATGGAGGGGCAGGATGGGAGCACATGACAGGATGGGGATGCAGGATGGAGCAGCACATGACAGGATGGGGGCGCAGGATGGGAGCACATGACAGGATGGGGATGCAGGATGGAGCAGCACATGACAGGATGGGGATGCAGGATGGAGCAGCACATGACAGGATGGGAGAGCAAGATGAGAGCAGCACATACCAGGATGGAGGCCATATACCAATATAAATGCTCGCCACCCGGGCGTAGAACGGGTTCAATAGCTAATAAATATATATATATATATATATATATTTCATACAGCGCTAGATATCATAAAAGCCGGTAATTCAATTGCCGGCTTTTGCTATCTCCTTCCCAAACCCGACATGATATGAGACATACAGTAAACCATCTCATATCCCTTTTTTTTTTTTTTTGCATATTCCACACTACTAATGTTAGTAGTGTGTATGTGCAAAATTTGGGCGCTGTAGCTTGGAAAATAAAGGGTTAAATCACGGAAAAAATTGGCGTGGTGATGCGCCCTCTGCTGGATGAACTCATATGAACTCGAGCGTGGGAACTTTTCAGAATATTTTCCGACGCTCGAGTTCATATGAGTTCATCCAGCAGAGGGCGCATCACCGCGACTTGAGGTAACTACAGTACATTCCCCTGCATTCCATTCATTCACCAAGTTTTACATTCAGGAGCACAGCTGAAACAGCAGAGCTCCTGGGTGTAAAATGATTTAACCCCTTCAGATGGATTTACAGCGTGGACAAAACTGTAACGATGGAAGGTATGGAATATTGTTGTTTGTTTTTTTTTAACTTTATTTCAGGTGACAAGGGTCTTCAGGTGGATTAAGAGTATAATAAAATATTAAAACACCGTGTCTTTATTTCATCAAAATACTTTTTAATACTGTAATGTGTGTTTTATTAACCATTTCGTACTATTGGATTAATAATGGATAGGTGTCATAATTGACGCCTCTCCATTATTAACCTGGCTTAATGTCACCTTACAATAGCAAGGTGACATTAAGAGAGGCCAAGTGCCAGAATAGGCGCATCTTCCAGATGTGCCTTTTCTGGGGTGGCTGGGGGCATTTGTTTTTAGCCGGGTGGTGCCAATAACCATGGTCCCTCTCTAGGCTATTAATATCTGCCCTCAGTCACTGGCTTTCCCACTCTGGCGGAGAAAATTGCGCGGGAGCCCATGCCAATTTTTTCCGGAATTTAACCCTTTAATTTAACAGCTAGAGCCCCCAAATTTTACACAGACACTTCTTACATTAGTAAAGAGGAATATGTAATAAAAGAAGGGATATGAGATGGTTTACTGTATGTAAACCATGTCTCATATCATGTCGGGTTTGTGAAGGGGATAGGAAAAGCCGGCAATTGAATTACCGGCTTTTCTGCTATCTAGCGCTGTAATATATATATATATATATATACATAGACTGTATATATGTTTTTCAGAATATTTGAGCCGATGGATCCATGATATGTCCATTTTGCAAGCCTGCGATAAAAAATCACCGTACGGAAGCCATACGGATGACACAAGGATAAATTTGTGCGTAAAAATTGCATCCTCACATTGAATACGGAACAGTGTTTTGGGACAATTACTGCGTATTACGGCCATAAAAAACGGACCGTATTTTCATACGCCTAGTGTGACACCGGCCTTACACTGATCTAAAATACAGACTGTGTGACAGTGGCCTTACAGATACTGATGTTAAATCCTGACTGTGTGACCGTGGCCTTACAGATACTGATGTAAAATACTGTGTGACCGTGGCCTTACAGATACTGATGTAAAATACTGACTGTGTGACCGTGGCCTTACAGAAACTAATGTAAAATATTGACTGTGTGACCGTGGCCTTACAGATACTAAAGTAAAATACTGACTGTGTGACCGTGGCCTTACAGACACTAATGTAAAATATTGACTGTGTGACCGTGGCCTTACAGATACTAAAGTAAAATACTGACTGTGTGACCGTAGCCTTACAGACACTGATGTAAAATCCTGACTGTGTGACCGTGGCCTTACAGATACTGATGTAAAATACTGACTGTGTGACCGTGGCCTTACAGATACTAATGTAAAACACTGACTGTGTGACCGTGGCCTTACAGATACTAATGTAAAATACTGACTGTGTGACCGTGGCCTTACAGATACTGATGTAAAATACTGACTGTGTGACCGTGGCCTTACAGATACTAATGTAAAACACTGACTGTGTGACCGTGGCCTTACAGATACTAATGTAAAATACTGACTGTGTGACCGTGGCCTTACAGATACTGATGTAAAATACTGACTGTGTGACCGTGGCCTTACAGATACTGATGTAAAATCCTGACTGTGTGACCGTGGCCTTACAGATACTGATGTAAAATCCTGACTGTGTGAATGTGGCCTTACAAATACTAAAGGAAACTACTGACTCGGCACATCGATGCCAGCTGTGATACACTACATGCTGTCTTGTTTTTTTAACCAACTGGTACTTCACAGAAGCTTTGGGAAAATCCATCTTTAATTTTTTTTTCTCCAGAAAAAATGGATGATGCTGATGGTAAAAACAGACACTGAACAAAAATGGATGAAAATCTGATCCAGCATGCTGATGGGAAACAGCACTGAGGTGAGAATTCAGCCAAGTGCAGAGCGTTGTGGAGCAATCATGTCCACAGACTGCGGACGGGGGCAGGAGCTGCTGCCATTTCTATGCACTAGTCTGGTCCAGATTAGGCTACGTTCACATTTGCGTTGTGCGCCGCAGCGTCGGCGCCGCAACGCACAACGCAAACAAAAATGCAGCAAAACGCATGCACAACGCTGCGTTTTGCGCCGCATGCGTCCTTTTTTTCATTGATTTTGGACGCAGCAAAAATGCAACTTGCTGCGTCCTCTGCGCCCGGACGCGGGTGCCGCAGGGACGCATGCGGCGCAAAACGCAAGTGCGACGCATGTCCATGCGCCCCCATGTTAAATATAGGGGCGCATGACGCATGCGGCGACGACCGCAAATGTGAACGTAGACTTAGAACATGCTGCAGTTTTGTGCCCATGCACACTTGGGACCATATGGACTATAGCACATGGACCAGTGGTGGCCTATATCCATCAGGCCGGGTGCCCATGATCCGGAATTAGCACATGCCCGCTGCATCCAAAGCGCTGCCGTCTATTGAACGCAGGTAAATCCGCATATGGTCACTGAGCCGTGCGGATTCACTGCGTCCAATTCATTATTTATGGATGTCATTTCTCTTGCAGAGACTCGCATCTCCACAAGATAAATAGACATGCTGCAGTCTGGAGAGACCCGCCGCATGTCCGTCTCCACGCGTGTCTGTGGACATGGGATTTCTAGAAATCCCATCCACTATAATGTAACATCTGGCTGCTGGGGGTTTGGCGCTGCATAAATACAAAGCATCAAACCCGCAGCAACGCCGGATCGTGGGCACATACCCTTATATAGTAAATAGATCAATGGCTGCACTCAACTGTACTAAAGCAAGGAAATGTGCGATACATAAAATGTGAATAGCATAATGGCTTGTGAAATCTATGAAAAAACACATGAGATGCTTAGCACAAGATTTGGCCAAAAAATGTGAGCCCATCCACCAAACGTCAAGGTAATCTCAGATCGGATGGGTAACTAACCTGTCTGCCTAGTGTGAACACTTACCTCTGGCTAATAACATGGTAAAGCCTGCATTTATAGGAAGGTCGGAACCAACTGTGTTTGGATGTAATTAAAATCACAGCATGGTGAAGGGCGGGGCGTTCAAGTCAGAAAAAAATAGTACATTTCATGTATCGCACATTTCCTTGCTTTAGTACAGTTGAGTGCAGCCATTGATCTATTTGCTATGTAAGGCTACTTTCACACTAGCGTCGTACGACGCACGTCGCAATGCGACGTGCCGATGTATCCTGTGAATAAAAAACACAACGGGGGCAGCGGATGCAGTTTTTCAACGCATCCGCTGCCCCATTGTGATGTCCGGGGAGGAGGGGGCAGAGTTCCGGCCGCACACGCGCGGTCGGAAATGGCGGACACGACGCACCAAAAAGCGTTACATGTAACGTTTTTTTGTGCCGACGGTCCGCCACAACACGACGCATCCGTCGCTAATGCAAGTGTATGGAGAAAAAAAACGCATCCTGCAGGCAATTTTGCAGGATACGTTTTTTCTCCAAAACGACGCATTGCGCCGTACGACGCTAGTGTGAAAGCAGCCTTAGTCGTTTTTGGTTATGCACCTGTTCAGACTAGATTGCTGTTCAGTCAGTTTACCTACAGTGGGGCAAAAAAGTCTTTAGTCATTCAGCAATAGTGCAAGTTCCACCACTTAAAAAGATGAGAGGCGTCTGTAATTTACATCATAGGTAGACCTCAACTATGGGAGACAAACTGAGAAAAAAAAAATCCAGAAAATCACATTGTCTGTTTTTTTATCATTTTATTTGCATATTATGGTGGAAAATAAGTATTTGGTCAGAAACAAACAATCAAGATTTCTGGCTCTCACAGACCTGTAACTTCTTCTTTAAGAGTCTCCTCTTTCCTCCACTCATTACCTGTAGTAATGGCACCTGTTTAAACTTGTTATCAGTATAAAATAAAAAGACACCTGTGCACACCCTCAAACAGTCTGACTCCAAACTCCACTATGGTGAAGACCAAAGAGCTGTCAAAGGACACCAGAAACAAAATTGTAGCCCTGCACCAGGCTGGAAAGACTGAATCTGCAATAGCCAACCAGCTTGGAGTGAAGAAATCAACAGTGGGAGCAATAATTAGAAAATGGAAGACATTCAAGACCACTAATAATCTCCCTCGATCTGGGGCTCCACGCAAAATCCCACCCCGTGGGGTCAGAATGATCACAAGAACGGTGAGCAAAAATCCCAGAACCACGCGGGGGGACCTAGTGAATGAACTGCAGAGAGCTGGGACCAATGTAACAAGGCCTACCATAAGTAACACACTACGCCACCATGGACTCAGATCCTGCAGTGCCAGGCGTGTCCCACTGCTTAAGCCAGTACATGTCCAGGCCCGTCTGAAGTTTGCTAGAGAGCATTTGGATGATCCAGAGGAGTTTTGGGAGAATGTCCTATGGTCTGATGAAACCAAACTGGAACTGTTTGGTAGAAACACAACTTGTCGTGTTTGGAGGAAAAAGAATACTGAGTTGCATCCATCCAACACCATACCTACTGTAAAGCATGGTGGTGGAAAAATCATGCTTTGGGGTTGTTTCTCTGCAAATGGGCCAGGACGACTGATCCGGGTACATGAAAGAATGAATGGGGCCATGTATCGTGAGATTTTGAGTGCAAACCTCCTTCCATCAGCAAGGGCATTGAAGATGAAACGTGGATGGGTCTTTCAACATGACAATGATCCAAAGCACACCGCCAGGGCAACGAAGGAGTGGCTTCGTAAGAAGCATTTCAAGGTCCTGGAGTGGCCTAACCAGTCTCCAGATCTCAACCCTATAGAAAACCTTTGGAGGGAGTTGAAAGTCCGTGTTGCCAAGCGAAAAGCCAAAAACATCACTGCTCTAGAGGAGATCTGCATGGAGGAATGGGCCAACATACCAACAACAGTGTGTGGCAACCTTGTGAAGACTTACAGAAAACGTTTGACCTCTGTCATTGCCAACAAAGGATGTATTACAAAGTATTGAGATGAAATTTTGTTTCTGACCAAATACTTATTTGCCACCATAATATGCAAATAAAATGATAAAAAAACAGACAGTGATTTTCTGGATTTTTTTTTCTCAGTTTGTCTCCCATAGTTGAGGTCTACCTATGATGTAAATTACAGACGCCTCTCATCTTTTTAAGTGGTGGAACTTGCACTATTGCTGACTGACTAAATACTTTTTTGCCCCACTGTATATTTACTTAACACATACACTTATAGCCTATGGGGTTCTTCATACTTTGTGAAGTGTCTCTTAAAAATAAAAAAAACATTTTTGATCCTAGTCACAAATCAAGATCTTCCATTCAAATCAACGGATCCATGAAGGAAAAAAAAAACCAGACGGCACACAAATCAATCCTGGTGTCTTCAGAATGCTGCCTCTTTATTACAGTTTAATTGGTAGGATAGAGTTGGATTTTTTTAATGCACAAGTGAAAAACATGCTACAAATATAGAAAAAATGGACACATTAAAAAAAGGATGAAAATCTGAATCAGCACACTTATGAAAAATGGGCAGTTTTTTCCATGTGTGCAAAAAAAAGGACATGTGAACAAGCCAACAGCGGCGTCTTTGGCCATGTGACGGACGTTTGCATTAGATTCTATCCACATTCATTGGATTTGCCACCACAGTAAATTACAACAAAGGGTTAATGTTATGGTGTACAGTGTCAAAGCAGTAAGACAAAAACAGCATGTCCTGTATAGGAGGGGCTTGCATGGCATTTTTTTTTTTTTCTTTGCAGTGCAGCTCCACCTCCTATTATACAACACTGATGGTAAAAATCAATTTATATTTGCTATGCCCCTTTAATTAAAGGGTTTGTCTGATCAACAGCTATTAATGACCTATTAATTATTTATAGAATAAGTCATCAGCATCAGCTCAGTTGGGGTCTAACATCCGACAACCCCCACAAGTTCCTGCCGCGACTCTGTTCCATGTGTTACCATCTGACCACTGCTGGAGCTTGTGGGGGTGTCTGTTTCCCACCGATCTGATGCTGATGACCTATCCGAAAGGCTAGATCCTTGATATCTGGTGACCAGACAACCCCTTTGAGCTACATGATACACATAGCCTTTATGTAATATTAGAATAGTCGTCCAAACTTCCTGCGCTGATCCAGAAGCGCTGATCCAGAAGCACTGACTTGTCCATGATGGGATCAAGCTCCGAAAAGCATTTGTGGCTAGCACACACCGGTTAGTCGGGCACTGAGGCCCGACCCCTTCATTTACACTGGGCCTTGCTGCCATTTCCTCCACAACTGGTGCAAGGAGCGCACTTACATCTTGCAGCCACAAGTCCCACCACCAATCAGTAAATAATAGCATATCCCAGTGACCAGATAGGAAAACCCCTTTAAACTTTGCTTTTTGATTTGTTCACGTGGATTTAGGACAGGTGGAATAGTCTGATGCAAAATCATTTTACAGCTGCTCCAATCTCTGACTGAGCCAGTGACCACTCCTGTACTGGCAGCAGTCTTAGGGTGGTCTGACATTGCATTGTGTCCCCATTGGGGCATACGTCCGTAAGCACCCCCGTAAAACGGGGTCCGGACTCATGCACTGATGGGGCCAACAGACTGTAGTGGGGACGGCAGAGTGAATGTGAGCTGTGCTGTGAACTTTTTTCGGGAATGTACACCTACTGGAGGCAGACACAGACATAGTACACTGCATCTGAGTGTCTGCCCCCGATAGACATACACTCCTGAAAAAAGGTTGCAGTCTTTGGAAGTCAGTGCATGCGTCCGGATCCCAATTTCCGGGATATTTCGGATGCATGCCCCGACGGGAACACAGAATGCAAAGTGAAAGCACCCTTACATGCATTGAAAGGGAAGGTGGGCTCACGTACAGTCACAAATAAGTCAGGGAACAAACCACATGTACTGCACAGGTCCTCTGTGGGCTGTCTGGTAACACATGGTGTCCTGTTCATGGGGGGCACAGGATTGCTTCATTAATCTGTAAATGACCAATGGCTTCCTTCCCTGCTATAGGGCAGAATGTAGAAATGATACCATTTTCAGCTCTTCCAATCTGTATATAGGACAAGTCTATGAGCAGAGATGAACCGGATGTTGTCCTTTCAGCGCTATGTCAGGTGTACAGATAAACCAATAACACTTTTATAATTATAAAACTTACAAAAATCAACATATTCCCCTTCTCACAGCCTCATCCATGAGAAACCGTAATAGAAAAGTTCCCTTTACAAGTTGTCAGGACTAATGACCATTTATACAGCTATGTACAATGTCCGTGTGTAACGGCAGGACCCTCCACTCTGTTACTAGAGTCCCGGACAGTCTATTGTAGCCTCATTCTCTTCTCTGGCGGACCTTTGGGGGCTGCTCCCTGAGGGGCTTTGACTGGTTCCTTTTCTTCTTGTTTAATGGTTTCAGTCGGTAGCTCCGGTTCTTTTTTTATTGGCTCAACTACGAACAAAAATGCAATTTATTCAATTTCAGTAAATACCGCGGTTTATGATATGTTACGCATTTGTCACCTATAATAATGGTAGATAAGGGTTACATCAGTGGGGTGGCACCGTGCCAGTCACGATAACAAGGCAGGGAAGAACACAAGCAGAAAAGGGTCCCTGTGCAAAGACAATATGGGCCCAGTGCAGTCTAATAATGCACAATTCCACCTGCTTTGGAGATGGATGTGGCCCCCTTACCTCTGGGCCCCTGTGCCCAAATGGTATGTCTGCCCATATGGTTATAGTCCATGGGCAGCATCCATGCATCTCCCTCCCGGCCTGGTAATAGGAGACCCTAATCTCAAAGTCACTGGAAGTCACCGCACTCCTAATCTAACCTCAGGTAATAAATAGTAGGGATATATTACACCCCCACATCAAGGGCAGCATTTTGGTAATGAGATGGATACTTACCAAGCACTGGCTTCTCCCCCGCTTTTTGCTGCAAAATAAAACATTTCAGAAAACCTGTTAGTACTTTTCTCTTTGTCTTCATGCCATTATCACAAGACGTATGGACAGACAGCGTAATGTGGGGGGCACTTTAAAGGGGTATTTTAGCCATTTTACAATTTGTGTTACTCCTTCACAACCTTGGGGTTTTTGTGTTTCCATTTTTAACTCCCCTTCTTCACAGAGCCATAACTTTTTTGTTTTTCTTTCAATATGGCCGTGTGAGGGCTTGTGGCAGTTGTACTTTTGAACGACACCATTGGTTTTACCATATAAATGTACTGGAAAATGGGAAAAAAAATCAAAGTGCAGTGAAATTGCAAAAGATTGTGCAATTTAACAATTTTTTTTCTTTAATCATGTTCACTAAATGCTAAAATTCACCTGTCATTATGATTTTTCACGTCATTACAAGTTTACAGATACCCAACCTGTCTAGGTTCTTTATTTAAGTGCTGAAAAAAAATTCCAAAGTTTGCGAAAAAAAAATTAACCCCTAGCGTCTCCATTTTTCAGGGGTTCTGTGAGGGTTAATTTTTGTGCGCCGAGCTGACATGTTTATCAATACCATTTTGTTACACAAATGATGTTTTGATCACCTGTTATTGCATTGTTGTGGTGACCCCCCAAAAAGTAATTCTGGCGTTTTAATTTTTTTCTTGTTACGCCGTTTACCAATTGGATTCATGCTTTTTATATTTTGAGAGATCGGGCGTTCTGAATGCAGCAATACCAAATATGTGTATTTTATATATCTTTTTTTTATTCTATTTTGATGGAGCAATCTGAACGTTTATACACTGCTCAAAAAAAAAAAAAAAAAAGGGAACACTTAAACAAGAGAATATAACTCAGAGTAAATAAAACTTCTGTTAAATAAAACTGTCCACTTAGGGAGCAACACTGTTTGACAATCAATTTCACATACTGTTGTGCAAATGAACTAGACAACAGATGGAAATTATTGGCAATTATCAAGACACACTCAATAAAGGAGTGGTTCTGCAGATGGGGATCACAGACCAAATCTCAGCACCAATGCTTTCTGGCTGATGTTTTGGTCACTTTTGAATGTTGGTTGTTCTTTCACACTCGTGGTAGCATGAGACGGACTGTACAACCCACACAAATGGCTCAGGTAGTGCAGCTCATCCAGGATGGCACATCAATGCGAGCTGTGGCAAGGAGGTTTCCTGTGTCTGTCAGCGTAGTGTCCAGAGGTTGGAGGCGCTACCAGGAGACAGGTCAGTACACCAGGAGACATAGATTGGGCTGTAGGAGGGCAACAACCCAGCAGCAGGACCGCTACCTCAGCCTTTGTGCAAGGAGGAACAGGAGGAGCACTGCTAGAGTCCTGCAAAATGACCTCCAGCAGGCCACAAATGTGCATGTGTCTGCACAAAGAGAAACCGACTCCATGAGGATGGTCTGAGTGCCCGACGTCCACTGATGGGGGTTGTGCTCACAGCCCAACACCGGGCAGGACGATTGGCATTTGCCACAGAACACCAAGATTGGCAAATTCACCACTGGCAGCCCTGTACTCTTCACAGATGAAAGCAGGTTCACACTGAGCACATGTGACAGACGTGACAGAGTCTGGAGATGCTGTGGAGAGTGATCTGCTGCCTGCAACATACTTCAGCATGACCGGTTTTGGCAGTGGGTCAGTAATGGTGTGGGGTGGCATTTCTTTGGAGGGCCTGCACAGCTCTCCAAGTGCTCGCCAGAGGTAGCCTGACTGCCATTAGGTACCGAGATGAGATCCTCAGACCCCTTGTGAGACCATATGCTGGTGCGGTTGGCCCTGGGTTCCACCTAATGCAGGACAATGCCAGACTTCATGTGGCTGGAGTGTGTCAGAAGTTCCTGCAAGATGAAGGCATTAAAGCTATGGACTGGCCCGCCCGTTCCCCAGAGCTGAATCCGATTGAACACATCTGGGACATCATGTCTCGCACCATTTACCATGGTCACGAAGCACCACAGACTGTCCAGGAGTTGGCAGATGTTTTAGTCCTGGTCTGGGAGGAGATTCCTCAGGAGACCATCCGCCGCCTCATCAGGAGCATGCCCAGGCATTGTAGGGAGGTCATACAGGCACGTGGAGGCCACACACTACTGAGCATCATTTCCTTGTCTTGAGGCATCTCCACTGAAGTTGGATCAGCCTGTAACTTCATTTTCCACTTTGATTTTGAGCATCATTCCTACTCCAGACTTCAATGGGATATTAGTCTTTATTTACGCTGATAATTTTTAGCTTTTATTGTTCTCAACACATTCCACTATGTAATGAATAAAGATTTACAACTGGAATATTTCAGTGATATCTAGGATGTAGGATTTTAGTGTTCCCTTTATTTTTTTGAGCAGTGTATCTTAGTTTTTTGTTTTTTTTAACCTTTCACATGCATCCAGTCTCCACAGGAGACTAGAAGCTGTGATCATCTATTCGCCTGTGCTACACACAGTAGCGCTGCAGCCATGCTGTGTGTAGCTAAAATGATCACCTGCTTTTGAGTCTTGGCCACTAGGCGGCGCTCATAGCATTCTGGCAATGACGACCACAGGGGTCTCCTGCAGACCCCGGGTTGCCATACCAATCCATTGGCAACCCGCGGTCATGTGACACAGGTGCCGATGGGCAGGATTAGCGATGCACTTCTGACGCGGCTATGCTAAATGCTGTTGTCTGAGATTGATTACATATAAAATTTCACACTAAAACTATGTCTGTATTGCCTGACATAATAACATGCACTGGAAAAACCTGTACTGCCAAGTGCAAAATGGGCCTATTTATCACGTGTAATACACCTGTACAATGCCCGGCATGGGCTCTTGCCACGTCTTGGTACAGTGCGGCTCCACGGTAAATAGCTACAGTAAGTGCACATTTTGGGAGACGCAAGAACGAGGCATTGGATACTTTACAGTGAACGGGTATGTGGGGTGTGATGCTGATAAACTGGACACGTTTCTTCCGTTTGCTGCCATTAGGACTTACCTGAATAAACTTGGGTGGAAACTTGTGCCGGAGCTCTAGAAGTAAAGCGTCTACCCTCTGTCTCTGGAAGTAGGAGCTGGCTTCTTCCTTCTTTTTAGTCTTTGGTTTGGCTTTGTCTGTGATGAGAAATACAGTGTACAACATGAACAGAAGGAATAGGCTTGACTCCACATTCTGCAGTGATCTGGGGAGGGGGGATTAAGTTTTGGATACAGGGGGCTTCCTTCACTATTTTGCAGAATCATCGATCCTCTAATATACTTGTATTATCAGATTGGCTGCATGTGAGCCAGTGTGATTGCAGGACTCCCGAGACTACGTATCTCCTTCTGACAGCTATCTGCATTTAAGGGTTTGTAAACTAAGACATCAAGTCATCAATATCACATCAGGGGGGTCTGACTAGCCTTCCAGGGTACAGCAGTTCAGCTCTTTTTGAAATGAATGCGAACAGCCACTAACTGTGAGGTTCCTTCTCCCTATACTTTTTACACCCATTCGCCACCAGAGATTATAACAGTGGATGGTGGGGTGTCGTGCTTCCCCCTCCCAGCGATTTTATATTGATAACTTATGATAATGATAGTTTAACAGTAATTACTGGAGAACTCATTTAAATATTAAAAGGGGTTGTCGAGGTTTGGAGGTCAAGTCTGCAGACACTCTGTGTGACTGCAGACTTGTCAATCCTCACAGTCAGGATTCTCTGATACCAGCGATGTGAGTGGGCCGAAATGTGACCAAAAATGTGATTTGCATACTTCGGACCACATTCAGAATACATGTATCAGTCCTCGCTCAATACACTTGTCTAGTTAGCACGTGACCGCATATATGCAAATCACATACTCGAGGTCACGTGCCTGGCACCGGAGAATCCTGACAGCGTGCACACTGCAGGCTTGAGCTCCAAGCCTGGATAATCCCTTCAAGATCCAATGTGGAATTATTACTAATTATTTTTAGTGGATATCTAGGCATAAGAGCTGATGACCTATCTACAGGATAGGCCATCAATACCAGTGGGATTGCGGTACCCAGGGCCCCCAGCAATCAACTGTGATTTTCTCTGAAGACAGTCGGAGGTAAAAACTCTGATTGAAGGTGCTCTATTCAGCGTTTTTAAAATCCAACCACCTCCAGAGCAAAAATCAGCTGATCAGTGGAGGCACTGTGTGTTGGAAACCCACTGATCTGCTATTGACTGCCTAACCTGTAGATAGGTCATCAATACCTATGCCTAGACAACCCCTTTAACATGTGACCCAGACACATGATTTTAATAATTAGACATCCTCCATCTTCCAGTGGATAGGTGACAAATGCTAGATTGGCGTGGCTCTGACACTAGAATCATCAATCCGGTTATGTCCATTACATTTAGGAAAAGCCCTTTATTATAAGTAGTTTGTGCCAACTGTGAACAGTAAGCCTCCTCTACGGCTCACTCCTGTGCACTATTATATTATACCTCTCTCCTCTTGGTCTTTAAAGTGCCACCAGTAACCTTTAGAAGGATGATAGCGGCAGTAAGACATGGCTTCATCAAATGCTGACTGGATCCCATGAATGGCAGTAAGCTGGAAAATCAAAGAACGGGATCAAGGTAAGGTTTAAATGTTGTAATGCAAGTAGAAAACCATTGCAAAAGAAAATCTATTTCACCAATGAAATACATCAGCATAGCAGCAACAAATCTGGAAAAAAAAAGTCTAGAACACACTAAAGTATATCTATAGGAATATGCGGAACCATTACATCACCAAAAATCTCATGTTACATCTCTCCACATGACTGGGGTTTAGAAAAGCAATCTGGTAACATAGTAGGTGCAAATAGGGAAAGAGGAGAGTGGACAACTTCAATGACAGTCACGACCGCTCGGCCAGCAAGACGTAAGGCCATTATAATCACAGACCCACAACAGCATATAGTTTCCCATGAATGCATAGATTGATGCCCAAAATGGATTCTACCGCTCTGGAGTTGATAACAGATCCGAGGTCTGGAGCCTGGTAGATCACACCTGCTATGATGTAGTAGTCGGCCAGAGGTATAGCTGTGGAGAGAAAGCAACAGGTCAGAAATTCTGTGCAAGAGTAGAGAAGCCCTATACATAGAAATAGAACATAGAAATATTGTGCATGGACATCACGGAGAAGCAGTTAGAAGCAGCTGCTGAAGGAGCATACAGTTATATGAAAAAGTTTGGGCACCCCTATTAATCTTAAGCTTAATGTTTTATATAAATAGTTTTTTTTGCAACAGCTATTTCAGTTTCATATATCTAATAACTGTTGGACACAGTAATGTTTCTGCCTTGAAATGAGGTTTATTATACTAACAGAAAATGTGCAATCTGCATTCAAACAAAATTAGACAGGTGCATAAGTATGGGCACCCTTATCATTTTCTTGTTTTAAATACTCCTACCTACTTTTTACTGACTTAATAAAGCACTTTTTTGTTTTGTAACCTCATTGAGCTTTGAACTTCATAGCCAGGTGTATGCAATCATGAGAAAAGCTACTTAAAGTGGCCACTTGCAAGTTGTTCGCCTGTTTGAATCTCCTCTGAAGAGTGGCATCATGGTCTCCTCAAAACAACTGTCAAATGATCTGAAAACAAAGATTATTCAACATAGTTGTTCAGGGGAAGGATACAAAAAGCTGTCTCAGAGATTTAACCTGTCAATTTCCACTGTGAGGAACATAGTAAGGAAATGTAAGAACACAGGTACAGTTCTTGTTAAGGCCAGAAGTGGCAGGCCAAGAAAAACATCAGAAAGGCAGAGAAGAAGAATGGTGAGATCAGTCAAGGACAATCTTCAGACCACCTCCAGAGAGCTGCAGCATCAACTTGCTGCAGATGGCGTCACTGTGCATCGGTCAACTATACAACGCACTTTGCACAAGGAGAAGCTGTATGGGAGAGTGATGCGAAAATAGAATTATTCTTACCGTTAATTCGGTTTCTAGGAACCTTCCACGACGGCATATGGAGGTTGTCTCTTTGCCCTAATGGGGAACAGGAAACACAGAGGTTAAAAGGACCTCCCACTTGCCAGTGACTTACAACTGAGACCATAGCACTGGTTTACCTTCAGAATCCCAGAACTAATCCAGGAATATGTATCGGGTGGGAAATTAGTGCCATCGTGGAAGGTTCCTAGAAACCGAATTAACGGTAAGAATAATTCTATTTTCTCTAGTCACCTTCCACGACGGCATATGGAGGAATACCAACTAATTTGGCACTAGGGAGGGACAACGGCCTGGAGTACTTTACGGCCGAAGGCTAAGTCCTTATTGGACAATACATCCAATCTGTAATGCTTAGAGAAGGTATGGAGTGAAGACCACGTTGCTGCCCTGCAAATCTGCTCCGGAGATGCGCCTGCTCTTTCTGCCCAGGAAACTGATGTAGATCTGGTTGAGTGGGCCTTTATCCCTACTGGAGGCAATTTGTTTTGAGCGAGGTAGGCTTCCGTTATAGCTTTCTTGATCCATGTAGCGATGGTACTTTTGGCTACTTTTTTCCCTTTGTTTTGTCCTGAAAGGTGGACAAATAGGTTATGATCAATTCTGAGAGCACGGGTCTGGTCCAAGTACTGTAAGAGAATACACCGGACATCTAAAGTGCTAAATCTTCTTTCTTCCAAGTTTGCTGGATTGTGGCAAAAGGTCGGTAAGAAAATCTCTTGGGAACGATGAAAGTCAGAGATAACCTTCGGAAGAAAGGAAGGATCAAGACGAAGCACAATTGAATCATCTCTTACTAGAAGATAAGGTTCTCGTATAGACAAGGCCTGTAATTCACCAATCCTTCTAGCCGAAGTAATGGCTACCATAAACACAGTTTTGTAGGCCAGATTTTGTGGAGAACAGGAAGATAGTGGTTCAAAGGGTGGACCTGTCAGACCTTGGAGCACAACATTGAGATCCCATGGGGGGGGAACTATGACCTGTTTTCTAGGATTCATTCTAGTTGCTGATGTCATAAACCTTTTAATCCAGCGATGACCAGCTAGATCTTGGTCAAAAACAGAGCTAAGTGCAGAGACCTGGACCTTGAGGGTACTGGGCCTAAGACCTATTTGCAAGCCTTTTTGTAAAAAATCCAATATGATGGGTATATTAGGCTTGAGAGGGTCTGGAAGGTTAGGCAGACAGGACGATGAAAACTTTTTCCAGATTTTATTGTAGATGGCGTTGGTCACTGGTTTTCTCGATTTTTGGAGAGTAGCTATGACAGGGATCGATAACCCTTTAGCTTTTAGTACCTGGGCTTCAGCAACCACGTCGCCAAGCTCCACTTCTGAGGGTCTGAGTGGAGAATGGGACCCTGAGAGAGAAGATTGTGCTTTATTGGTAACATTACCGGTACATCCACTTGTAGTTGGATGATCAGGTTGAACCAACTTCTTTTGGGCCACAATGGAGCTATCAGAATAGTCGGGAGTCTTTTCTATTCGTATCTTCTGTAGAACCTTGGCAAGAATTGGGATTGGCGGAAATGCATAAGCTAGGTGAAAATGCCAGTCTTGAATTAAGGCATCTAGCCCCCTGGGATTGCCTCTTGGGTTCAAGGAAAAAAAGGTTTCGACCTTTGCGTTCTGGTGAGAGGCAAAGAGGTCGACGTCTGGTTGACCCCACTTGTGTACCAACATGTTGAATGTTTGAAGATCCAGGCTCCATTCGCCAGGATGAATATCCTGGCGACTTAGGTGGTCCGCCTGAATATTTGTAGTACCCTTCAGGTGGATTGCCGTCAGGGACAGTAAGTGTTTTTCGGCCCAAGAAAAGATTCGAGCGGAGATCTTTTTTAGACTGAGGATCCTTGTACTGCCCTGGTGCCTGATGTGAGCCACCGTGGTCATGTTGTCCGAATATATCTGAACATGTTGTCCAGAGATTTGACGACTTGCCGCTAACAGGGTTTCTTCCACAGCTTTGAGCTCTCTGAAGTTTGACGATTTCTCGGAGATCGACTGGTTCCAGAGACCTTGATAGGGGACATAGTTTATTATGGCTCCCCAGCCCCTCTTGCTAGCATCTGTTTTGATCGTGGTCAGAGGAGACTGAATCCAGCATACACCTTTCAGGAGGTTTCTGGGATTCATCCACCATGTCAAGGAAGCTTTTACTCTGCCCGGTGTGTGGATCCTCTTGGTAAGAGTGCCAGGTCGACCATCCCAATTGCCTAGAATGTGGGCTTGGAGGATCCTTGAGTGGGCTTGAGCCCAAGCCACCGATTGTATGCAGGCTGTCATGGAGCCCAACAGCGACATTCCCTCTCGCAGAGTAGGAGATCTCATCTCTTTGAACTTCCTGATTTTTGTTACTAAAGGAAGTCTGTGATCGTCTGGGAGAAAGGACATCTGTTTTGCTGAGTCCAGAATCACTCCCAGAAATCTCCTGGTTTTTGAAGGTTGAAGTTGGGATTTCCCTAGATTTGGAATCCAACCTAAGGATCTCAATATCTCTAGGGTGGTCGAGACATGGGATATCAGGGTTACCTCGGTGGAAGCTACTATCAGAAGGACGTCCAGATAGGGCACTATGCAAACACCTTGTTTCCGGATAAATGACACTACCTCTGCCATTACCTTGGAGAACACCCTCGGTGCCGAGGAAATGCCGAAGGGAAGGACTCCAAACTGATAGTGCTCCACCCAATGACTCCCCTGTATCGCAAACCTGAGATATTTTTTGTGTCTTGGATGAATAGGAATGTGGAAATACGCATCCTTTAGGTCGATGGTTGCCATAAAGGAGTGATGTTCTATCAGAGGGATCGCAGATTTTACGGACTCCATCTTGAACTTGCGATATTTCACATGCTGATTCAGACCCTTCAAGTTTATAATTCGGACATCCCCTGAAGGTTTGGGAACCAGGAAAAGTCGGGAATAATGTCCCTTTCCCCATTCCGATTGTGGAACTGGGGAGATCACTTTTGATCTCATAAGATCTTTGAGACCCAAGGACAACAGACTGCGATCTCTTGATGTTGAAAGGGTAGTAATCTTTAGACCCTGAGGGGAAGGGGGGGGGGGGGGGAGAAATTAACTCTATTAAAAGCTTGGGACTGCTGCTGCTGCTGCTGCTGTTGTGGGACGAAAATATTTTTTCCCCTACCCTTTGCATAGCTCCATCTGCCGGTTTTACCTTTACCTCTCGTTTGAGAGGGCTGAGATTGTGGGCCACGAAAAAAACGTTTTCTATGTTGCTTTTGTTCCGGGAGCGCTTTTTTCTTGTCGGTAGCCTTATCGAGAATATCGTCTAAGGCTGGACCGAAAACATAATCTCCTGTAAAGGGTATGGCACACAACTTGGCCTTAGAAGTGATATCCCCACTCCATAGCTTAAGACAGAGAGCTCTCCTGGCAGAGTTGGAGAATACAAGGGATCTGGCGGCGACTCTTACGGATTCCAGAGAAACGTCTGCCAAAAACCCTGTAGCTTTATGCAGAATGGGGAGTGAATCCAATATCTCGCCTCTTGAGGTGTTACTGGATCCTCCCAGCCAACTGATGAGGCATGAGAGAGGTCCGAGTCAGAATCAGATTCAACAACCTGAATTTTCCTCTTCTTAGCTGGGGAATGAGGTTGTGGCTGCGGAGGCGGAGGTGGGGGTGGAGGTGTAAAAGCTACCAGGGAAGATTGTACCTCCTGTTTTACCAGTGAGCGAATTTCATCTAGCAGAGATGGTTGCTCAGCTTTTATTACCCTGTCAGTGCATGGCTGGCAGAGTTTCTTATCCCAGTTAGGAGGGAATTTAGCAGACTGGGCACTTCTTCCTATAGGTGGCTTTAGGGGCAGATTTTTCTCCCTGAAATATACAAAGGGAGAGAGGGTGAGGACTTCTAACCCCCTAACTACACTCCTCCCGGATCCCATCCCTGCAAACACTCACAGTAGCAGGGGTGGCACTGGGCTCCGCAGACGCAGGGCACAAGGAACCATCCATACTGGGGAAATAGCCTTACCTCAGTGGTGGTTCAGCAGGATTTTATGGACGCCGTCCTAGCACCTGCCTCCAGCGGTTAGTCATCCCCCTCCCCCTCCAGGATCCATGTGAGGGAGCTCCCAGGTCCGACACGCCGGCCGGCGAAACCCGGAAGTACCAGCTTCACAGTGTATGAAAAAAACGGAAGTGAAGCGCGGGAGCCGCTGACGTCACTTCCGGAACGCCGAGCCGACCGCATGGAAGGGGGAGAACGCCGGGCAGCTCCAGGAGGAGCCCGGTCGGGGATCCCAGGCCTGCTTTGCCCTCGTGGGGGCGCGGGAAGGCCGGGAGGGGGTCCCAAGGCACCTGCAAGCAGGAGGACGGGAGCAGCATAAGGAGGATGCTGAGAGCGACCGCCTGCTGCCCGGCTTTACAGGCAGAGCCTGAGAAGGTACCGTAGCCGCCGGCCACTACAGCACATGGAAACCTCTCCCTGTCCCATGGGGAACAGGAAAGACACTGGCAAGTGGGAGGTCCTTTTAACCTCTCTGTGTTTCCTGTTCCCCATTAGGGCAAAGAGACAACCTCCATATGCCGTCGTGGAAGGTGACTAGAGAAAGGAGCCGTTTCTGCAAGCACGCCACAAACAGAGTCGGCTGAGGTATGCAAAAGCACATTTGGAGAAGCCAATTTCTTTTTGGAAGAAGGTCCTGTGGACTGATGAAACCAAGATTGAGTTGTTTGGTCATACAAAAAGGCATTATGCATGACGGCAAAAAAACACAGCATTCCAAGAAAAACTACTTGCTACCCACAGTAAAATTTGGTGGAGGTTCCATCATGCTTTGGGGCTGTGTGGCCAATGCCGGCACCGGGAATCTTGTTAAAGTTGAGGGACGCATGGATTCCTCTCAGTATCAGCAGATTCTTGACAATAATGTTTATGAATCAGTGACAAAGTTGAAGTTACGCAGGGGATAGATCTTTCAGCAAGACAATGATCCAAAACACTGCTCCAAATCTACTCAGGCATTCATGCAAAGGAACAATTACACTGTTCTGGAATGGCCATCCCAGTCCCCAGACCTGAATATCATTGAACATCTGTGGGATCATTTGAAGAGGGCTGTCCATGCTCGGCGACCATCAAACTTAACTGAACTGGAATTGTTTTGTAAAGCGGAATGGTCAAAAATACGTTCATCCAGGATCCAGGAACTAATTAAAAGCTACAGGAAGCGACTAAAGGCTGTTATTTTTGCAAAAGGAGGATCTACTAAATATTAATGTCACTTTTCTGGTGAGGTGCCCATACTTATGCACCTGTCAAATGTTGTTTGAATGCAGATTGCACATTTTCTGTTAGTACAATAAACCTCATTTTAAGGCAGAAACATTACTGTGTCCAACAGTTATTAGATATATGAAACTGAAATAGCTGTTGCAAAAAAACCAATTTTTTTAAAACATTAAGCTTAAGATTAATAGGGGTGCCCAAACTTTTTCATATAACTGTATATATTTATCAGGCATTCCAAAATGTCATCATTTTTGTAAAATGCATCACAGCCTTATTTTGCATCCTTCTATCCCAAACACTCTAGTGCAGTGCCGTTTACCATGGTCAGTTCAGGTTCCTTCAGAAGTTGCTTTCAACTGCTTCTCAGCAACAACATTTAAAGGGAATCTGTCAGGTCCCCTATGGCCTCCAACCCAGGATCATTCACTTATTTATCAGTAAATTCCCTGCCTAACCAGCCCTGTATTTTTCTTATCAAATGAGGTATAAAAAAAAGCATTTATGTTGCCCCAGTTTCCTATGTTAATAAGGGTTTTGACTAGTCAATGGGGCATTAATTGCCTTTTACTAGTCAGCTCCTGTGGGCGTGATAACAATTTGCACGAGCCGGGATCATCGCCACTTATGCAAATCTTGTGTGCTAATTCCAGCAGCGTCACTGCGTCAATGAAACTGGGTGTATGCTTCTCGGCTTCAGAGGTGCGCACTGCCCATGACCGGAAGCCATTTTCTGAACTAATAAGTGAATGCTAGTGGGTTGGAGGGCATGTGGTACCTGATAGGTTCCCTTTAAAGAATCTGTGTACGGGGCTTAATTCCTTCTCTACTCTCTCCCCCTGTACTGAAAGAGGTAAAGCCCTGTCCACAACCTGTTTACAGGCACTGTAAGGATCGCAATGAGTGCAGTTGAAAGAAGCTTCTGGAAGTAGCATGAACTGGGCACTGAAACAGCACTGCAGCATGGTGAGAGAGAGACTAGGATTTAGAATAAAGTAATGAAGTATTACAAAAATGTTAAGCTTTGCAAAGCCCAAATATATTTGTAGACAAATTGTTTCAGAAGTGGGGTCTCATTTAGGACCCAAGGATGACAGCGGCTACAGAGAAGATTTCTTGCTGTGATGGACCCAATGAGTCAATATATTATACAGAAAGCACACCGATATTTCCCTATAGAGGTGCTGTTAGACCTTGCTGCCAGATTCTTCTACACATTAGTGCTGTTTTCTATATAGAAAATCATTGGGATAGGTCATACTCACTGACACAAGGGCAGGTTCATACACCAAATCACAGCATAATGCTATGGAGGAATTGCACAGGTGCAGTATGCTGATGATCGGCCACTCATATTCATGAGCAGTTGGCTGGTTAGTAGTATACCTGCATATACATAAGACCTCTGTAGGGCGCCAGTCACACAGTCATGATGTAGTGCATCATGCCAATTCACAGCCTATACCTGTACTATTAGATCAAGAGGCCAACCCAAAACCCATACTGGATACAGGCCATCACGAGGAGACCCTGTTCACGTGTTTTACAGCTCCCAATCTATTTTATTTAGAAATACAGCAGCAGGGGGTTTATCACTACATTCCGAGGCCTCCATGCTGCGACATCCCCTGCGAGAATTGTAAGGAGGAGTTTACATTGCTCATCATCCGGCTTTCCCAGAAACAGATATAGCCATCTTTATGTGCACAATATTACTTTATATCTGGCATTAGTCACACTTTATCTACACTCACCCTGTGAAGGTGACTGCCGCTGCTGCTTCCTTATGATGAACAATATTGGCTCTTGTGCATGCAGCAAAATGTACTCCACACCGACCATTTGACTGTGATACAGACATAAAAGTCACAAGGTTAACATCAGCGCAGTAATTCTCTGACCCAAAGACACTTTGTTATGCTGGGGAATAACAGACATTGCAGTTTAATATTATTATACCATCTGAACCAGTCACTTTGTCCATAGTGGAGCCATGGAGAGATCATATAGCCAGCACATTTATGGTACCCGGAGCTCATCTCCCCTCACCATGCCGTACAGGACATCACATGCCTCTTATGTCCATACCATTTAATCTAGCCTTTCCTTCTCATCTCTGGGAGGAATTGTGTTTCACATGCTGGGCAGCAGTGAATGTGGTAACAGCAAAGCAGACAAAGTAATTGCAGCACTAACTCACACTTTGTAATAGAGTGGCTTGTATGCAATCTCCGAGAGGAATCATGGGACTGGTTCTGTACTCAGCCTTGCTACTTCTGAGTTATGGCCTAGTTATCTCATCTTTTGTTCAGGAGCGCACCGCTCCTCTGCCTCCCGGCCACCTGGTTGCCAGTGACTGTGCGCTCATGAAGCCAGACAGGTCGGATGAGTAGCATGGTCACACTAGTGGTCGGATGCAAGAGGCTTCTAGCAGAGGCAGTTTAATCTCCATTACTTGGTAGGAGCGCCAGGGTCCTGAAGCTGGATAGATCCAGTGACGTGGTGCTTGCACGATGTTAAGCATAGGGAGCCTACAAGTGGCTTGCGCTCATTCCCTAGGTTACTGGCCAGTCTGACAACTGCAGTGGTGGCTGGTGACATAGGCAACAAGCTGTTCACATATAATTAAAAATCATTTTATTCTTGAGAGAAGACAGAATTTTTTGTAATAAGAGATAACTTGCAAAACATGCTTGTTTTTACCAGCACTTTTTAATTGTAACCATGTAAGAACTTGAGGCAACTTCCTTAAGTAATTCTCAAGTGCTAAACACTTAATTAGAGTCCAAAATTACCGCTCCACTTTATAGGAACACTGCAGTCAGACTATAATAAGGAGTGTGAAAGGGAATCCTGGAATCACGCACCTCCAGCCCAGCGCTACACATAATGAAGTCTAGCAGTTTTGCGTGGTGTTTCTTACGGTAAGGTCCAGTTCATACGTCTGTGATCAGATAACAGGACCTGACCGCTGGGTCTCCGGCCTCATTGGCATATATGAGGCAGTCAGATCAGGTTGGGAGACCTACTTGCCAGGCTGGGTATTCTGATCTGAGTATGGGCCAAGAACATGAACTGCTGGCAGCGACCGGTGTTACATGTGAGGGTCGCTATGTGTCCCCCAGGATGTGCACGGAGACGTATTGAGGCCATGGAAGTGCATTGCAGTGACGGGCATAGTTGTAATTGCAATGCAGAATAAAAGGGAGTATTGGTCTTGGACAAGCTATTTGTCCAGGGCACATTTAAGGAAACCTGCTCTAGGCTTATATTTTTTAAACTGCCTACAGGACAGCAGTGGGGCAGTCAGTTTCCTTCCAGGCCGGGTTTTAGAGGTGGCCTATGGCCACAGGTTGTTTGTAAAAAACCCTGAAGCAGAGGGTTTGGGTGTGTCAGTGAGAGTGGAATTTTGCTGCGAGCAGAGCAATCGGCTCTGCAAAAGCTCAGCCTGTGTGAGAGTAACACAAAGCCCAGCAGAGTGAAATCCTAACACCCCGCAACGTGAAACGGTGGTACAGTTGCCCTCGGCAACCGAACACATTTTTGGACTGTCATTTCCTGGCTGCGATCCGGAGGATACCGAGTGCTGTACACTTGTGTGAGTTTTTGACATTAAACACATTTTGCTGTGAACTTTCCCTGTGGTCACTGCCTGTCACACTGCACCCACCCCGCTGCACTACACTGGTCTAAAGCTGGGCGAATACTTTATAGCTATAATTGCCTAAAGTAAGAACACATAAGGAATCTTATGCATAAATGACAGTGAATATAAAAGGCATTTCCTGCAACAGTCATTTAGATTCCAAAATGTCATTTGATCAGGATCAGTCCGCCCTACATCACTGGTATTTTAGTAATTGCTTGTATACTTCATGAAATACAAATCCTGACACGTTTTCTCTTAAAACTCTACATTGTGCTATTCCTCCTGGAAATAAAGTGCTAAGGCTAGGTTCACATTTGCGGTTGAGTCCGCAGCGTTTCGTACGCAACCGCATGGCAAAACGCATAATAGCACTGTTTTTTATCTGCATCAACTTACGCATGACAGATTAAAAAAAAGCAACGTTTGCACGTGTTCGTGTTTATGAAAAAAATTTTCAAGGAGAATTTCATTGACACATGCTCATGGGATTTCTGTATATGGACCCTTGTGCAAACGCAAGTCCTTGCGTTCCCATAGACTGTAAAGCATTGTTTTGACACACTCCTTCCGCAAGCGTCCGCATGCGTAAGGCGGCGGAAATTTAACGCCAAAAAAATTCTAACATGGTGCGTCTGCCTCAGACCGCGAAAATACACATGCGTAAGCAAAAGTGGGCAAACGCATGCAAACGCACTTGCATTTACAATGTTAAAGATGAGAGAGAAAGAGACTCTCCAGAATGGAAAATGCATGATTTGTTTAAAAAACGGAATCCGTTGCTGGATTCCATGATTTAACCTCACATTTCACCCGTTTTTCACGGGTTCCGGCGCTGTGCGTTTTTTTGATGGACAGAAAAAATGTTCCTATGTCCGTTTTCTCCGGCCGCCGGAATTACTATTTAATGGGGAGATGAGCATTTATAACAAACAGGTCAGAAGAGGGAGATGAGAATCACGGTGCCTGAACCACGAGCAGGGTAAATCAGAGCCTGACTGTGCGATTGCAGCCGTGTATGCTTCACTCTAAAATTCTGCAACGTTTTCAGAGAAATATACTTTTTCATGCTGCCGGGGAAAGTGTCTCAGATGACTGGTGCAAGGCATCTTCTTGCTGCCCTTGATTGACAGGTCACTATTAGTGATGAGCGCACGTGCTCGTTACTGTGTGACTCGAGCACCAGTGATACTCGGAGCACCCTAGGCAAACTCTAGAAGTGAGATGCATGGACACACGCATGCACACTTGCTAGGCGGCAAAAGAAGAAAAAAAAAAAAAAAAAAAGGAGAGTTGTGTTGGGTGCTGTCACAACGAAGACAAGGATGAGAACGTTTAGAAGAAAACACAAAATTCTTAAAAGAAAGCTTCAAAATCGATCTGATTTTTTTCTTCAGGCTGTCATACCAAGAAGTATATAAAGTAACTTCTAGAGAAAGCCGTGATCCAAGGAAATGACATGCCCAACCTACTGGCGAGTATCAAAACCCAGACACGATCTGAGGAAAAAAAATCAGATCGATTTTGAAATGTGTTCCTGTCTTAATGAATATTCGTGGTTTTTCTACAACTTCTCATCATTATGACAGGGCCCACCACAACGCCTATTTTTTCTCATTTTATGACTGGCAATTGTGTAAAGCCGGTTTCACACTTGCGTTTCAGTCTGCAGCGTACACGTGCGGATCTTAAAAGAAAAAACTACGCAGGCATACGCTGCGGACTGAAACGCAAGTGTGGGACAGGCCTTAATGAGCTGCTCTGCCAGCATTAACTGGTGGAGCGGCAGTCTATAAGAGGACACCAGGTCACTACTACTCTCATCAGCATCACTCCACCAGGTGAGCAGAGTCTCTCCCCTTTTCCCTGCTTCTTATCACCAGGACTCCATGGAGCCTCCTACGTTGTCTTCTACATACACACACATAGGTAGAGACCTGTTAGTGTAAGGGAGCAGGACGGGGACCTGCCTCTGACTAGTCACAGTATGCTTTACAGAGAGACGCGTCAGCATCACAGTAACACACAGCTGTAATAACGCGTCAGAGTCTGATTGCCATGGTTCAGGCAGCATGAAGCTTGTCACAGGTTCACTTTACCAGTAGTGGGACCTAATGAGGATCTGTATAGAAGCCTCAGCACATCCGGTCACGCTCTGGAGACGTGGTCTATATGTTCAGCCAATCCTCTTGTTTGCCCAGGTATGAGCGGTACCAGAGATGGCCGGCAGCTACTTACCCCTAAGACCTCCCCCATGAACAATAAGTCAGTCCCCACAGAACTTACTTCAGGTGATCGAGGGTTAACCGCTGCATTTTAACCACTTCATTATTGCAAGTGCGGTCATAGAAGGGGTTACTCCTCTCCGAGAAATAGTCCAGGACGGTGCCGGTGTTTAATATGGGGATCCAGGAGCTGTCCACCCACGAGATGCTCAGCAAGTTATCTGCAACAGATCAGGGGGTTGGGGAAATCACCAAAAACCCAATGTATGCAGCTTCCAATAGCTCTGCTTGCTGTCACTGAACAGGATCCAAACTTCACCATTATAGCTACAGTAATGAATGAGAGGCAGCCTGCCCTCACTGGGGGGACCGTGTCTACATACATAAAGCTGCAACAGATCCTGGAATCCGCTCGATCTCCCTCAGTCACGACGGAACTAGGGGACCCAGTAAGAACGGACAGCTGAACGCTTCTTTATGAGGCCCATCCCCGGACTATGCCCCTCCTCGTATACATCAGCTGCCATGAGGCAGAAAATACCCCGCAGACAGTCACTAACCTCTAATATCCACAGCCGCCATGCTGAAACGCACACCCAGACCCCTGGAACGCAGAATATGGTGTCAAAATAGTGCGTAAGCGTTTCCGGTGCAGACGTGTGCGGCCATTTTGTTGGAGGCTTGCAGTATAGCGCCGCGCGTCACTGACTGAACACCTCACACAGAGGGTACCGAGGACAGTTCTACAGCTACCGCTCCTGTGCTCTGGTACGCGAGATTAGAGCGCCCTCTGTGTGTCGGAGGACTGCATTAAAGTAACTCTTGAAAATGTGGAATTCGGGAAAAGCTGAATCTATCATTTCCCAGTGAGAATAGTCCTGTGTGGAGGGAATGCTGGGCTCAGTCACGTGTCACCCACAATAGCTCTATATTTATTTTCTTATGGTCCACAGAACCACCTGACCATTTAACCCCTTCCCAACAGGGCACATATCCACCTTTGCCTAAACGTTTTTCTTCCCTTTCTATCAAGAGCCATAACGTTTGTTTGTTTTTTCATTTTTACATCTATATCACTGTATGAGGGGATTTTTTTTGCAGAATAAGCCATTTAAGCTACCAGATAATGTGCAGTGAAATTGTGAAGAACAAAAAAAGAACACATTACCGACCTTATTTTGGGAGGGGGTTTAATGCTGTGAATTATGTGGTAAAAATGGACCTGGCAGCATGATGCTCCTAGTCAGTATGATGACAGTGATAGCAAACTTGTGTAGGGTTATATATATATCCCTATACAATATATGTATTTGCTTCTTATAATATTTTATATATATTTATCAGTGGTTCCAAATATCAGAACTTTGTGAAAAAAAATTGTCACGTCGTCGCCATTTTCTGAGACCCGTAACTTTTTTTTATTGTCTATTGAGCTATTTTTCTATTGTCTATTTATTTTTCTTAAATAATTAGAAAACCATGTATCATTTCCTTCACAAATATTGGCTACTTAGTGTTGGTATTTCACATAAAATACCAATAAAATACATTTAAGTTTGTGCCTGTAAAGTCTAAAAATGTGGAAAAGTTCTTGGGGTATGAATACTATTTGATCTTTGCACCTCTTACATTAATATTTAATTATGTATTAAAAATCTATGATGCACAGCCAAAGACTGTATTTCATGGAAGCACAAAACTGGCAGCTGTTGTTGTGGAAATCCATTGACAATGACAATGGGCACCAAAACGGACACCCCATAACTGCCACACCACTTACTGCCACTGCTATTAGTGTATGTTTCCACGTTCAGTATTTGCTGTGGATTCCACGCTGCGTACAGCCGCAGCATCCGCATGTAACGGCATAGTGGAGGGGATTTTATAAAATCCCATCTCCACTATGCGAACAAAGACGCAGGTGGCAGACCTGCGTATACGCACATGCGGCACGTCTTTATAGACCGCAGCATCTCTATTTATCTTGAGGAGACGCACAGTCTCCGCTAGATAAATAGCACTGTTCTATGTATAGGATGCGGTGATTCCATATGGTTCAATGAACACATGTGGAATCACCGCGCGTACAAAAGCCGGCAGCGCTTTGGACGGGGCGGGTGTCCGCAGCGTCCAAAGCGCTGCCATTCTGGACCATGGAAACATAGAACTTGAGACTTTAAAATAAAGGTTAAAATAAATTTGGTAAAGTTGATGGGACTATAAAAATAGTGCTTGTGTAATGTAAGTTACCAAGTAATAACACTGTATTTTGTATTTAATTTGTATTGTTGAAAAATCAAACTGTGTTGAAATCTATTGAGAATAGTTTAGTGTACAGTATACATTCACTCATTTTTCTGCCTGACTTCCAAGAACAGTCTGTAGCCATTATTAATTCAGTTTTTGGCTTGTGAATGTAATGTCATTTCCCCATTAGGATTAATGGGTGGAGTATGACTGGCACTGTGATGAGGGCAGCGTTGCAGGGTCAAATAGGTGTAATATGGCTGGCACTGTAATGAGAGGAGTGTTGCAAATTGATAAAGTAAAGTGAAACGCGTTTCGGTGGCGGCGTGGCACGTGTCCTGACTCCTTACGAAATGGGTAAGCACTTATAACACTGAGGGGATTTAGGCTCCAATGATTGAGCGCGCACTTACGATAATCATTGGAATGTACAGATTTTTATGTTACATATTCCCCTCATTTGTGTGTATTTTTCGGCACTTTACCCATATTAAATTACAGCTGTGAGTGTTAGGAAATTATTTAGCCACCGTGACCTGATCCTAGTCTGTTATTTATAGTAATTATTGATTGTAATCTTTATCAATAAATTTATACCTTTTTATACAATTGGACCTATTGCTCCTTTTTCTTTTGATGCTATTATCGGTCTAATAGGTGTAATATGGCTTACACTAATGTGTGCAGTATTTTAGGGTCAAATAAGCGTAAAATGGATGGCACTGTGATATGGGTAGTGTTGCTGGGTCTCTATACTGTAGCTGGCACTATGATGTGGGCAGGGTTGCAGGGTCTCTATACTGTAGCTGGCACTATGATGTGGGCAGGATTGCAGGGTCTAATAAGAGTAATATGGCTGGCAGTATGATGGCAATGTTGCTGGATCTATTAGGTGTAATATGGCTGACACTATGATGTGAGCACTGTTGCAGGGTCTAACAGGCGGAATATCACTGGCACTGCGATGAGGGCAGTGTTGCTGAGTGTCTATACTGTGGCTGGCACTGTGATGTGGGCAGTGGTGCTGAGTCTCTATACTGTGGCTGGCACTGTGATGTGGGCAGTGGTGCTGAGTCTCCATACTGTGGCTGGCACTGTGATGTGGGCAGTGTTGCTGGGTCTCTATACTGTGGCTGGCACTGTGATGTGGGCAGTGGTGCTGAGTCTCTATACTGTGGCTGGCACTGTGATGTGGGCAGTGGTGCTGAGTCTCCATACTGTGGCTGGCACTGTGATGTGGGCAGTGTTGCTGGGTCTCTATACTGTGCCTGGCACTGTGATGTGGGCAGTGTTGCTGGGTCTCTATACTGTGCCTGGCACTGTGATGTGGGCAGTGTTGCTGGGTCTCTATACTGTGCCTGGCACTGTGATGTGTGCAGTGTTGCTTGGTCTCTATACTGTGGCTGGCACTGTGATGTGGGCAGTGTTGCTGTGTCTCTATACTGTGGCTGGCACTGTGATGTGGGCAGTGTTGCTGAGTCTCTATACTGTGCCTGGCACTGTGATGTGTGCAGTGTTGCTGGGTCTCTATACTGTGCCTGGCACTGTGATGTGTGCAGTGTTGCTGGGTCTCTATACTGTGCCTAGCACTGTGATGTGGGCAGTGTTGCTTGGTCTCTATACTGTGGCTGGCACTGTGATGTGGGCAGTGTTGCTTGGTCTCTATACTGTGGCTGGCACTGTGATGTGGGTAGTGGTGCTGGGTCTCTATACTGTGCCTGGCACTGTGATGTGGGCAGTGTTGCTGAGTCTCTATACTGTGCCTGGGACTATGATGTGTGCAGTGTTGCTGGGTCTCTATACTGTGCCTGGCACTGCGATGTGGGCAGTGTTGCTGAGTCTCTATACTGTGCCTAGCACTATGATGTGGGCAGTGTTGCTGGGTCTCTATACTGTGCCTGGCACTATGATGTGTGCAGTGGTGCTGAGTCTCTATACTGTGGTTGGCACTGTGATGTGGGCAGTGTTGCTGAGTCTCTATACTGTGCCTGGGACTATGATGTGTGCAGTGGTGCTGGGTCTCTATACTGTGCCTGGCACTGTGATGTGGGCAGTGTTGCTGAGTCTCTATACTGTGCCTGGGACTATGATGTGTGCAGTGTTGCTGGGTCTCTATACTGTGCCTGACACTATGATGTGGGCAGTGTTGCTGGGTCTCTATACTGTGCCTGACACTGTGATGTGGGCAGGCTTGCTGGGTCTCTATACTGTGCCTGGCACTGTGATGTGGGTAGTGGTGCTGGGTCTCTATACTGTGCCTGGCACTGCGATGTGGGCAGTGTTGCTGAGTCTCTATACTGTGCCTGGCACTATGATGTGGGCAGTGTTGCTGGGTCTCTATACTGTGCCTGGCACTATGATGTGGGCAGTGTTGCTGGGTCTCTATACTGTGCCTGGCACTGTGATGTGGGTAGTGGTGCTGGGTCTCTATACTGTGCCTGGCACTGCGATGTGGGCAGTGTTGCTGAGTCTCTATACTGTGCCTGGCACTATGATGTGGGCAGTGTTGCTGGGTCTCTATACTGTGCCTGGCACTATGATGTGGGCAGTGTTGCTGGGTCTCTATACTGTGCCTGGCACTATGATGTGGGCAGTGTTGCTGGGTCTCTATACTGTGCCTGGCACTATGATGTGGGCAGTGTTGCTGGGTCTCTATACTGTGCCTGGCACTATGATGTGGGCAGTGTTGCTGGGTCTCTATACTGTGCCTGGCACTATGATGTGGGCAGTGTTGCTGGGTCTCTATACTGTGCCTGGCACTGTGATGTGGGCAGTGTTGCTGAGTCTCTATACTGTGGTTGGCACTGTGATGTGGGCAGTGTTGCTGAGTCTCTATACTGTGCCTGGCACTATGATGTGGGCAGTGTTGCTGGGTCTCTATACTGTGCCTGGCACTGTGATGTGGGCAGTGTTGCTGAGTCTCTATACTGTGGTTGGCACTGTGATGTGGGCAGTGTTGCTGGGTCTCTATACTGTGCCTGGCACTATGATGTGGGCAGTGTTGCTGGGTCTCTATACTGTGCCTGGCACTGTGATGGGAGCAATGTGCCTGACTCTTGCTGGTGGTGTTGAGGCTGAAACGTTTAGCTAGTTGTGCGGTCCTGTTTGTCATGGGAGCAATGTAACAAACTGTTCAGGAGTCATAGGGGTGTACTCGGGATATACAAGTGGGCTGGTTTGCATTAAAATCTGACACATTTGCGTCCTCCCTAAAGTCCACCAAACATTGTAAATGCTGCTGTTTAATTGAGCCATTATCGCACTTGATGGCTCTGTCAGTTTGGACATTTTCTCTTTAGCGTTCATTGGGAGATGACCCCTTTAAACCATGGAATAGTTAGGGTATGTGTCCACGTTCAGGATTTGGTCAGGATTTTACGCAGGTAAAATCTGCACCAAATCTGCACCTGAGGTCACTGGCAGGTCACCTGCATTTTTCATGCGTTGTTTGACGCATCGCCGTATTCTAAGGACATGCTGCGTTCTGAAAAGACGCACCGCATGTCCGTTTCCGCGGGTCTGCCGCATGCGTCTTTTAACGCATAGTGGAGATGGGATTTCATGAAATCCCCTCCACTATGCTGTAACATCTGGACGCTGCGTGTTTGACGCTGCGGCTCTACGCAGCGTCAAACATGCAGCGTTTCCTGAGCGTGGAAACATACCCTTATAGTTTCCGATCACCATAAGAATCATCTGATCTTTGCCGTCGCTGGTTTTGCCACATGCCGTGTTCATGCAGCTGCTGCTCAGCGTCTGATAAACTGATGATATGCTGCCTGACATCCACTGTCACTTCCAATGAGCCTGTAAGAAGGAGAGGAGTTCAGATGTGATTACCGGTAGTATGAGTCTAGACATGGTAACCAGCGCGGACAGCTACCTCAGAGGAGACCGAAAAATACCAGACAAGATGGTAAATGATTACCTTCTACTGAGCATAAAGGAGTGGAATCATGAAGCTCCAGGATCCCAGTGTAAAATCTGTTACAGAGATCCCTCCCATTTATTATACTGATGTCTATCTGTAGGCCAGATAGATCTTTTATAGGCAGTTGTTTGCTGGAGACCTGTTAAAAGATTAACTAGATTTACCTGTGTTTGAATTCTTGTTGATTAGAATTTTGTGCTCTAATTTTTAGCTTTAGGGTACCGTCTCACAGTGGCACTTTGATCGCTACGACGGCACGATCCGTGACGTTCCAGCGATATCCATACGATATCGCTGTGTCTGACACGCAGCAGCGATCAGGGACCCCGCTGAGAATTGTACGTCGTAGCAGATCGTTTGGAACTTTATTTAGTCGCTGGATCTCCCGCTGTCATCGCTGGATCGGTGTGTGTGACACCGATCCAGCGATGTGTTCGCTTGTAACCAGGGTAAACATCGGGTTACTAAGCGCAGGGCCGCGCTTAGTAACCCGATGTTTACCCTGGTTACCATCGTAAATGTAAAAAAAACCAAACAGTACATACTCACATTCCGGTGTCACGTCCCCCGGCGTCTGCTTCCCGCACTGACTGTGAGCGCCGGCCGTAAAGTGAAAGCAGAGCACAGCGGTGACGTCACCGCTGTGCTGTGCCTTACGGCCGGCACTCACAGTCAGTGCGGGAAGCAGACGCCGGGGGACGTGACACCGGAATGTGAGTATGTACTGTTTGTTTTTTTTTACATTTACGATGGTAACCAGGGTAAACATCGGGTTACTAAGCGTGGCCCTGCGCTTAGTAACCCGATGTTTACCCTGGTTACCCGGGGCCTTCGGCATCGTTGGTCACTGGAGAGCTGTCTGTGTGACAGCTCCTCAGCGACCACACAACGACTTACCAACGATCACGGCCAGGTCGTATCGCTGGTCGTGATCGTTGGTAAATCGTTTAGTGTAACGGTACCCTTACTCTTAAGACTATTATTAGCTAGATGAAAATGCAAGAGCGCAATAGGGTCTTATCCAAGTAGTGAAGATGGATCAATAGATAATTATGATCACCCGGTTGAGTTGTGTAGGCCACAACCACTAAAATGCATAAATACCAGCTCCGGGGATAGAAGTCATCTGTGGTTGTCCAGAAAAAGGTGTCGCAGTGCCTCTGAAACGTGTTGACAATAAACCAACATTCCATGTACCATCGGGGCTTGTCATTTCTCCAGCAGCGCAGGATACGTCCATCAACCCATGACAAATTTCTAGACTATTATTAGAATATGCTAATGTTTGCAACATGGTCTTGAATTAATTTGTTAGAAAATGTACCTTTTTTGAGTGTGCTAAATAACAAATCTTGTTTGCAGTCAGTGGCCCACATTTGTGGGAGTATTTTGTAGCATGGTATCCCATAGAAAATGTTGATTTCTGAAGGTTTTCGGCCACATCTGTTAGGGTGTACTCACTTATGTTGAGTACTGCATTGATAAATCATATATTAATGGGATCTCTATGGTTTTTGTTCAGGAGTCCATCATGCTGGGCTTTTCCTTCCAGCAAAAATTCTCAAACTTGTAGACCCAAATGGGGTCAAAATTGTCCACATTTTGCTCTTGTTTTATTCCAGCTGCTTCCCTGAGTATTCCACTTTTTTTTAATTCTCCATATCAGTTCCAAAGACATACCGTAAGCCTTTTTATTTAGTTGGAATTTTTATAGTCTTTACCAAGGGAGTAATGTTTTTACATATTGGTAAAGAGAGTGATTTCCCAATATTTTGGAGTATTTTTTTAACTGTGGTTTACCTTTTTTTTTTTTAGACCCCCCCTTCCCCAGGGGACCTTGAACTTGGGATTACTTGTACAAGAAAAAAAAAAGCATAAAAAGTCTGTGCAGCTGCTTTGATAAATACTTTCTAAGTCACTCAGTATTGTGTATATATTAGAATGGCTAGGATATATAGATTGCACATAGCTCGTGTGAATACTGATTGTCTTTTAGGCAAAAAAGTCTCTGTGCTTCCTGTACCTGAGAACAATTCTTAACATTTCAGTTTTCATTTGTAGTGTTGTGATTACTTCTGTTCGGTTGTTGTGATGCCATTTTCCTGGTGATTTTAGTAAACTGAAAGCAAATGGTTGTCAGCTATAAGGATGACAATTGTGTTTAACATTGTTTTATTCCTTTATGTGTTAGTTTTCAACATTTGCTGGGCCAAATGTTTTGCATATTATGTTAGGGGTAGTTGAATTTTGCCTAAAAATAGTTTTTTGTTTGTTTCTGTTTTTGGTTAAAACATGGCAAAGACAAAGCCAAATTTGTCACCAGATGCCAGGAAGCTTATTATTCTGAGAGTGAAGTCAGGCAAAAGCCAAAAAGAGGTAGCTATGGAATTCAACTGCTCTCAGAGTCAAGTGTCACGTATAATAAAGGCTGCTTTCACACATCAGTTTTTTGCTGTCAGGCACAATCCATCGAATGTTGAAAAAAAAGGATCCGTCGCAGATTGTGTAAAACTGATGCGGCGGATCCGTTTTTTCGACGGTTCCGAGTAGCTGATCCAGCTAATTGGATCCCAAAAAAATTGGAGCATGCTCAGTTTAAAAAAAAACGAATTTGTCGCCGGATTCCGTAATTTGACGATTAGGCACCGTAGGGTTCCATTGTAGCAAACGCTGGACGCCGCCGGATCCTGCGCTGTCGTGTTTTTCGCTGGAGACAAAAAAACGTAACTTTGTAAGTTTTTTCCCGCCGCTGGATCAACAATTTTCGTCGGATGAAACGTGTGGCCATCCGGCGCAATCCGGCGCTAATACAAGTCTATGGGAAAAAATGCATCCGGTGGCATCATTCGCCGGATCTGTTTTTTTTCAAAATTCGCCGGATTGAGCTTGACGGCAAAAAACTGATGTGTGAATGCAGCCAAAGAAAGAAAAAAAGGTTATGGAACATCTGACAAACCCAGAAGTGGATGACCACAAAAAACTTACTCCAAAGTTCATAACATTATTAAGGAAACGTCAGTATCTGATGTCCATAAAAGTGCTTTACAGATTTTGCACTAAATGAACGAAGAATATGGGGTGTAGTGCAGCTGGGTTGGTGAAGTGTGACAGACAGGCAGTGATCCAGGAAAGATAAAAAGCAAAGTCTCTTTCAATGGTCAGCGTACTCACAAACAGAAAGTAAGTAGTATCCTCCAGATCGTAGCCGGGAAAAAAACATAGTCTGTAACCGAGAGTGGTTACCGTGGGTGACTGCACCGCCGAGTACTCTGAGATGTGCCAGGACTTTTGGCTCTTCTTGGCTCCGTGTTGCTTCACACAGGTTGAAGCTATGGTAGAGCCTTCTGCTCAGCTTTGCAAAACAAGACTGTCACATCCAACCCTCTGCTGCAGGGTGTTTACAAGAAACCTGCAGCCGTAGGCCACATGGATGACCAGGCTGGGAGGAAATGGGCCGCCCCACTACCATCCTGTAGTCCGTTTAAAAAATAAAAGCCCATGGCAGATTTTCCTAAATCTGCCTTGGACAAATAGCTTGCCCAAGACCAACACTTACTTTTATTTTGCATTGCAATCACAGCTATGCCTGTGACAGCAATGCTCTCCCGTGGCCTCACTTCTGTGCGCATCCTGGGGGACACATAGCGACCCTCGCATATGACACCAGTCACTGCCTCACAGGGGTCAAAGTGAGTCGATAGCTAAGAGCAGTAGGGTTGAATGGACGAGTTCCAGTCAAGAAGCCTTTCATCTCTGCAAAGAACTGGAAGGTCCGACTTTAGTTTGCCAAAGAACACAGCCAATGGAAAGAGTCAGATTGGTCTAAGGTGTTGTTGTCGGCTGAATCCAAGTTCAGTCTGCTTGGTACACCGCCCAATTGGAAAACGTAATGATGTAAGGTACCAAACACCCACAGTGAAACATGGTGGTGGCAATGTCATGGTTTGGGGCTGATTTTCTGCATCTGCCATTGGCCCTCTGCATATAATTGATGGAAATATGAATGCTACCATGTACAAGGATATACTGGAGAATGTAATGCTGCCATGTGGTAAAACCAAAGTAGACAGGGGCTGGAAATTCTAGCAAGACAATGGTCCTAATCACACATCTAATTTAGTAAAAAAAATTGGCTAGCAAAGAAAAATGTTCGCCTATTGCAATGGCCAAGCCAATCACCTGATTTAAAGCTTATAGAGCACCTTTGGGATGAATTAGGGTGATCAGTTGGGTGGGTCTGATACCCATAGCAATAGAGATGAATTGTTTGCACATTTGCAAATGGAATGGAGCAAGATCCCTCAGGATGTCTTGAATACCCGAGTGGCTTCAATGCCCGAGTGGCTTCAATGCCCCACCGATGTGGTGCAGTAATTAAAGCAAGAGGTTATGCTACAAAATACTAAATTATGGCATTGTAAATAATGTAAACATTGTAAATTATGTTGTGATCAATAAATGGTATATGCAAAACTTTTGGCAGTAAGTTTTATTTAATTAAATAACCATGCCTATATTGTAAAGCATTTTGGTTAAAATGAAGGTCTTGCATGATGACAACTTCATGCCTTTTCAATTCATCACCAGGGTAATGGCATCGCAACAACCAGACTGAAGTATTTACACTTTTAAAAAAATGCAAAACTTTTGGTCGTCACTGTACTTTAAAATGCCTACATACTGTACTATAGAAGGTACGAAAGGCTAGCACTCGACTGTTGAGGATATGACGGTGCAAGTGAACGGAACCAGTAGTCCCATCAACCATCCAAATATATAATCACTGCACACGTACTATGGAATATGCTTGATGCAGGTGAACAAGTTTATTGAAATAATTGTTGCAGTAAGGTGAACTGAAGAAGCGATAGGCGTAAAGACGTTTCGGCCAGCTCGTGGCCTTGATCACATCATCGCCTGGTGAAAGGTTCCTTGTATACTGCCGTATTAGAGTGTTTACTAAGGGTATCAGCCAAAGATAGAGGAATAAGGTAATCCAATTGAGTGCCTGTGTTGTAGCAATTGTACCAGGCTGGTCGTTGTAGTATGCGGCACCTGTATAGGTATGGCAATGTGATTTTAATGTTGTATGTTCTATAGTACATCAGATGCCCCGAATAGATGGATCGTGTACATAAGTATAGCTGCCAGTATGCAGACCCAGTCCTGGCCCAATTATACGGATCCCCTGCTCTAGAGTCAGTGAGAGCTGTGGTGCACGGATATTTTGATCCGCAGTCCGCTGGTGGCGTTCGTGGCTGGGAGGCAGCATAGGTGGCCAGGTGGAGGATGCAGACACAGACAGTGTCGTTGCTGAGGAATGGCTCAATGCAAAATATCCGTGCACCACAGCTCTCACTGACTCTAGAGCAGGGGATCCGTATAATTGGGCCAGGACTGGGTCTGCATACTGGCAGCTATACTTATGTACACGATCCATCTATTCGGGGCATCTGATGTACTATAGAACATACAACATTAAAATCACATTGCCATACCTATACAGGTGCCGCATACTACAACGACCAGCCTGGTACAATTGCTACAACACAGGCACTCAATTGGATTACCTTATTCCTCTATCTTTGGCTGATACCCTTAGTAAACACTCTAATACGGCAGTATACAAGGAACCTTTCACCAGGCGATGATGTGATCAAGGCCACGAGCTGGCCGAAACGTCTTTACGCCTATCGCTTCTTCAGTTCACCTTACTGCAACAATTATTTCAATAAACTTGTTCACCTGCATCAAGCATATTCCATAGTACGTGTGCAGTGATTATATATTTGGATACATACTGTACTATGTAATGTAGCACTTCTGCGTCGTAATCATTGCTAATAGAATCCATTATTGACACATTCCTTGCTCTGGTGCCAGTATTGTATAATGTTTGCCAAGTTTTACTTCTCATAAGCAGAGAAGCCTGGAAGTGACCAGCACTTGGATCATACAGTGCAAAAATCTCCATTAAAATGTACAATTACTGACGAATGGTCATTACTAATCCTGCTCTCCTCAGGGAATTAAATAAGGGATGTATGCATGCAAATAACTTATGCATACAGTGATGGTGTGCCCGCAATTGTTTGCCTCACATGTTCTTTAAATATTGTCTGCCCCATCAATTTCAAGTGTATGCTTAGACACAACAAAATGTCTTTCTCTACCTTTATGAAGCACAAGCAATGATTATCATCAAGTAATGAGGCATATTACATTATTATTATTATTATTATTATTATTTATTTATCACCGTTAATTCCATGGTGCTGTACATTAGATGTGGTTACATCAAAATCCAAATATCACTTACAGTAAACAAACTAACAATGACAGACTGATACAGAGAGGAGAGGACCCTGCCCTTGTGGGCTTACAGTCTACAGGATTTACATTATACATATATACAGTACCACCAGGGCCAGTTTTAGACAAAAGTTTAAAGTGGGGGACCAAATGCTCACATATGGCACCATCACACAGAAACATTTCTCTTGTATTTCCATGCACCGAGTTCAGGCGGTTAAACGAGCGTGATCGACAATATTAAAGTCGTTCAACGCTTGTTTCCCGGCCTCTTTACTCTGGCTGAAGAAGAATGATGGGTACAGATAGTCCTCAATACAGTATAATGCAGGACCCGTATAGTACATATAGTATAATGCAGTGGCCATGGTCCTTGATAGAGTAAAATGCATCCCCACTCATATAGTACAATGCAGGCCCCTCATAGAGCATAATCTAGCCACCTGAGGGTATAATGCAGCCCCCTCAGAGTGTAAAGCCGCCCTCTCAGAGTATAACCCAGCCCCCCTCAGGGTGTAATGCAGCCCCACACACAATATAATGCAGCCCCCAGAGTATAATGCAGCCCCCACACACACAATATAATTCAGCCCTCTACAAACACACACAGTACAGTGCAGCCCCCACACACAGTGTTATGCAGCCCCCACACACATATATAGTATAATACAACCCCCCACACACAATATAATGCAACCTCCCACACACAGTATAATGCAGCCTCCACACACAGTATAATGCAGCCTTCCCCACACACACACAGTATAATGCAGCCCCACACACAGTATAATGCAGCCTCACACACAGTATAATACAGTTCCCCACAAACACAGTATGATGTAGCCCCTTTACTCACACAGTATAATGCAGCTCCCCATACACAGTATACTGCTGTCTCCCCCGCACAGTATAATGCAGCCCCCTCACACAGTATAATGCAGCCCCCCAACACACAGTATAATAAAGTTCCCTGTTGTGAATTCCGCTCTTGGGCTCCCTCCGGTGGTTGTAAGTAGCACTTTTGTGAATTCTGCTCTTGGGCTCCCTCCTGTGGTTTTGAGTGGTATAGCTGCTTCTTGGATTTAGCATCAGCAGCTGCTTCCACTGATTGTCTTTCTGGCTCGGCTATTTTAGTCTGGCCTTATCTCTCAATCAATGCCAGTTGTCAATTGTTCCTGCTTGGAGCCACTGCTCTTTTGGATTTCCCTGACACTCGGTCCAGTTCAGCAAAGATAAGTCCTTGCTTGTCCTTTTGCAGTCCACTTGTTGTGGACTTATTTGTTCAGCACATTCTATGTTTTGCTCATTTGTCCAGCTTATCAGTATGGATCTATTCAGCTAAGCTGGAAGCTCTGGGCTGCAGATTTTGCCCTCCACACCTTTAGTCAGGTGTGGAGATTTTTGCATATCTCTGCGGTGGACTTTTTCTAGTTTTTATTACTGACCGCACAGTGTTCTTTCCTGTACTATCTATCTAGCTAGAAGTGCCTCCTTTGCTAAATCTTGTTTCATACTACGTATGTCATTTCCTTCTCCTCTCACAGTCAATATTTGTGGGGGGCTGTCCTATCCTTTGGGGATCTTCTCTGAGGCAAGATAGCTTTCCTATTTCTACCTTTAGGGGTAGCTAGTTCTCCGGCTGTGACGAGGTGTCCAGGGAGTGACAGGAACATCCCACGGCTACTGCTAGTGTTGTGTTAAGATCAGGAACTGCGGTCTGTATAGTTACCACCTGCTCAGAGCTAGTCGCATGTCGCTCCTAAATTGCCAGTCCATAACAGTACAACTGGCCAAAAATGAGTTGAATGCATCTCAAAAGAAGGAAAAGAAAAAGAGTTCTGAGCCATTTTTTTTTCTTTAGTCTGTTTTGTCTTTTTCCTTCCTCTTAATCTCTGGGTGGATTTGGGCGCGGACATGGATGTTCAGGGTTTGTTTTCTCGTGTGGATCAGCTTGCTGCAAGAGTTCAGAGTATCCAAGATTATGTTGTTCAGACTCCAGCCTTAGAGCCTAGAATTCCTACTCCAGATTTGTTTTACGGGGATAGATCTAAGTTTTTGAACTTTAAAAATAACTGCAAATTGTTTTTTGCTCTGAAACCCCGTTCCTCTGGTGACCCCACTCAGCAAGTTAAAATAGTTATTTCTCTGCTGCGTGGTGACCCTCAGGACTGGGCATTCTCCCTTGAGTCAGGGGATCCGGCATTTCTTAATGTAGATGCATTTTTTCAATCACTCGGATTATTGTATGACGAACCTAACTCTGTGGATCATGCGGAAAAAAACTTGTTGGCCCTGTGCCAGGGTCAGGAAGCGGCAGAATTATACTGCCAGAAATTTAGAAAATGGTCTGTGCTCACTAAATGGAATGAGGACGCTCTGGCAGCAATTTTCAGAAAGGGTCTTTCTGAAGCCCTTAAAGATGTTATGGTGGGGTTCCCCACGCCTGTTGGTCTGAGCGAATCTATGTCTCTAGCCATTCAGATTGATCGGCGCCTGCGCGAGCGCAAAGTGGTGCACCATATGGCAGCATCCTCTGAACAGAGTCCTGAGCCTATGCAATGTGATAGGATTCTGACCAGAGCGGAACAGAGGGGATACAGACGTCAGAATGGGCTGTGTTTTTACTGTGGTGATTCAGCTCATACTATCTCTGATTGCCCTAAGCGTATTAAGAGGGTCGCTAGATCTGTTACCATTAGTACTGTACAGCCTAAGTTTCTCCTGTCTGTGACCCTGATTTGCTCATTGTCATCTTTCTCTGTCATGGCATTTGTGGATTCAGGCGCTGCCCTGAACTTAATGGACTTAGAATTCGCCAGGCGCTGTGGTTTTTCTTTGCACCCTTTGCAGAGCCCTATTCCTTTGAGGGGTATTGATGCTACACCGTTGGCCAAGAATAAACCTCAGTATTGGACTCAGCTGACTATGTGCATGGCTCCAGCACATCAGGAAGATTGTCGTTTTCTGGTGTTGCATAATTTACATGATGTTGTTGTACTGGGTTTTCCATGGTTACAAGTACACAATCCAGTGTTGGATTGGAAATCGATGTCTGTGACTAGTTGGGGTTGTCAAGGGGTACTGTTGTGAACTCTATTTTTAGGCTCCCTCTAGTGGTCACAAGCGGTACTGTGTAGTGTTGTCTTCTGCAGGTTGGCTGCATCAGCTGGTTCGTTATCCTTGGATCATTTCCTATTTAACTCACCTGGATACTCAGTTCCTTGCCTGCTATCAATGTATTCAGTGCTCTTCAGATTCCTTGTGATTACCTTGCTTCCAGCCTCTCCAAGACAAGCTAAGTTTTTGTCCGTTCATTTTTTGATTATCAGTATTCATCATGTTTCTTGTCCAGCTTGCTAAGATGTGATCTCCTCGCTTGCTGGTTGCTCTAGGGGACTGAGTTTCTCCCCCCACACCGTTAGTTGGTGCGGGGGTTCTTGAAATCTCAGTGTGGATATTTTGTTAGGGTTTTTTACTGACCGCACAGACCCCTTACTATTTTCTGCTATCTAGTATTAGTGGGCCTCATTTGCTGAATCTGTTTTCACTCCTGTGTATGTGCCTTCCTCTTACCTCACCGTTATTATTTGTTGGGGGCTTCTATATCTTTGGGAATTATTTCTCTGGAGGCAAGAGAGGTCTTTCTTTCTCTCTAAGGGTAGTTAGTTCCTCAGGCTGGCTCGAGACGTCTAGGATTTTTTAGGCACGTTCACCGGCTACTTCTAGTGTGTTTGGATAGGTTCAGATTTGCGGTTAGTCCAGTTTGCCACCTCCCTAGAGCTTGTCCTATGTTTGTTACTTAGCTGGAGTAATTCGTGATCCTCAACCACTAAGGATCATAACAGGGTACATAGTGACGTTCCTTTAATGTCAATTTCCTCTTCCCCCTCTTCTGATGTTCCTGAATTTTTGTCAGATTTCCAGGATGTATTCGATGAGCCCAAGTCCAGTTCCCTTCCTCCACATAGGGACTGTGATTGTGCTATTGACTTGACTCCAGGCTCTAAGTTCCCTAAGGGCCGACTTTTCAACCTGTCTGTGCCAGAACATACCGCTATGCGGAGCTATGTTAAGGAGTCCTTGGAGAAGGGGCATATTCGGCCGTCTTCATCACCATTGGGAGCGGGATTCTTTTTTGTTGCCAAGAAGGATGGCTCCTTGAGACCCTGTATTGATTATCGCCTTCTTAATAAGATCACGGTCAAATTCCAATACCCTTTACCTTTGCTCTCTCATTTGTTTGCTCGGATTAAGGGGGCTAGTTGGTTTACCAAGATTGACCTTCGAGAGGCATATAATCTTGTTCGTATTAAACAGGGTGACGAATGGAAAACTGCATTTAATACGCCCGAAGGCCATTTTGAATACCTGGTGATGCCTTTCGGGCTTTCTAATGCTCCTTCTGTATTTCAGTCCTTCATGCATGACATTTTTCGCAATTATCTTGATAAATTCTTGATTGTGTATTTGGATGATATTTAGATTTTTTCCAATGATTGGGAGTCTCATGTGAAGCAGGTCAGGATGGTATTCCAGATCCTTCGTGATAATGCTCTATTTGTGAAGGGGTCTAAGTGCCTATTTGGAGTTCAGAAGGTCTCTTTTTTGGGGTTTATTTTTTCTCCTTCGTCTATAGAAATGGATCTTGTTAAGGTCCAAGCCATTCATGACTGGATTCAACCCACATCTGTGAAGAGCCTTCAGAAATTTTTGGGCTTTGCTAACTTTTATCGCCGTTTCATTGCCAATTTCTCTAGTGTGGTTAAGCCCCTGACCGATTTGACGAAGAAAGGCGCTGATGTGACAAATTGGTCCTCTGAGGCTGTTGAGGCCTTTCAGGAGCTTAAGCGCCGATTTACTTCTGCCCCTGTCTTGCGTCAGCCGGATGTGTCTCTTCCTTTTCAGGTTGAGGTTGACACTTCTGAGATTGGGGCAGGGGCCGTTTTGTCACAGAGGAATTCTGATGGTTCCTTGATGAAGCCATGTGCCTTCTTTTCCCGAATGTTTTTGCCTGCGGAACGCAATTATGATGTCTGCAATCGGGAGTTGTTGGCTATGAAGTGGGCATTTGAGGAGTGGCGACATTGGCTTGAGGGAGCCAAGCACCGCGTTGTGGTCTTGACCGATCATAAGAATTTGATTTACCTCGAGTCGGCCAAGCGGCTGAACCCTAGACAGGCGGATGCCCTCTCTAGGAGTTTTTTGCCTGATTCTCCTGGAGTTCTTGACCCGGTTGGCATTCTTAGGGAAGGGGTGGTTCTTTCTGCCATCTCCCCTGATTTGCGGCGGGTGCTTCGGGAATTTCAGGCTGATAAACCTGACCGCTGTCCTGTGGGGAAGCTGTTTGTTCCTGATAGATGGACAAGTAAAGTAATTTCTGAGGTCCATTGTTCGGTGTTGGCCGGTCATCCTGGGATTTTTGGTACCAGAGATTTGGTGGCTAGGTCCTTTTGGTGGCCTTCCTTGTCACGGGATGTGCGTTCTTTTGTGCAGTCCTGTGGGACTTGTGCACGGGATAAGCCTTGCTGTTCCCGCGCTAGTGGGTTGCTTTTGCCTTTGCCTGTCCCTGAGAGGCCCTGGACGCATATTTCCATGGATTTTATTTCGGATCTTCCTGTGTCCCAGAGGATGTCTGTTATCTGGGTGGTTTGTGACCGGCTCTCTAAAATGGTCCATTTGGTATCTTTGCCTAAATTGCCTTCCTCCTCTTATTTGGTTCCATTGTTTTTTCAGCATGTGGTTCGTTTGCATGGCATTCCTGAAAATATTGTGTCTGACAGAGGTTCCCAGTTTGTTTCCAGGTTTTGGCGGGCCTTTTGTGCTAGGATGGGCATTAATTTGTCTTTTTCTTCGGCGTTCCATCCTCAGACAAATGGCCAAACTGAGCGAACGAATCAAACCTTGGAAACCTATTTGAGATGCTTTGTGTCTGCTGATCAGGATGATTGGGTGGCTTTCTTGCCGTTGGTCGAGTTTGCCCTTAATAATCAGGCCAGTTCGGCTACTTTGGTTTCGCCTTTTTTTTGTAATTTTGGTTTCCATCCTCGTTTTTCTTCAGGGCAGGTTGAGCCTTCTGATTGTCCTGGTGTAGATTCTGTGATGGACAGGTTACAGCAGATTTGGACTCATGTGGTAGACAATTTGACGTTGTCTCAGGAAAAGGCTCAGCGTTTTGCTAACCGCCGTCGGTGTGTTGGTCCTCGGCTTCGTGTGGGGGATTTAGTCTGGTTATCTTCTCGTCATGTTCCTATGAAGGTTTCTTCCCCTAAGTACAAGCCTCGGTTTATTGGTCCTTATAAGATTTCGGAGATTATTAATCCAGTGTCTTTTCGTTTGGCCCTTCCAGCCTCTTTTGCCATCCACAATGTTTTCCATAGATCTTTGTTGCGGAGATATGTGGTACCCGTTGTTCCCTCTGTTGATCCTCCTGCCCCGGTGTTGGTTGAGGGGGAGTTGGAATATGTGGTTGAGAAAATTTTGGATTCTCGTCTTTCGAGGCGGAGGCTTCAGTATCTTGTTAAGTGGAAGGGTTATGGCCAGGAGGATAATTCTTGGGTGGTTGCCTCCGATGTCCATGCTGCTGATTTGGTTCGTGCTTTTCACTTGGCTCGTCCTGATCGGCCTGGGGGCTCTGGTGAGGGTTCGGTGACCCCTCCTCAAGGGGGGGGTACTGTTGTGAATTCCGCTCTTGGGCTCCTTCCGGTGGTTGTAAGTAGCACTTTTGTGAATTCTGCTCTTGGGCTCCCTCCTGTGGTTTTGAGTGGTATAGCTGCTTCTTGGATTTAGCATCAGCAGCTGCTTCCACTGATCGTCTTTCTGGCTCGGCTATTTTAGTCTGGCCTTATCTCTCAATCAATGCCAGTTGTCAATTGTTCCTGCTTGGAGCCACTGCTCTTTTGGATTTCCCTGACACTCGGTCCAGTTCAGCAAAGATAAGTCCTTGCTTGTCCTTTTGCAGTCCACTTGTTGTGGACTTATTTGTTCAGCACATTCTATGTTTTGCTCATTTGTCCAGCTTATCAGTATGGATCTATTCAGCTAAGCTGGAAGCTCTGGGCGGCAGATTTTGCCCTCCACACCTTTAGTCAGGTGTGGAGATTTTTGCATATCTCTGCGGTTGACTTTTTCTAGTTTTTATTACTGACCGCACAGTGTTCTTTCCTGTACTATCTATCTAGCTAGAAGTGCCTCCTTTGCTAAATCTTGTTTCATACTACGTATGTCATTTCCTTCTCCTCTCACAGTCAATATTTGTGGGGGGCTGTCCTATCCTTTGGGGATCTTCTCTGAGGCAAGATAGCTTTCCTATTTCTACCTTTAGGGGTAGCTAGTTCTCCGGCTGTGACGAGGTGTCCAGGGAGTGACAGGAACATCCCACGGCTACTGCTAGTGTTGTGTTAAGATCAGGAACTGCGGTCTGTATAGTTACCACCTGCTCAGAGCTAGTCGCATGTCGCTCCTAAATTGCCAGTCCATAACAGTTCCCCACAGACAGTATAGCACAGCCCCCATGCACACACAGTATAGTGCAGCACCCCACCCACAGTATAGTACAGCCCACCACACGCAGTATAGTGCAGCCCCCACAGTATAATTCAGCCCCTCACACACAGTATAATGGAGCCCCCACACACAGTACACTGCAGCCTCCTCCCACACACACATAGTATAATGCAGCCCCCCACACACAGTATAATAAAGCCCCCACAAACACAGTATAGTGCAGCCCCCACACACACAGTATAGTGAAGCCCCACACACACAGTATAGTGCAGACCCACACCCAGTATAGTGCAGCCCCACAAACACAGTATAGTGCAGTCCCCCTACACACAGTATCTTGCAGCCCCCCACACAGTATAATGCAGCCTCCACACAAAGTATAATGCAGCCCCCCACTCACAGTATAATGCAGCCCCCACAAACAATATAGTGCAGTCCCCCCACACACACAGTATAGTGCAGACACACACAATAATTACCTCTCCTCCTCGTTCTCCCTCTGCTCTGGCTTCTGCAGCATGTCTCATCAGCTCCACTGCTAGCACACCCTGAGTCAGAGGCAGAGGGGGGGTGACGCTCTCTCCTCCATCACTGTTTTCAACTGTATCGGCACCTATGATGCAGATAAGTTGAATGCTCGCTGCGAGGAGGGGTCGCCGGACCCCTCTTACTCACAGGCCAAGTAGTGGCCACTGGCTGGGGGCCCCTGGAGGAGCGGGACCCTAGGCAGCTGCCTGGTCTGCCTGCCCCTAACGCCGGGCCTGAGTGCCACTGAAAAGCATGGGTTGAACCCGTTGATGCAACGCTTTTTTTCTTAATCTGATTAGAATGTGTACATTGCAGATTCAGACTGAAGGCAGCAAAACCACAAAGTTACAGATATGGAAATAAGGAGTAAAGAAACACGTGTGAAGTAAACCAGAATTTGCGAAAAACCTTACATTCCTCAAAGTATCCTCTTTTACTCTGACAGCTTTACACCTCCTTGGTATTCTCTCAAGCAGCTTCATCTGGTAATCACCTGAAATGGCACCCACCAGTCTTGAAGACATTCCCAGTTGGGCTGAACACTTGTTGGCTGTTTAGTCTTCATTCTTTGGCACAATTCCTCCCAAAACATCTCTATTGAGTTGAAGTTGGGTCATTTTAGACACCCTGTAAATCTGACGCCACACTTCATCCCTCCTCTTCTGGGTCACACAGGCCTGACATAGCTTAGTGCTGTGTTTTGGGTCAATGTTTTGTTGCAACACAAATGATGGCCCCTGAGGGCAAACAAGATACGGTAGGATGGCATGCCTTTGCAAAATTCTGTGGCAGCCATACTAGGTAAGTGTACCTCAAATTTGCAATAAATCACAAACACTGTCACCAGAAAAGTATCTGTCTCGGGTTTACCGAGACAGAGAGGAACCAGAAGACCACAGCCTCTGATTTTTCCTTCTCCTGCACTGATTAGAAGCACTTCACCTTCTTATTAAACGTAAATCTCTTTTGGCAGTGCAGTGGTTAATCTTCTCTGTTGAGAGCTTCTGGAATTCTAAGGGTATGTGTCCACGTTCAGGATTGCATCAGGATTTGGTCAGGATTTTTCATCAGTATTTGTAAGCCAAAACCAGGAGTGGGTGATAAATACAGAAGTGGTGCATATGTTTCTGTTATACTTTTCCTCTAATTGTTCCACTCCTGGTTTTGGCTTACAAATTCTGATGAAAAATCCTGACCAAATCCTGATGCAATCCTGAACGTGGACACATACCCTAAGGCTCTCATCTGTGCATTCTTAGCCACTCCCATCTCCTATATAATCTGGGCCCTGGCTAGCACTCACTGTCAGAGACAGCTTATGCTGCATGGCTGGAGGTTGTTGTTGGTGGTTATTGGAGATGGTAGATTTATCTGTGACTGTTGCTACGTTTTGAGTGTGTGATAATTCCCTTTCTTCTCCTACTTTGGTTTAACCCCATTGTCCACTCGCCTGTACATTCCTCTGCTATATGTGTGTATATTTGTATGTTTGGTATTTTTCATTACCCCGTTTCCCATTACCTTGTTATTCTGGTTGGTTTACTACAGTATACTACTACTGCCCTCTTCCCTGGGTGGAGGAAGGGTACAGAATGAGGCCAAGGCCAGGTACGTGGCCCCGGCATCTTCACCATCAGAGTAATCTGGGGAACAGGGCGAGCTAGGGCGCCCCTAGTGTTAAGGACAGGGAAGGAACCCCTGGTCCCGGGACACCCAACAACAATGTCGTGACAGCACTATCACATTACTACACCTTCTCCAACATGCTTCATGGTGGGCATCACACATGTAGAATCCATCCACTCACATTTTCTGCATCTCAAAAAAAAGTATAGATTTTGTCTGATATAATGTCCAGTCTTTGTTTTGCTTGTCTTTAATAGTGGAATCTTTACTATAATTTTAACAAAAAATGCCTGTTTTTCGCAGTATCCTCTAGACAGGTGATGTTGAAATATGTCTACTTGATTTCTGCATCATTTTCGAGGGCTGTTATCTGAGGTGCTCTCCATTTTCATTGTCTGAGGCTGGAAACTTTGATGAACTTATCCTCTGCAGCAGAGGTAATTCTTGGGTTTCCTTTCCTTGGGCTGGCCTCATGAGAGCCAGTTTCATCCCAAAGATTGATGGTGTTCATGATTGCAATTGAGGAAACCTACAAGGTTCTAGCAATATAAAGAATTGACTGACCTTCATGCTGTAGCATGGCTAAAGGGTGTGTAGTCGATGGGAGATATGTATCGCATAGGTGGCTTGTTGCTGTAATGTAGCCTGGAGTATTTCTTTGTTGCACATAACCATGTATATATGTGTGTTCCAGGACCTGTGGTGATGTCAGACCACATGGCTAATCATGTGATGGGTTACTGGGTGTGGTTAGCTCTATATAAGACAGGCTAATGCTTAACACAGCAGATATGTGTGGAGCTGCTAGCCTCCAGAGTGTGTTAAAGTTCCAGGTCTGAGCCTGAAAGACTGGACACTTTGTTTTTCCTTTTCCTGAACTAAAGGGCTATTTGTTTGCTGTTATTTTGCCACGTGGTTTATGATGTAATAAACCTATGAACTTTTAAAGGAACGTGCCTCCTGAAGTGTCAGCCGTCGCACCTGAGTGAGTGAAATCCCTACAATTGGTGGAGAATGCGGGCAGCGTTCCCAGTGGAGACGTAAGTCTATTATTGGATGTCCTGGGTCAAGTCTATTGTAAGCCAGCAAGCATTGCCGGGGAAAATGGAGGACCTGCTGAAACACTTGGTCCAGTGCAGTCACAGCAGGAGCAACGGGCTGTTGATGCAGCAGATACAACAGAGCCAGCAGCAGATACAACAGAGCCAGCAGGAGCAACGGCAGAGCCAGCTGGAGCAACAGCAGCAGATGCAGCAGAACCAGCAGGAGCAACGGCAGCAGATGCAGCTTCTGGCAACCGCCATCCAGGGCAAGATGAGTGCCCCAACCCCAGGTTTGGCTGATGACACCCACGTCCGGAAGACGGTAAGACGTGCATTGCAGAAAATGACCCCCGGGGATGATGTTGTGGCCTTCCTGACGGTGTTTGAGAGGGTCGCTGAGAGGGAAAAACTCCCGCCAGAGCAGTGGGCAGAGGTACTGGCGCCATACCTGACGGGACAACCCCAGAAGGCGTACTATGATTTGACCTTGCAGGATGCCAAAGAGAATCACAAATTGAAAGTCGAGATTCTCGCACGTTTGGGGGTGACACTGACTGTCAGGGCACAGCGAGTTCACGGCTGGGCCTATCACCGGGACAAACCGCCTCGCTCTCAAATGTTTGATCTGTTACACCTGGTCCAGAAATGGCTGCAGCCAGAGTCATGTACACCTGCACAGATCGTGGAACGAGTGATGATGGATCGGTTTGTGCATTCCCTCCCGAGGTCCATACAGACTTGGGTTGCCCAGGGTGATCCCCAGAATGCCGATGAACTGATCGGACTGGTCGAGAGATACCAAGGGTTGGAAGGCTCCTCCGGGAGACAACCCATGCCGTACTGGGGGTCCCAGAAGGGAGCGGAGTCCCAAAAAAGGGTGGCGTGTCCAAGGTCACAAAGGGCGGGGGGAGGTGGTGTCCAAGGTCCCTACGGGTGATATTATTTGTTGGAGGTGCCACAGGCCAGGACATATAGCTGCCCGTTGTTCCCAGACCACTGAGCAGATGGACTGCAGCATGGGACGCCGTTGTTCATACTATGCGTATCCAGCCTGCAGTGTGAACTCTCCACCCAACGAGGGACCTCAAGCGTGTCCGGTAAAGGTGAACGGTCGAGCAGTAACGGCACTGCTAGACTCGGGGAGCCTAGTGACCCTGGTGAGGGCCACTTTTCCTCTCCACCTGCTCCCGGGAAAGAAGGTCGGAGTGCGGTGCATCCATGGTGATGCAAAGGACTACCCTGTGGCCAGGGTGGACATTGAAACGGCAAGTGGCACTGAGTCCCACATAGTCGGCGTCATGCAGGACTTGTTGCACCCTATAATTATTGGCCAGGATTTCTGTTTGTTTTGGGACTTGTGGGGAAAAGGTTCTGAGCTCCCTAGCAAGAGTAGGGAACCAATGAACCCTGGAAGGGTGTCGCCACACCCAGAGGCAGACAGGTTTCCTTTTTGTGTGCTGGTTGGGGATGAGGAGGAAGTGTCCCCTGCATCTGACACTATGGAGTTAGAGGTAACCGGTGAAAATTTTGGGACTGCCCAACATAGGGACCCCACTCTGAGGGAAGCCTTTAATACTGTCACAGTTATTGACGGGGTGGTACAGGAGTCGGGGGCAGACACAAGGTTTCCCCATTTTCTGATGAGTGGGGAGTTGTTGTACCGGGTCACGAAAATAAGGGAGGAGTTGGTAGAGCAGTTGGTAGTGCCGGGTCCATATAGACGGAAGGTGTTGGACATGGCCCATTCACACATCTTGGGTGGACACCTAGGGGTGGAAAAAACGCAGGAACGGGTTGTGCAGAGATTCTATTGGCCTGGGTGTCACCGAGAAATAGTGAACTATTGCAGGTCCTGCCCTACATGTCAGCTAACTGCTCCCACTCCTCATTTCCGGAACCCCCTTGTGCCACTCCCCATTATTGAGGTACCGTTCGAGAGAATTGCCATGGACTTTATTTGGTCCCTTAGTTAAATCAGCCCGGGGCCATCAGTATATATTAGTCATCCTGGACTATGCCACACGCTATCCTGAGGCAATTCCCTTGAGAAATTCTTCCTCGAAGATTATAGCCCGCGAGTTGGTCCATGTCTTTTCCCGGACAGGTCTGCCGAAGGAGATCCTGACTGACCAGGGGACACCTTTCATGAGCAAAGTGATGAGGGAATTATGCAAAGCCCTGAAAATCTCCCAGTTGAGGACCTCGGTGTACCATCCCCAGTCAGATGGTCTTGTTGAGAGATTTAACAAGACACTGAAGAGCATGCTGAGAAAAGCTATAGAGAAAGACGGAAGAGACTGGGATTGTCTCTTACCCTATCTGATGTTTTCCATTCGTGAAGTTCCACAGGCCTCCACAGGGTTCTCACCGTTTGAGCTTCTATATGGCCGACATCCGCGAGGACTCCTGGATGGAGCCAAGGAAACCTGGGAAGCTGAAGCCTCGCCCCACAGAAGCGTCATTGAGCATGTGACCCTGATGCAGCAGAGGATTGCAAAGGTGATGCCTATTGTGAAAGAACACCTCCTCCAGGCACAAGAAGCTCAGGTCAGAGTCTACAACCGGTCTACAAGAGTGAGGCAGTTCAATCCGGGAGACCGAGTTCTTGTGTTAGTTCTGACGGTGGAAAGCAAGTTCTTGGCCAAATGGCAAGGGCCATATGAGGTTGTCGAGAAACTTGGTGAAGTAAATTATAAAATTCACCAACCAGGAAGACGGAAACCATTCCAAGTATACCATGTCAACCTCATCAAGCCGTGGCAAGATAGAGAGCCGACAGTAACTCCATCGTTGTTAAGCAACCCATAAGGTGAGGTTGGAGCGGTTACTATAGCGGAGACGCTATCCAAGACCCAGAAACAACAGTGCCGGGAGTTACTCCAGAAAAACAGGGACCTGTTTTCAGAATTGCCAGGACACACGAAGGTCATAGAGCACGAGGTCCTAACAGAGCCACATGTGCAGGTGAACGTGAAGCCCTATCGTATTCCTGAGGCTCGTCGAGAAGTTATCTCCAAGGAAGTGGAGCGTATGTTGAAGCTTGGAGTCATTGAGGAATCCAAGAGCGGTTGGTCGAGCCCAATTGTCCTGGTCCCAAAACCTGATGGAAAGTGGAGGTTTTGCAACGACTATCGGAAGTTGAATGAGGTCTCCAAGTTTGACGCTTATCCCATGCCCCGCATTGATGAGCTCATCGAAAGGCTTGGGCACGCCAGATATATATCCACCTTGGATTTGACAAAGGGGTATTGGCAGATCCCCATGGCACAGGAAGCCAAGGAGAAGACGGCCTTTTCGACACCGGATGGATGCTTCCAGTATGTCCGGATGCCGTTTGGCCTAGAGGGAGCTCCGGCGACCTTCCAGAGGGCTATGGATAGAGTCCTTGCACCCCATAAGGCATACGCTGCTGCGTACCTGGATGATATCGTCATCTTTAGCCCGGACTGGGAGAGTCATCTGGAGAAAGTCCAAGCGGTGTTTGATGCTCTAAGAGAGGCGGGGTTTACAATAAACCCGAAGAAGTGTGCCTTGGGTAAGGAAGAAGCTAAATACCTAGGCTATATAGTGGGTCGTGGAGAAATAAAGCCCCAAATCAGGAAAGTGGAGGCAATCCAAACATGGCCGAAACCACTCTCCAAAAAGCAAGTTAAAACCTTTCTGGGAATCGTGGGATATTACTGGAGGTTCATCCCGAACTTCGCCACAGTGGCTGCGCCTCTGACTGATCTGCTAAAGGGGACAAAATCGGTGATGGTTAAATGGTCCGAAGAGACAGAGTCAGTCTTCCAAGAGTTGAAAGGGGCTCTATGTAAGCAGCCCGTTCTGATGGCTCCGGACTTCAAGAAAGAATTTATTCTTCAGACCGATGCCTCAGATGTAGGGGTAGGAGCAGTCCTTTCCCAAGAGCTACATGGGGAGGAGCATCCTGTTCTCTATCTGAGTGGAAAGCTGTCCTCATCTGAGAAGAACTACTCAGTCGTAGAAAAAGAGTGTTTGGCCATAAAGTGGGCGGTGGACACGTTAGGGTACTATCTGCTGGGTCGTAAGTTCAGACTAATATCTGACCATGCCCCACTTAGATGGATGAGGGAAACAAAAGGACTTCAGTTTCCATGTGGAACGTAGGGCCGGAAAGCTGCACGGTAATGCGGATGCCCTATCAAGAATCCCTTGTTTAGTGGGGGAAAGTGCCAAGCCCAAAGGCTTTAGGCAGAGGGGGGAGGTATGTAGCATGGCTAAAGGGTGTGTAGTCGACGGGAGATATGTATCGCATAGGTGGCTTGTTGCTGTAATGTAGCCTGGAGTATTTCTTTGTTGCACATAACCATGTATATATGTGTGTTCCAGGACCTGTGGTGATGTCAGACCACATGGCTAATCATGTGATGGGTTACTGGGTGTGGTTAGCTCTATATAAGACAGGCTAATGCTTAACACAGCAGATATGTGTGGAGCTGCTAGCCTCCAGAGTGTGTTAAAGTTCCAGGTCTGAGCCTGAAAAGACTGGACACTTTGTTTTTCCTTTTCCTGAACTAAAGGGCTATTTGTTTGCTGTTATTTTGCCACGTGGTTTATGATGTAATAAACCTATGAACTTTTAAAGGAACGTGCCTCCTGAAGTGTCAGCCGTCGCACCTGAGTGAGTGAAATCCCTACAATGCCTTAAAGTAATGATGGACTGCGTTTCTTTTTACTTACTTTAGTGGTTCTTGCCACATTGTTGGCATAGCCCCATGCGGAAAGTAAGCGGATCAATGCATTCCTATGTGTGTGGAATCGCCGCAATTCCGCACAAAGAATTAATATGCTGCGTTTTTTTCCAGAATGAGATTCTGCTGCGGAAAAAAACGCAGCATGTGCACACAAAATGCGGAATGCATTAAAAATGGTGGGATGCTTATGTAAGCGTTTTTTAGCATTTTTCGGCGGAAAATAGACGAAAAAATGCTAAAAAAACGCTAAAAATCCTGAACGTGTGCACATAGCTTGAATGTCATAAAAAATCTGCATTATGGTTTATCATATAAGCAGTTCTTGGATCAATTCTTGCAGCAACCTCATTGACAAAAATAGTGAAGAATGCCCATCGCAGTCAGAGGTGGAGGAGTTCCCCTTATGTGTCCTAGATGGTGATGAGGATTAAACGGTGACCAGTGAAACCGAGGTTCCTGAGCTGGGGGTTTCTGGAGAAAATTTGGCGACTGACCTTACCCTAAAAGGGACCTTTGAAAATGTGTCTGTGATTGATGGAGTTGCTCTAGAGTGGGGGCACACCAGGTACCTATACTTTGCAGTCAATAGCAAATTGCTGTATAGAGTGACTACACTGAGGGGAGATGAAATAGTGGAGCAACTGTTGGTTCCAGGGCCTTACCGGCGGAGGGTTCTAGACATGGCCCATTTGCATGTTTTGGGGGGACAACTGGGAGTGGAGAAAACGTAGGAAAGAATATTGCAGAGGTTATATTGGCCAGGGTGTTATCGGGAGATCCTGAATTATTGTAGGTCCTGCCCCACCTGCCAGATAACCGCTCCCTTTGCGCACTTCGAAGCCCTCTAGTTCAATTACCAGTAGTAAAGATCCCGTTTGTGCGAATTGCCATGGACCTAATAGGTCCATTAGATAAGTCTGCAATCGGGCACCAATATATCCTAGTGGTCATGGACTACGCGACCCGGTACCCTGAAGCAGTACCCCTAAGGTACTCTTCGGCTAAGATTATCATCCGGGAAATTATCCATAATTTTGCTAAGATGGTCCAGCCAAAGGAGATTCAGACAGGCAAGGGAACCCCCTTCATGAGCAAGGTTATGATAGAACTCTGTAGGGTCCTCTAGATTGGCCAGCTGCGAACCTCATTGTATCATGCACAGATCGAAGGCCTAGTAGAGCGCTTCAATAAAACCCTGAAAGCCATGCTCAAAAAGGTAATTGGGAAGGATGGTTGAAACTGGGATTACCTGCTTCCTTTTCTGCTCTTCTCCATCAGGGAAGTCCCCCAGGCCTCTATGGGCTTCTCGCCGTTTGAGCTCCTGTATGGTCGACATCCGTGAGGGCTCCTAGACATTGCCAAGGAAACGTGAGAAGCTGAGGACATGCCACACCTGAACCCCAGCTGCAGGAGAGAATGGTGAAAGTGATGCCAATTGTGCAGGAGCATCTTCTTCAGGCACAGGAGGCACAGGCTAGGGTGTATAACCAATCAGCGAGGTTGAGGCAGTTCCAGCCAGGGGGCCGCGTGCTAGTGCATATCCCCACGGTGGAGAGCAAGTTCCTAGCCAAGTGGCAAGGCCCATACGAGGTGGTAGAAAAACTGGTCAAAGTTATTTACAAGGTTGACCAGCTGGGATGAAGGAAGCCGCACCAGGTCTATCATGTAAACTTGCTAACACCCTGGAGAGACCGAGAATTGCTGGACACCCCTTGCCTGGGAGCCAGTCCCAAAGTCACCATGGGCGATGTCGCCATTGCAGAGACTCTAATGTCGGCCCAAAGGCAAGTGTGTCGGGAGCTGTTGCAGCGGAACCAGGACCTATTCTCAGCGTTGCCGGGGCATACGAAGGTGGTCGAGCATGACGTTTTGACAGAACCGCATGTAAGGGTGAACCTCAAGCCCTATAGAATTCTGGAAGCACGGAGAGAGGTGATATCCAATGAGGTGAAGAGGATGCTAGTGGATCGCCCCCACGCAAGGGCAATGGGGTACTCGGTACTGGGTCCTTCGGTCCGGGGGATGTCATGGTGCCCCGACCCGGTCCGTGGCCCTTTGAGGGACGTCAAATAAAGAAAAGAGTTTTTATGGTTTTGGGGAAGGTCTTTAAAGGGGAAATGTTCGTGACACCACCTGTGGTATTCGGTCAGGGTGACCGACGCTGCTTAGGAGTCCGCTGGGGTGATGTTATGGCAGCTTGATGGTATACCTTCCCACAGGTGAAATCAGTAGCCTTCCTCTGGAGCCTGTGTGTTGTAGTACCTCCCAGCTGAGCTTCTCGGTAAGGTCCTCACAACTGTTGTAGATGTTCTAGATGTTATTTCTTCCTCTCTGTCCCCCATATGGTATGGATAGGACAAACCCGTATGACTGATGGCCTGTGGCTTTTTACAGGGACCCTAGAGACACCCCGACCCCACAGTTGCCACCGTGCCTCCTGGGTATTAAGGTCGGGCAGCCGACTTGGAATCGACTGTCCTGCCGGTCTCTGGAGCAAGGCTTGGAGACGGTTGCTCCCTCGGTGTTCCGGCCACCGGCTTCTGCACCTCAGAAGGAGGCAGCCTATTACAGGGCAGAACTCCTTCTGGTTTTATCTCCTTGTGCTATGACTTCGTTTCTCACCCGCTGCAATACAATTCTCTTCGTGTCCTTTCTTAGGATGCTGCCGCACGTGGGGCAGGCACAGCTCCGTAGCTTTCTGTCTAGGCCTCTGACAGGATCTCACCCCTGTCAGGGACCCTCTGTCTGCAGCTCCGATGTTCCTCCTTTCCCCCTGTCTGCCTGACAGGTGTTGCCTGGGCAAAGCCCAGTCAGCTTTTGACTAACTTTCTATCCAGCCCACCAGTTTTATCCTATTGTGAGGAGTGCCCTAGTAGATAGGAGCAAGGCTTCCCCTGGTAGACTGGAGTGAGAAGTGTGGTGTATGGTTTGTGATACCTGGTAGGAAGATCTCCTTTAACGCCATCAGACGTAATATCACTCCCCCTGGTGGAAGAATGACATTACTGCAACTACCAGGACTCTGGGGCGCTGCACTAGCCCTCGGGGTGGTAGAGGAGTTGAAAAGTGGATGGTCGAGTCCCATCGTTCTTGTACCGAAGCCTGATGGTGAGCGGCGGTTCTGCAATGACTACTGCAAGCTGAATGAAGTCTCTAGTTTTGATGCCTACCCGATGCCTCATGTGGACGAACTCATTGAGAGACTTGGACCCTCAAGGTATATTACAACCCTGGACCTGACCGAGGGCTATTGGCAGATCCTCATGTCCCAGAGGGCCAAGGAGAAGACAACCTTCTTGATGCCTGATGGGTGTTTTCAATACACCAGGATGCCCTTCGGTCCTTCCAGAGGACGATGGATCCTGGCTCCGCATAAGAAGTATGTCACAGCGTACCTCGATGACATAGTGGTCTTTAGCCCTGATTGGGCTAGTCATCTGCCAAAGGTACAGGCAGTTCTGGATGCTTTAAGAAATGCGGGGTTCATGATAAATCCGAAAAACCATGCCATAGGGAAAGAAGAGGCCAAGTACATAGTTATTAAGGTTGAAGGAAGACTTTAAGTCCATCTAGTTCAACCCATAGCCTAACCTAACATGCCCTAACATGTTGATCCAGAGGAAGGCAAAAAAAAACCATGTGGCAAAGAGTTAGCTCCACCTTGGGGAAAAAAATTCCTTCCCGACTCCACATACGGCAATCAGACTAGTTCCCTGGATCAACGCCCTATCAAGGAATCTAGTGTATCTACCCTGTAACATTATACTTTTCCAGAAAGGTATCCAGTCTCCTCTTAAATTTAAGTAATGAATCACTCATTACAACATCATACGGCAGAGAGTTCCATAGTCTCACTGCTCTTACAGTAAAGAATCCGCGTCTGTTATTATGCTTAAACCTTCTTTCCTCCAGACGTCGAGGATGCCCCCTTGTACCTGTCACCGGTCTATGATTAAAAAGATCATCAGAAAGGTCTTTGTACTGTCCCCTCATATATTTATACATTAACATAAGATCACCCCTTAGCCTTCATTTTTCCAAACTAAATAGCCCCAAGTGTAATAACCTATCTTGGTATTGCAGACCCCCCAGTCCTCTAATAACCTTGGTCGCTCTTCTCTGCACCCGCTCCAGTTCAGCTATGTCTTTCTTATACACCGGAGACCAGAACTGTGCACAGTATTCTAAGTGTGGTCGAACTAGTGACTTGTATAGAGGTAAAATTATGTTCTCCTCATGAGCATCTATGCCTCTTTTAATACATCCCATTATTTTATTTGCCTTTGTAGCAGCTGCCTGACACTGGCCACTGAATATGAGTTTGTCATCCACCCATACACCCAGGTCTTTTTCTTTGACGGTTTTGCCCAGAGTTTTAGAATTAAGCACATAGTTATACATCTTATTACTTCTACCCAAGTGCATGACCTTACATTTATCCCCATTAAAGCTCATTTGCCATTTATCAGCCCAAGCTTCTAGTTTACATAAATCATCCTGTAATACAAAATTGTCCTCCTCTACTTTGATTACCCTGCAGAGTTTAGTGTCATCTGCAAATATTGAAATTCTACTCTGAATGCCCCCTACAAGGTCATTAATAAATATGTTAAAAAGAAGAGGGCCCAATACTGACCCCTGTGGTACCCCACTGCTAACCGCGACCCAGTCCGAGTGTGCTCCATTAATAACCACCCTTTGTTTCCTATCCCTGAGCCAGCTCTCAACCCACTTGCACATATTTTCCCCTATCCCCATTATTCTCATTTTATGTATCAACCTTTTGTGTGGCACCGTATCAAAAGCTTTTGAAAAGTCCATATACACTACATCTACTGGGCTCCCTTGGTCCAGTCCGGAACTTACCTCTTCATAGAAGCTGATCAAATTAGTCTTGACATGAACGGTCCCTAGTAAACCCGTGCTGATACTGGGTCATGAGGTTATTCCTCTTCAGATACTCCAGTATAGCATCCCTTAGAATGCCCTCCAGGATTTTACCCACAGTAGAGGTTAAGCTTACTGGCCTATAATTTCCGAGTTCAGTTTTTGTCCCCTTTTTAAATATTGGCACCACATTTGTTATACGCCAGTCCTGTGGTACAGACCCTGTTATTATGGACTCTTTAAAGATTAAAAATAACGGTCTATCAATGACTGTACTTAGTTCCTGCAGTACTCGGGGGTGTATCCCATCCGGGCCCGGAGATTTGTCAATTTTAGTGATTTTTAGACGCCGCCGTACTTCCTGCTGGGTTAAGCAGGTAACATTTAATTGGGAATTTTTATCACTAGTCATATTGGCTGCCATGGGATTTTCTTTTGTAAATACTGATGAAAAAAAGTCATTTAGCATATTGGCTTTTTCCTCATCCTCATCCACCATTTCACCCAGACTGTTTTTAAGGGGGCCAACACTATAATTTTTTAGTTTCTTACTATTTATGTAGTTAAAGAATATTTTGGGGTTATTTTTGCTCTCTCTGGCAATGAGTCTCTCTTTGCTACCTTGATTTGCTTTTTACAGAATTTATTTAATTTTCTATATTTATTTAATGCCTCATCACTACCTACTTCCTTTAATTCTCTAAATGCTTTCTTTTTGTCACTTATTGCGCCCCTTACAGCTCTATTTAGCCATATTGGTTTCCTCCTATTTCTAGTATGTTTATTCCCATACGGTATATACTGTGCACAGGTCCTATCCAGGATGCTAATAAACGTCTCCCATTTTCTTTGTGTACTTTTATGTCTCAGGATATAGTCCCAGTTAATTGCACCAAGATCCTCTCTCATCCATTGGAAATTTGCCCTCCTGAAGTTTAGTGTCCTTGTCACCCCTCTACTACACATCTTGTTAAAGGAGACCTGAAAACTTATATCATCGCGCACCTGCTGTGTGTCTGGCCGCGACAAATTTTAGGCCACACCTCTGACCACACCCATTTCACAACTAGTCACACCCCAACCCACCCATTTAGCACTTCTGATCACAATGTTTCTTAAACAATAATTATAAACAAAAAAAAAATATGGTCACACATGACGCTCCATACTGAATAATGGCCACACATGATGCTCCATACTGTATAATGGCCACACATGACGCTCCATACTGTATAATGGCCACACATGATGCTCCATACTGTATAATGGCCACACATGACGCTCCCTACTGCATAATGACCCCACATTATGCTCCATACTGTATAATAGCCCCACATGATGCTTCGTACTGTATAATGGCCACATATGATGCTGCGTACTGTATAATGGCCACACATGATGCTCCATACTGTATAATGGCCACACATGATGCTCCTTACTGTATAATGGCTCCACATGATGCTCCATACTGTATAATGGCCACACAGTGCCCCATGCTGTATAATGGCCACACATAATGCTCCATACTGTATAATGGCCACATTATGCTCCATACTGTATAATGGCCACACATGATGCTGCATACTGTATAATGGCCACACATGATGCTCCATACTGTATAATGGCTCCACATGATGCTCCATACTGTATATTGGTGACACAGTGCTCCATACTGTATAATGGCCACACAGTGCTCCATACTGTATAATGGCCACACATGATGCTCCATACTGTATAATGGCCACATGATGCTCCATACTGTATAATGGCCACACATGATGCTCCATACTGTATATTGGCCACACAGTGCTCCATACTGTATAATGGCCACACAGTGCTCCATACTGTATAATGGCCACACATGATGCTCCATACTGTATAATGTCTCCACATGATGCTCCATACTGTATATTGGCCACACAGTGCTCCATACTGTATAATGGCCACTGTTGTGAAATTGGATTTTGGGCTCCCCCGGTGGCCACTGGTGGAATTGAACTGGTGTGCATCATCCCCTCTGTTCACCTGTTTCCATCAGGATGTGGGAGTCGCTATTTAACCTTGCTCCTCTGTCACTTCCATGCCGGTCAACATTGTAATCAGAAGCCTTTCTGTGCATGTTCCTGCTGCTAGACAACTCCCAGCTAAGTTGGACTTTTGTCCTCGTTTGTTTTTGCATTTTGTTCCAGTTCACTGCTGTAGTTTCGTTTCTGTGTCTGGAAAGCTCTTGTGATCTGAAATTGCCACTCTGATGTTATGAGTTAATACTAGAGTCTTAAAGTAATTTCAGGATGGTATTTTGATAGGGTTTTCAGCTGACCATGAAAGTGCCCTTTCTGTCTTCCTGCTATCTAGTAAGCGGACCTCAATTTTGCTAAACCTATTTTCATACTACGTTTGTCATTTCATCTAAAATCACCGCCAATATATGTGGGGGCCTCTGTCTGCCTATCGGGGAAACTTCTCTAGAGGTGAGCCAGGACTATATTTTCCTCTGCCAGGATTAGTTAGTCCTCCGGCCGGCGCTGGGCGTCTAGGGATAAAAAACGTAGGCAACGCTACCCGGCTACTGTTAGTTGTGCGGCAGGTTTAGTTCATGGTCAGTTTAGTTTCCATCCTTCCAAGAGCTAGTACTTATGTTTGCTGGGCTATGTTCTCTTGCCATTGAGAACCATAACAGTTTGACCGGCCCAAAAAAGGGTTAAATTAATTGACAGAGAAAGGAGAGAAAAGAGAAGTCTGCTGAAGATTTTTTTTTTTTTTTTTTTCCCTTCCCTTCAGTTCTGAGTGTGCTTGTAATTGAATCTCTTGCAAGTCTGCCTATATTGCAGCCTTTCTCTCTCTCTCTCTCCTTCTAATCCTGGAATGGCTCTGTGTTCACCTGTTTAAAATGGATATTCAGAGTTTAGCTGCAGGTTTGAATAATCTCACCACGAAAGTTCAAAATTTACAAGATTTTGTTGTTCATGTTCCTATATCTGAACCTAGAATTCCTTGGCCTGAATTTTTCTCGGGGAATAGATCTTGCTTTCAAAATTTCAAAAATAATTGCAAGTTGTTTTTGTCCCTGAAATCTCGCTCTGCTGGAGATCCTGCTCAGCAGGTCAGGATTGTGATTTCCTTGCTCCGGGGCGACCCTCAGGATTGGGCTTTTGCATTGGCTCCAGGGGATCCTGCGTTGCTCAATGTGGATGCGTTTTTTCTGGCCTTGGGGTTGCTTTATGAGGAACCTCAGTTAGAGCTTCAGGCGGAAAAGGCCTTGATGTCCCTATCTCAGGGGCAAGACGAAGCTGAAATATACTGCCAGAAATTCCGTAAATGGGCTGTGCTTACTCAGTGGAATGAGTGCGCCCTGGCGGCGAATTTCAGAGAGGGTCTCTCTGATGCCATTAAGGATGTTATGGTGGGGTTCCCTGTGCCTGCGGGTCTGAATGAGTCCATGACAATGGCTATCCAGATCGATAGGCGTCTGCGGGAGCGCAAACCTGTGCACCATTTGGCGGTGTCTACTGAGAAGACGCCAGGGAATATGCAGTGTGATAGAATTCTGTCCAGAAGTGAACGGCAGAATTTAAGACGAAAAAATGGGTTGTGCTTCTATTGCGGTGATTCAACTCATGTTATATCAGCATGCTCTAAGCGTACTAAGAAGCTTGATAAGTCTGTTTCAATTGGCACTTTACAGTCTAAGTTTATTCTATCTGTGACCCTGATTTGTTCTTTATCATCTATTACCGCGGATGCCTATGTCGACTCTGGCGCCGCTTTGAGTCTTATGGATTGGTCCTTTGCCAAACGCTGTGGGTATGATTTGGAGCCTCTTTAAACTCCTATACCCCTGAAGGGGATTGACTCCACCCCATTGGCTAGCAATAAACCACAATACTGGACACAAGTAACTATGCGGATTAATCCGGATCACCAGGAGATTATTCGCTTTCTTGTGCTGTATAACCTACATGATGTGTTGGTGCTTGGATTGCCATGGCTGCAATCTCATAACCCAGTCCTTGACTGGAAAGCTATGTCTGTGTTAAGCTGGGGATGTAAGGGGAAGCATGGGGACGTACCTGTGGTTTCCATTTCATCATCTATTCCCTCTGAGATTCCTGAATTCTTGACTGAATATCGTGACGTTTTTGAAGAACCTAAGCTTGGTTCATTACCTCCGCGCCGGGAGTGCGATTGTGCCATAGATTTGATTCCGGGTAGTAAATACCCTAAGGGTCGTTTATTTAATCTGTCTGTGCCTGAACATGCTGCTATGCGAGAATATATAAAGGAGTCCTTGGAAAAGGGACATATTCGTCCTTCGTCATCTCCCTTAGGAGCCGGTTTTTTCTTTGTGGCTAAGAAAGATGGCTCTTTGAGACCGTGTATTGATTATCGGCTTTTGAATAAAATCACGGTTAAATATCAATATCCGTTGCCACTGCTGACTGATTTGTTTGCTCGCATAAAGGGGGCCAAGTGGTTCTCTAAGATAGATCTCCGTGGGGCGTATAATTTGGTGCGAATTAAGCAGGGGGATGAGTGGAAGACCGCATTTAATACGCCCGAGGGCCACTTTGAGTATTTGGTGATGCCTTTTGGTCTTTCAAATGCCCCTTCAGTCTTTCAGTCCTTTATGCATGACATTTTCCGTGATTGTTTGGATAAATTTATGATTGTGTATCTGGATGATATTTTGATTTTTTCGGATGACTGGGACTCTCATGTCCAGCAGGTCAGGAGGGTTTTTCAGGTTTTGCGGTCTAATTCCTTGTGTGTGAAGGGTTCTAAGTGTGTTTTTGGGGTTCAAAAGATTTCCTTTTTGGGATATATTTTTTCCCCCTCTTCCATCGAGATGGATCCTGTCAAGGTTCAGGCTATTTGTGATTGGACGCAACCCTCTTCTCTTAAGAGTCTTCAGAAATTTTTGGGCTTTGCTAACTTTTATCGTCGATTTATTGCTGGTTTTTCTGATGTTGTTAAACCATTGACTGATTTGACTAAGAAGGGTGCTGATGTTGCTGATTGGTCCCCTGCTGCTGTGGAGGCCTTTCGGGAGCTTAAGCGCCGCTTTTCTTCCGCCCCTGTGTTGTGTCAGCCTGATGTTGCTCTTCCTTTTCAGGTTGAGGTCGACGCTTCTGAAATCGGAGCTGGGGCAGTTTTGTCGCAGAGAAGTTCCGATTGTTCCGTGATGAGACCTTGTGCCTTTTTTTCGCGTAAATTTTCGCCCGCCGAGCGGAATTATGATGTTGGGAATCGGGAGCTTTTGGCCATGAAGTGGGCTTTTGAGGAGTGGCGTCATTGGCTTGAGGGGGCTAAACATCAGGTGGTGGTATTGACTGACCACAAAAATCTAATTTATCTTGAGTCCGCCAGAAGCCTGAATCCTAGACAGGCGCGCTGGTCGTTGTTTTTCTCTCGGTTTAATTTTGTGGTGTCCTACCTGCCGGGTTCTAAGAATGTTAAGGCGGATGCCCTTTCTAGGAGTTTTGAGCCTGACTCCCCTGGTAACTCGGAACCTACAGGTATCCTTAAGGATGGAGTGATATTGTCTGCCGTTTCTCCAGACCTGCGGCGGGCCTTGCAGGAGTTTCAGGCGGATAGACCTGATCGTTGCCCACCTGGTAGACTGTTTGTTCCTGATGATTGGACCAGTAAAGTCATTTCTGAGGTTCATTCTTCTGCGTTGACAGGTCATCCTGGAATCTTTGGTACCAGGGATTTGGTGGCAAGGTCCTTCTGGTGGCCTTCCCTGTCTCGAGATGTGCGAGGCTTTGTGCAGTCTTGTGACGTTTGTGCTCGGGCCAAGCCTTGTTGTTCTCGGGCTAGTGGATTGTTGTTGCCCTTGCCTATCCCGAAGAGGCCCTGGACGCACATCTCGATGGATTTTATTTCGGATCTTCCTGTTTCTCAGAAGATGTCTGTCATCTGGGTGGTGTGTGACCGTTTCTCTAAGATGGTCCATTTGGTTCCCCTGCCTAAGTTGCCTTCTTCTTCCGAGTTGGTTCCTCTGTTTTTTCAAAATGTGGTCCGTTTGCATGGTATTCCGGAGAATATCGTTTCTGACAGAGGAACCCAATTCGTGTCTAGATTTTGGCGAGCATTCTGTGCTAGGATGGGCATAGATTTGTCTTTCTCGTCTGCTTTCCATCCTCAGACAAATGGCCAGACCGAGCGGACGAATCAGACCTTGGAGACATATTTGAGGTGTTTTGTGTCTGCAGATCAGGATGATTGGGTTGCTTTTTTGCCTTTAGCGGAGTTTGCCCTCAATAATCGGGCCAGCTCTGCCACCTTGGTGTCTCCTTTTTTCTGTAATTCGGGGTTTCATCCTCGATTTTCTTCTGGTCAGGTGGAATCTTCGGATTGTCCTGGAGTGGATGCTGTGGTGGAGAGGTTGCATCAGATTTGGGGGCAGGTAGTGGACAATTTGAAGTTGTCCCAGGAGAAGACTCAGCTTTTTGCCAACCGCCGGCGTCGGGTTGGTCCTCGGCTTTGTGTTGGGGACTTGGTGTGGTTGTCTTCTCGTTTTATCCCTATGAGGGTTTCTTCTCCTAAGTTTAAGCCTCGGTTCATCGGCCCGTACAAGATATTGGAGATTCTTAACCCTGTGTCCTTCCGTTTGGACCTCCCTGCATCTTTTTCTATTCATAATGTTTTTCATCGGTCATTGTTGCGCAGGTATGAGGTACCGGTTGTGCCTTCCGTTGAGCCTCCTGCTCCGGTGTTGGTTGAGGGCGAGTTGGAGTACGTTGTGGAAAAAATCTTGGACTCCCGTGTTTCCAGACGGAAACTCCAGTATCTGGTCAAATGGAAGGGATACGGTCAGGAGGATAATTCTTGGGTGACTGCCTCTGATGTTCATGCCTCCGATCTGGTCCGTGCCTTTCATAGGGCTCATCCTGATCGCCCTGGTGGTTCTGGTGAGGGTTCGGTGCCCCCTCCTTGAGGGGGGGGTACTGTTGTGAAATTGGATTTTGGGCTCCCCCGGTGGCCACTGGTGGAATTGAACTGGTGTGCATCATCCCCTCTGTTCACCTGTTTCCATCAGGATGTGGGAGTCGCTATTTAACCTTGCTCCTCTGTCACTTCCATGCCGGTCAACATTGTAATCAGAAGCCTTTCTGTGCATGTTCCTGCTGCTAGAGAACTCCCAGCTAAGTTGGACTTTTGTCCTCGTTTGTTTTTGCATTTTGTTCCAGTTCACTGCTGTAGTTTCGTTTCTGTGTCTGGAAAGCTCTTGTGATCTGAAATTGCCACTCTGATGTTATGAGTTAATACTAGAGTCTTAAAGTAATTTCAGGATGGTATTTTGATAGGGTTTTCAGCTGACCATGAAAGTGCCCTTTCTGTCTTCCTGCTATCTAGTAAGCGGACCTCAATTTTGCTAAACCTATTTTCATACTACGTTTGTCATTTCATCTAAAATCACCGCCAATATATGTGGAGGCCTCTGTCTGCCTATCGGGGAAACTTCTCTAGAGGTGAGCCAGGACTATATTTTCCTCTGCCAGGATTAGTTAGTCCTCCGGCCGGCGCTGGGCGTCTAGGGATAAAAAACGTAGGCAACGCTACCCGGCTACTGTTAGTTGTGCGGCAGGTTTAGTTCATGGTCAGTTTAGTTTCCATCCTTCCAAGAGCTAGTACTTATGTTTGCTGGGCTATGTTCTCTTGCCATTTAGAACCATAACAGGCCACACAGTGCTCCATACTGTATAATGGCCACACTGCTCCATACTGTATAATGGCCACACATGATGCTCCATACTGTATAATGGCAACACATGATGCTCCATACTGTATAATGGCCACACATGATGCCCCATACTGTATAATGGCCACATGATGCTCCATACTGTATAATGGCCACATGATGCTCCATACTGTATAATGGCCCCACATGATGCTGTGTACAGTATACTTGCCCCACGTGATGGTCCATACAGTATAATGGCCCCACATGATGCTTTGTACAGTATAATGGCCCCACATGATGCTGGGTACAGTATAATGGCCACACACAATGCTGGGTGCAGTATAATGGCCACACGTGGTTACCCCACCTCCATCATTGCCTTCTCCATCACTACACACACACACACACCTTTCACCGCGCTCCTTCCCAGCAGCCGGCAGCTTTCACTCCCACGGCGCTGAATGGTGTCATCCAGCTGCGCTGCTGACTGCTCACGTCGCTGCAGCTGTGATACGCCACTGATAAAGACCTCCTGTGTCTCCTGTGCCAGTCAGTGTCAGAGCGACGAGCAATATCTGCTCCGATCCGACACAGCCAGCGTCCGTTCCGTACACCTCGTACACATGCGGCTCCGCTCCATACACCTCGTACACACACGACTCCGCTCCATACACCTTGCACATGCGGCTCCGCTCCGTACACCTCGTACACACACGGCTCCACTCAGTACACCTCATACACACACGGCTCCTCCCCATACACCTCGTACACACACGGCTCCTCTCCATACACCTTGCACATGCGGCTCTGCTCCGTACACCACGTACACACACACCTCCGCTCTGTACACCTCACACACATGGCTCCACTCCGTACACCTCATACACACACGGCTCCACTCCGTACACCTCGCATACACACGGCTCCACTCCGTACACCTCGTACACACACGGCTCCGCTCCATACACATTGCACACGCTGCTCCGCTCCGTATACCTTGCACACACGACTCCGCTACGTACACCTCATACACACATGGCTCCGCTCCATACATCTCGTACACACACGGCACCACTCCGTACACCTCGTACACTCACGGCTCCGCTCCATACACATTGCACACGCTGCTCCACTCCATATACCTTGCACACACACGGCTCTGCTCCGTACACCTCATACACATACGGCTCCGCTCCATACATCTCGTACACACACGGCACCACTCCGTACACCTTGTACACACAGCTCCGCTCCATACACATTGCACACGCTGCTCCGCTCCGTATACCTTGCACACACGGCTCCGCTCCGTACACCTCATACACACATGGCTCCACTCCATACATCTCGTACACACATGGCACCACTCCGTACACCTCGTGCAGTCACGGCTCCGCTCCATACACATTGCACACGTTGCTCCACTCAGTATACCTTGCACACACACGGCTTCGCTCCGTACACCTCATACACATACGGCTCCTCTCTATACATCTCGTACACACACGGCACCACTCCGTACACCTCATACACACACGGCTCCGCTCCATACACCTCATACACACACGGCTCCACTCCGTACACCTCATACACACACAGCTCCGCTCCGTACACCTCATACACACACAGCTCCGCTCCATACACATTGCAGACGCTGCTCCGCTCCGTATACCTTGCACACACACGGCTCCGCTCCGTACACCTCATACACACACGGCTCCTCTCCATACATCTCGTACACACACGGCTCCACTCCGTACACTTCGTACACACACGGCTCCGCTCCATACACATTGCACACGCTGCTCCACTCCGCACACCTCGTACACACGCTGCTCCGCTCCGTACACCTCGTACACACGGCTCCTCCCCATACACCTCGTACACACACGGCTCCGCTCCGTACACCTCGCACACACATGGCTCCGCTCCATACACCTCATACACACACGACTCTGCTCCATACACCTTTCACACGCTGCTCCGCTCCGCACACCTCGTACACATGTGGCTCTGCTCTGTACACCTCGTACACACGGCTCCGTACACCTCTTACACACACGACTCCGCTCCATACACCTTTCACACGCTGCTCCGCTCCGTACACCTCTTACACACACGGCTCTGCTACATCCACACTGTATTTGTAATGGTCTTGTTTTATTGCTATGTAGATACAATAATTTGCCTGATTGTTAATTCCCTCACCTACCCCTTCCAATTTCGATGTACTAGGCTAAGTTCATAAGAATGTAACTTCTGTTTGTGTGCTGGCTGTATGCAGGTACGGACTGGGACTAAAATTCAGCCCTGGCATTTGCAATCACACAGGCTCATGTTGTCCTGTTTCCAAGCACCAGATGGGATATATTACTAACATTATCGTGGATGGAGGAAAGCAAGATTTACTACAAGACCAATATTTCTAATGATACCCGTGGCCTGCTGGGGTAAGTGACGGAGTCTGCGACTTTGTGCTCCATCACAACTGTTAACAGTATGGGAGTCTTGAGAACACTGAGGGTATGTGTCCACGTTCAGGATTGCATCAGGATTTGGTCAGGATTTTTCATCAGTATTTGTAAGCCTAAACCAAGAGTGGAACAATTAGAGGAAAAGTATAATAGAAACATATGCTCCACTTTTGCATTTATCACCCACTCCTGGTTTTGGCTTACAAATACTGATGAAAAATCCTGACCAAATCCTGATGCAATCCTGAACGTGGACACATAGCCTGATTCTGCTAACAACGTAGCAGACAAGGAGACCCACAACCAGACAGGCCCTTCTGGCATTTGCCAGAATTGCCCAATGGCCAGTCCGGCCCTGGCTGTATGCAAAAGGGACCACACATGGACCATTGTTAATCAATGTGCAAGTTCACATGAACGTTTTTTCCTCCTGGACTATCAGACTTTGTGGAAAGAAAATGGTATATATGTTGTCCCTTTTTCGAATGAGACTCTTCTATAAATTTCAATGGGTGGGCATAAAACCCATGCAATTTGGATCAATTCCAAATACTACATAGGACACTCTTTTAGGATTTTTATTATTTAATTGTGAGTATAAAATGCAGATATCATACAGGTATCAAATACGGACATATAGATAACAATAGGGACCACTATACAGATGGTGAAACTGGACCAATTTTCCAACGATCGTCTAAACTTAGCCTTATAAAGGATCATGGTAGTACGATCAGTCCTCATTTTTCCCCTTTCTCTCTAGCTAACTTTGTAGTTTCTGTAATGGTAGATACTGTACATCCCTGCTTAGGTTAATGCTATTAGTTTTCTGTGTAGGTTTTCTGAGGGAAAAAGTGTTTAAATGGGTATTCTCAATGTGCCTCTTGAGCCTCCATCCGGAGCCTCTTGAGCAACTCAGAGTGGTGTAGTCTCCATTCTTGCTGGTTTCTGGCAGGGTGGGCTCTACTCAGTCCTGGATAGTACAGAATTATTTTTTTTTAGAATTTTTTTGCGGTTAGGGTTACATGTATTAGGGTTAGGGTTACAGTAAAAAAAACTAGTGTTAGATTAGGGTTAGTTTTTCATTAGGCAGGCAAATAAATAAATGGCCCGCAGGACATTCAGCGAGGAGCTAGCATACAGCCTGTTTTGCTTCGGCAGTGAAACGGAATCTCCCTCTGAAGTAGAGCAGTTTTCAGTCAGTGACAATGACTCTTCCTCCACGGGATCCCACAGCCCTATGGTAGCAGAGTCGGTCGTCACTGATGAAGCTTCAGGGGCAGGACTAAGTCCCGCAGTCCCCCACCGCTGTGGTATAATGACACTTCATTTTCCCCTCAAATTCCCCCTTTTTCTGCAGCCCCTGGAATAAGAGTAGATGTGTCAAATTTTACCCCCATTGATTTTTTCCAACTTTCATTAGCTCAGACGTCCTACAATTAATCGCCCACCAAAAAACTTATATGCCCGACAATATATCTCCCAAAAACCCACTACCTTTCATTCCCGTTCCTGGATCCCCACAAATGTCCCTGAAATGAAAAAAATTGGGGGCCTTAGGCCGGCATCACACTGGCGTATTGCATCCGATGCGAGAGCATCGGATGCGATATGCTAATGACACTCGGCTCCTGCTCGCAGCAGAGCAGGAGTCGAGTGTTATGCGTCTGTGCTCCGATTCTCTCGCACAGGGAGGATCGGAGCACAGCTGCGGAGGAGGCGGAGAAATGAATTTCCATCTCCTCCATTGCTGGGGTCCGCTTATAACGCACATCACTCTGATGATATCCAAGTGATGTGTGTTGTCTCACTCGCACCCATAGGCTTATATGGGTGCGAGTGAGCCGAGAGTTTTCCTCGGTCCGAGACAATCGCAGCATGCTGCGATTGTCTCGGACCGAGGAAAACGGCCGACGAAAAGTCGGCTGGTGGCAGCTGCCCCATAGCTTAACATTGGTCCGAGTGCAATGCGATTTTTTTATCGCATTGCACTCGGCCGTTTAAAACGCCAGTGTCACGCCGGCCTTACCCTGAATATGGGATTAGTTAAAAAAAACACACTCTGCTTCTACTGGGTAACAAAAGCTGTAGACAGCACCCCTGTATTTGCAGACATCATGTCCCGAGTCCGTTATGAAGCCCTGATGCGATTCCTCCACTTCAGTGACAACTCCCAAGCCACCTCAAGAACTGACCCCAACTATCATCGGCTAAATAAATTGAGACCCCTTATTTCTCTCCTACAAAATTCATTTCTAAATTCCTATACCCCAGGGGAAAATGTGGCAGTCGACGAGTCCTTGATGAGCTACAAGGGCCATCTATCATTCCGCCAATTTATTCCCTCCAAGCGAGCCAAATACAACATCAAATTGTACAAAATATGTGAGAGCTCATCAGGGTACACTTCCACCTTCCTAATTTTTGAAGGTAGGGACTGCCAAATCAACCCCCCAAACTGCCCCCAGACAATTGGCATCCCAGACAAAATTGTCTGGGAGCTATTGACACCCTTTCTCCATCAAGGGTACCACGTGTATATAGACAACTATTACACGAGCATCCCCCTATATACCGTATATACTCGAGTATAAGCCGACCCGAGTATAAGCCGAGGCACCTAATTTTGCCACAGAAAACTGGGTAAGCTTATTGACTTGAGTATAAGCCGGATATCTATTGTCCCTTCATTCCTATCCTGGTATGTGTGGTTCCCACCATCCTGTCCTGCTCTGTGTGGCTCCCCCTGTTGTATGCATGGCATCCACGGTCCCATCTTGTATGCATGGCTCGGCTCCCATCCTCCCATCCTTGTATGCATGGCTCCCCCTGTCCCATCTTGTTTGCATGGCTCGGGCTCCCCCCCTCCCATCCTTGTATGCATGGCTCCCCTGTCCCATTTTGTATGCATGGCTGGGCTCCTCCAACCTCCCCGTTCCTCCTCTGTCCTCCCCTGTCATATTCACCCTCCTCGCATCGTCGCTGAACATCTCTGCATCTCTGTCCCGGAGCGGCAGCTTCTTCCTCTGCTGAGCGGTCACATGGTACCGCTCATTAAGGTCATGAATATGCGCTCCACGCCTATGGGAGTGGAATCCCGTCTATATTCATGATCTTAATGAGAGGTACCACGTGACCACTCAGCACAGGAAGAAGCTGCCACGCTGGGACAGAGATGCAGAGACGGAGATGCAGCGATGGAGGGTGAGTATTGAGGTCTTCTGGAAGCCGGTGGCTGCAGCTGTCACTGTGCTAAAGCCGCCAGCTCCCCGCTCTCCCTCCCCCACTGGCTTTCTGGACCATGACTCGTGTATAAGCCGAGGGGGACACTTTCAGCACAAAAAAATGTGCTGAAAATCTCGGCTTATACAATCCCTCCACTCTGCAATTACAAGGGCCTGTGGACAATGAGGAAAAACCAAGTGGGGTTTCCGTCACAGTTAGTGTCCAGACGTTTGGAGAAAGGGACGTCATTCTCACTCGCAAGTGACCAACTTCTTGCAGTGAAGTGAAATGACAGGAAGGACGTCTACATGCTGACCACTCTGCATGCGAACACCACTGTGACGGTCAGAGACAGGGGCGCCACCAGGGACAAACAAAAAACAATCTGTGTCACAGATTATAATAAATTTATGGGTGGCGTTGACTTGTCAGACCAGGTTCTGCAACCATGCCTGGTGAAGCGGAAGATGAGGGCCTGGTACAAAAAGATGGCAATCTACCTTACCAAACTGCCACATACAACAGTTGTCCTGTACAAAAAGTCCCAAGGACAGCTTATATTCCTCAAGTTTCAGGAAAAAATTGTTGCGGGCCTCATGTTTGAGTCAATGGCATAGGGGGAAGCCTTCGGGTCTGAGGATTCCCGGAGACTTGCAGAACACCATTTTCCTCTCCCTGTCCCTGTCACTCCCACTCAATAGTATCCTTAAAAAAGATGCCGGGTAAGGCTACTTTCACACACCAGGTTTTCAGTGTGAGGCTAAATCCGGCGAATGTTGGAAAAACGATCCGGCGCAGATTGTGAAAAACTGATGTGACGGATCCTTTTTTTTTGACGGATTCGGCTAGCATATCTAGATTATTGGATAAAAAAAAAAATTGGAGCATGCTCAGTTTAAAAAACCGGATCAGGCCGCCGGATCCGCCTTTTTCCGGATCCGGCACCTTCCGGCTCCCATAGGCTTCCGTTCTAGCAAACAGCTGGAAGCGCCGGATCCGGCGCTTCAGGCTTTTTCGCCAGAGACAAAAAACGTTGCTATGGACGTCTTTTCAAGAAACTGGAAGAGGCAGATTTGCCGGATCCCGCGAAAACCGGATGAAACGCAATGTCATCCGGTGCAATCCGGCACTAATACAAGTCTATGGGAAAAAAAACCTAATCCGGCGGCAACATTCGCCTGATCCGTTTTTTTTTTAAATTAGCCGGATTTAGCCTGACACTGAAAACCTGATGTGTGAAAGTAGCCTTAGTAGGAAGCATGGTAGACAGAGTTATTCCCGATACTATTGCCCCACTTACAATTATTAGTTTTGTTTTTTTTTCCAATAATTTTTATTTTCTGCTTAGTGACCCCAGTAGAGTAACTTGGAACAAGTAATAGAGAATATTTTCATCAGTAGATCCCATTTTACCCCATTTCACAATTAATTCCAGGACTTGATCAATCACATACCAAACTAGTATTCCAACAAATTTTTGTCCAAGTACCCATGTCTGTACACTCCAGAGCATGGACCCTACAAATGTTCTTGAAAAGTCAGGTGATCTGAAAATTAATTCTAGGACTTCATTACTCACAAACATTTTTGACCTTTTGTCTAACTTTGACTGTTTTTATGACTGTCTTGCTACAAAAAACTTTGGCTTCCATTTATATTACTTTTATTTATGTTGATGATACAGACATGATCATTTTATTGGAGGGTCTCTAATAATGAGGAAGTTCTGTACTTATACACTATGGGCTTTACTTTATGGTTCTTGCCAAACCTCTGGTATCAGACAATACTTTTTATAGAGAACTGGTTGTTTTGTGCATATAGTGGTTCTGACCTTGGCTGGTGGGAGCTTGCTATGGTGTACCACGTCTATTGGCACATTCATCTCTCATATAGGGATTGATGGAGCTAAAAGGACGTTGTACGATCAGTCTCTAAAAGTGTCTGCCATTCTAGCCCTGCTGGTGTTCTTTCATCTTTGGAACAAACTAAACTTTGCCACACAGTTGGCTGCATTTTCCTCCACATTTTGCCCTTCATTCCAGTACAGTTTATTCTTCCTGCTACAATATACGCAAATGCGGGACAACTGTTTTGTTATCAAGACCAAATTTTATAATCAGCCAATGTGTTTTTAGGAGCATGCCTCCCTCTGTGAGTAATAATTCCTGGAAGGATTTCTTGTTTGCGCAATGTCTCTGTAAGCAGTTGGAGCGCCCCCAGACGCAGGGCCGCGGGGTACTCAGTACCGGGCCTCTCAGTCTCGGTCCTGGGGTTGTCACGGTGGCTAGACCCGGTCCGTGACCCTGCTAAGGGGCGTCCAATGAAAGATGTGGTGATGGCGCGTGGTGCGGGTCGCAATGAATAACGAGGACACAGGGTTGCAGTCTCTTTACCTCTTTACTGAAGGCTTCAGGATCCGCAATCCAGAGTACTGCTAACAGGGCTGGCTGAGACCGGCCAGTCCGAAGGCACATCCAGAGTTTCCTTTGCAGGTGGAAATCAGTGCCTACCTTCTAGCGCCTGTGTGTTGTAGTACCTCCCTGCTGAGCACCACGGGATAGTCCTCACAACTGTTGTGTCTGTTTCTGATGTCCTTTCTCACAACTCGTATCTGTTCTGATGTTCTTCTCCGTCCCCCAGATGATATGGCTAGGACGCACCTGTATGATGGGTAGGCGTGGAGTTCTTCCGGGACCCTAGCGTCACCCTCTCTCCCACAATTGCCCCCTATGTCTGCTTAGGTGTTTTGGGTGAGACAGCCAGCCTATAATCAACTGTCCTGCCGCTGTTTGAAGTAATGCTTAGAGCCCAATACTTCCTCGGCGTTCCGGCCACCGGCTACGCGCCTCAGTAGGATGTTGCCTCGATCTTAAGGCACGACTCCTACTGGCTTTATCTCCTTTTTGCTGCGATCTCGTTTCTCACTTCTCCACAATAAACTTCTCTTCGTTTCCTTTCTTAGGATGCCACCGCAACGGGTGCAGACGCGGCTCGGTAACGTTCTGTTCTGTTCGCTAGGTCACTGTCAGAATCCCACCCCTGACAGAGACCCCCCTGAATCTTCTCCCCGCAACACCCTCTGCCACAGGATGTTGCCTGGTTCCAACCCAGTCAGCTTCTGACTAACTTTCTATCCAGCCCCAGTTTTACCCAAGTGTGAGGAGTGGCCTAATACATAGAACACTTTGCTCCCCCTGGTGCTGAAGTGTGAAATGTAGTGTGTGACTGTGATACCGGGTCAGGTGAACTCCTTAAGTGCCATCGGACGTACCATCACTCCCCTTAGTGGCGGAGCATCAGTACTGCAACGACCAGGACTCTGGGGCGACGCAGTTTGAATGGGTCCTGGAACTTCACTTTTACCCTAAAGACCCAATGGTGTGCCATCTATTTTTATAGGCAAAGCCGTGTGTCCGCTACTCACATTAGTGCCATATTGGATATATTTCTGAACACATAAAAACTAGTGCAATAAAATTTGAGGTGTGTTCCTCAGAACCTACAAAAAAGAATCATAAAAGAGACAGTGAAAAAAATGCAAATTGTAAATTTATGGGGTATTTCTGTTGCTCTTAAACCACACAGACTCTGCCAGTATAACAATCTATTTCAAATAAAGCCACATTTGTGACATTGTGCCCCTTCCTGTCCGAGCCCTGCCATTTATCCAAACAGAATTTTTTGACTACATACGGGGTATCGCTGCACTCATAAGAAAGTGGGTAACAAATTGTGGGGTCCACTTTTTGGTGTAATCTCTGACAAAAGTGAGAAATTCAGGTTTAAAGCAAGATTTTTGTGAAAAAAATGAACTTTTTCAATATGACAACCTAATGTTATCAAATTCTGTATCATACCTGTGGGTTCAAATTGCTCAATATACCCATGGATAAAATCTTTGAAGGGTATAGTTTCCAAAATGGGGTCAGTTGTGGGGGGTTTCTGCTGTTTAGGCACATCTCCAAACCTGACATGGCATCCCCTCTCACAATTTCGAGAAAAAAAAAGACGTCAAACGGCGCTCCTTCCCTTCCGAGCTCTGCCATGCACCCAAACAGTGGTTTACCCCCACATATGGGGCATCAGGATACTCAGGACAAATTGCACAACAACTTTCATGGTCTAATTTCTCCTATTACCCTTGGGAAAATAAAAATTTGAGGGCAAAAAGATAATTAGATAATTTTTGTGGAAAAAATATGATTTTTTATTTTCATGGTTCTACTTTATAAACTTCTGTGAAGCACTTGGGGGGTTCAAAGTGCTCACCACACATCTAGTTAAGTTACTTAAGGGGTCTAGTTTCCAAAATGGTGTCACTTGTAAGGGGTTTCCACTGTTTAGGCAAATCAGGGGCTCTCCAAACACGACATGGCGTCCGATCTCAATTCCAGCCAATTCTGCATTGAAAAAGTCAAACGGTGCTCCTTCCCTTCAGAAATTTCACAACTTTTCTGATTCATTTTCTCTTTTTACACTTGTGAATATGAAAAAAATTGGTTCTGAAGTAAAATGTTTGTGAAAAAAAAGTTAAATGTTAATTTTTTCCTTCCACATTGATTCAGTTTCTGTGAAGCACGTAAAGGGTTAATAAACTTCTTGAATGTGGTTTTCAGTAACTTGAGGGGTGCAGTTTTTAGAATGGTGTCACTTTTGTGTATTTTCTGTCATGAACACCCCTTAAAGTGACTTCAAATGTGAGGTGGTCCCTAAAAAAATGATTTTGTAAATTTTGTAAAAATGAGAAATCACTGGTCAACTTTTAACCCTCATAACTTCCTAACAAAAAAATGTTGTTTCCAAAATTGTGCTGATGTAAAGTAGACATGTGGGAAATGTTATTTATTAACTATTTTGAGTCACATATCTCTCTGATTTAAGGGCATAAAAATTCTAAATTTGAAAATTGCTAAATTTTCAACATTTTTGCCATATTTCCATTTTTTTAAATAAATAAACGCAAGTCATATCGAAGACATTTTGCCACTACCATAAAGTATGATCTGTCACGAAAAAACATTCTCAGAATCAGTGGGATAGGTTGAAGCGTTTCAGAGCTGTAACTTAATAAAGTGACAGTGGTCAGAATTGTAAAAATTGGCTTGGTCATTAAAGTGCCAAATTGGCTCTGTCACTAAGGGGTTAATACATTCAGCTATCAATGGTTCTTCTAGAGTGTATACTGCTATCACCATATACAAAGTGGTCCAAAAGTAGGTGGACCGTATGTGTAATAGGGTTATGAAGGGGGAGATTTATCAAACTTGGTGTAAAGTGAAACTCAGTTGCCCTTAGCAACCAATCAGATTCCACTTTTCATTCTTCACAGACTCTTTGGAAAATGAAAGGTGGAATCTGATTGGATTGGTTGCTAAGGGCAACTGAGTCAGTTTCACTTTACACCATGTTTGATAAATCTCCCCCTTCATAACCCTTTTACACATACTGTCCACCTACTTTTTGACCCCCCCTGTACATATATATATATATATATATATATATATATATATATATATATATATATATATATATATATATATATACATATACATATATATACATAGAGATAACAGGTCATTAGAAAAAGCACACAGCTCAGGACAGTGAGAACCTGGTGCTCTGATTAGGAGACCTCTAAAAGCTGCTGAGCTGGTGATATTGCAAGATTTATAACAGAAGATCATCAGGAGCTGACAAATAAAGGGAGCGATGTGAGCAGCTATCTGATGTATAGAAATCGCTGGTCTGTGGAAAAAGTTGGCTGGGATATTAGGAGTTAACCCTTCTCCTGAAGTGAAACTACAGCACATCCTCAGCCAGTATCTGAGCAGGCACTAGTGGCTGAGCTCCATGGAAACCAACTGTACACTAAGAAAGACAAAAGCTTTCATTGCAGGAGAATTTCAGCAGATAAAAAAAGCAAATCAATTGCAAACTTGCTTATTTTCTGTAAGTCTAACTAATTAAAGCAATTTAATAATGTAAGAATACATCCTTAATGGATACCCTCTAAAGCTTTCTTTCTGCTATAAATACCTACACATATCCTTACTTTGAAGGTCTTTTGTGATAATTTCACAACCTATTTACTTCCATAGATATCTGTGACTTACGTGTGCAGCACACGCATTTTGCAACACGATCAAGTCCAAGGATTATGAATGAAACATGAAGGATGGAGTCCGATGTTCCCTGTAAACAATACTCTATATTCCTCTGGTCTTCTTTATGCATTTTTCATACAGTACTTAAAGGACTCATATTTCCTGTGTTTCGCATGTACGTTGCTTGTAAAGTACTTGGACTAACAGAGTCTCAGCATGTTGAAGTATCCTCAAAACTACATTTCAGTTTGCATTTAGCAATTTTAAAGGGGTTTTCCACTACATTTGATAGTTCCACTTGTTCCACTCCCTGCAGGGAACAAGGTACAGAATACGAAGCAGTGGTGTCGGTCCCATGGGTAAGTATGTGTTTTTTTCTTATGTAACCACCACCCAGGACTCTTTAACAGATTTATCAAATGTAGTGGATAACCATTTTGAATAAAAATAATGAATATGCAACATAATTTACTAAATGATAATAAAATATTTAACTTTTTTTCTATTAATGATGGGGGTGTGGTTACACAGATTAGCCTGACTGACCTGCACATGTGACCTAGTCGAGCAAGTGATAGTATCCTACTGATAAAACGCTAATTATATTTAAACTAAAAACACAGCCTAATAAGTGACCCATCTCTTCCCCTCTTAACATTAAAAGACAAAAAAAAGTGTACTCAGAATCCCTTGAATTGAGGCTGTTATGTCTCACCTGGTGAGGCTGGATTCTTGAAGAATTTGGTCTAGATTAATAATTGCTATGCCGCACAAATAGATTATGCTGGTGCAGCAGAGAGATTCAGTTAGTAGAATGGAAGGCAGAACAGAAAGAGGAGCAAAATGGACACATCGGATCCAATAAAATAGAGTTGACTCAGTGATGGAGCAGAGCTAAGTTTGCCACAGAGTCCGAGGAGGAGCTGAGTTTGTTACAGAGTGCAAGAGTTTCAGATGTGCTTCTTACTTTGATTGCAAAATCAGTAGTGGCATCTGTCTGGTAAATCAAGGTTTTAGAGTTTATGGGGATGCTATTTACTGCCCCCATTGGGTCAGTAGTGCTCAAATGTGTCTCTCGTGCTTCCCGTCAGCTATATGTCAGCTAGAAATAGACTCATTTTGTACAGAAGGTGAATTAAGTATTGAACACATCACCAATTTTTTAAGTAAATATATTTTTAAAAGTGCTATTGACATGAAATTCTCATCAGATGTCGGTAACAACCCATCCAATCCACACAGGCGAGGAAATCATCCATAGAAGTCCATAAATTAAGTTATGTGTAATAATGATGCAGCGCCCCAGAGTCCTGGTCGTTGCAGTAATGTCGCTCTGCCACTAAGGGGAGTGATGTTACGTCTGATTGCACTAAAGGAGTTTCTCTGACCAGGTAACACTCACACTACACTTCACACTCCGGCCACCAGGGGGGGGGGGTTCTATCTAGTAGGCCACTCCTCACACTCTGGTAAAACTGGGGGTTGGACAGGAAGACAGGGAGAGAAGTAACTGGGAAGAGCTAGTGAGAGGACCTGTCAGGGATGGGATCCTGGCAGACTCCTAAGAGCAGAACTAACCAGTGAATAACGGGAATACAGAAAAGAGGCATTAGGACCAGAAGGAGTCGTGCTGTTAGACCGAGGCAACATCCTTCTGAGGCGCAAACAGTCGGTGGCCGGAACGCCGAGCAAGTAAGAGACTCTAAGTACTACTGCAAACCACGGCCGGACAGCCAATTATAGGTTGGCTGTCTCACACAAATCACCTAAGCAGACAACGGAGGCAGCGGTGGGAGAGGGGCGACTCTAGGGTCCCGGAAGAACTCCAGGCCTACCCCGTCATACGGGTGCGTCCTACCATATCACCTGGGGGACGGAGAGAACGAACATCAGAGACAGACAGAATCAGTTGTGAGGACTATCCCAGGAGCTCAGCAGGGAAGGACTACAACACACAGCGCTAGAAGGTAGACACTGATTCCCACCTGTAAAGAGAACTCCTGATGTGCCTTTGGACCGGCCGGTCTCAAACAGCCCTGTTGACAGCGCTCTGGACTGAGGATTCTAAAACCTTCAGTAAAGAGGTAAAGAGACTGCAACCTGGTGTCCTCGTTATTTACTACGACCTACACTGCACCGCAATATCACCACCATTTACCACCACCTTTCACTGGACGCCCCTCAGCAGGGTCACGGACCGGGTCTAGCCACCGTGACAACCCCAGAACAGAGACTCAGAGGCCCGGTACCGGGTACCCCTCGGCCCTGCGGCAGTGGGGGCGCTCCATTTTGGCGTCACGAACAGGATTTACTTAAGCCTGAAGAATCAGGTCATGTGTGCCTTGGAACTGTGATTTATTGTGCTTGGACTGTAACTTATTGCAAAGACTGTGCGTTGACAATTGCCGCCAGGAGTTCCCGCCACGATTCGCCATCGCAGTGTGCGGAGGGAGGAGCCTCAGCTTCGTAGGCGGGACCGGCCAAAAAGAAGCGCGGAACGAGAAAGCGCGGTAACGTGCCGATCCCGGAAGAGGAACTCCGATCTCCAGCAGGTTAGTGGAGGAAGGGCCAGCCATGTCCGAGTCGGGAGGAGCGGAGGAAGAGGCTGCAGCCGGGGACGCAGGGGCACCTCCGGGACCTGCAGCGGGCGAAGCCGCGGCCCTAATACAACCACCGGTTGCCGCAGAACCCGCTGTTCCCCTCAGCCAGTCGGACGCTGCCGCTAACACAAAAGCCATAATGCCCTTCTCTATGCCGTACCTGCCCGGAGCGGCCTGGCTCCCACGATACTCTGGGGAGTCGCATACATTCACTGACTTTAAGGAAGGGCTCTGCAGCCTGCTCGAGTTCTATCCCCTGACAGAGCCGCAGAAGGTTCATATGATAACCGGCCAACTCTTTGGGGCGGCTCTGAGAGAATTGAAGTCCTGGCCCGCCGAGGATAAGGGAACTGCACAGCAGATTTTTGCAAAGCTTAAAGCTACCTTCGATACTCGCACTGCTACAGAAATTAAACTGACTTTCTATGGATGCAAACAGAGACCGCAGGATAGCTTACGGGACTATGCCCTTAATCTCCAGGAGGCGATGCGGGCCATTAAGCAGCATGCAGGATGAGGATAAAATCCTGAAGGAGCGGTTCATTGAGGGGCTCCTGTGCAGTCACCAGCGGGGCCAATTGCACTTCCTGGCCATGCAAAATCCAGACTTGACTTTTGCGCAATTCAAAGATAAAGCTATCCAGGCATTGCAGGAGCGACAGCCCAGCCGTGCAGCACCTCCCCGGCGTCCCGCTCTCACATACCACCAGGAGGTGGCGTCGGATGCCCCGGTCGCCGCCGAGGCCGATGCCGAGAGCCTAGAGGACGACTCCCCTGCAGGACTTCGTCTCCAGATGCAGGAGCTAATCAAGAGCGTTGCTGCCCTGGCCCGGACGGTGCAGTCCCTACAGGAGGCCCCCAAGGAGAAGATCCAGTTGGCCTCCAGACCAGAGGATGTCCCTTGGATGCAACAGAGGAGGACTCCGCCGACCAGAGGCCGGAACGACGATCGCTTCCACCAGGACGGACGACCCATCTGCCGCCGCTGTCACCAGGTGGGCCACCTTGCAAGGTACTGTCCTTTAAACGAGCAACCCCTGGGGCAAAGGGCCAACCCCCAGGAGTAGGACGGTCAGGCCCGCAGCATTGGAGAACCAAGTACATTGGAGGACGACCAGTTCTCCCTGTAGTGGTTGATGGAATCCCCTTGAACGCTTTGCTGGACACCGGTTCTCAGGTGACGACTATACCTTACGTGCTTTATAAACGGTATTGGGAGGACACCGATATTACTCGTGGCCCTGACGATGATTTCACCATAATAGCCAGTAATGGTCAGCCGTTGCCACAAGTGGGGTATAAGGAGGTCACCATCAAGGTGGGTCGGGTGGAATTGAAAGCCCAAGGGATTGTGATTGTTGATATTGATCGTCGAGAATGTAATCCCATGATGACTCTTGGTACTAATGTTATAGAAAATTGTCTTGCAGAAGTTATTGTTTTGTTGCAACAGGTGGCAGAAACCGCTGGCCACAGTGAGCAACGTGCCCTGCAGTAGGAAATCAGAGCTCTGATGCAGAGACAGCAGGTAGAGCTGACTGGTGGTGAGATTGGTCGTGTCACTGTGAGTGATTCAAACCCCATCGCGATACCCCCCAGGAGTGAAATGTTAATATGGTGTCGGGCAGCCATAGGCCTCAGGGGAAAGGACTACCAGGCCTTGGTAGAACCCGTATATTCAGACAATAGGCCTACTATTCTGACAGCCCGGGGGGTGGTCAACGTTCGCCAGGGGAGAGTGCCCGTACGTGTCCTCAATTGTGGGGAGGAAGAGGTTCACCTCACCAAGTATGCCACGCTCGCCATATTATTCACTGTTAATAATAGTGTGATACAGACACCTGAACCCTTGGTCCCGTCAAACGTGGCGGAGGACAACGGTTCTGCAGAGCACCCGAAAGATTGGTGTCGGGAATTGCATGTGGGCACTGACTCTACCCCATCCCATCAAAAACAGGGGGCCTACAGGGTGGTACACGAGTACGAGCAGGTATTCAGCAAACACCCCTTAGATTTTGGGCAGGTGAAAGGGATCCAACATCATATCCCCACGGGAGATCACCGACCCATAAAAGAGAGATATCGCCCTGTACCCCCAGCTCATTACCAGTGTGCCAAGGACATGTTGCGGGAAATGAAGGAGGCTGGGGTGGTGAGAGACAGCTGTAGCCCCTGGGCAGCTCCGTTAGTCCTTGTTAAAAAGAAAGATGGTACAATGAGGATGTGTGTTGATTACAGGCAGTTGAATCGCATTACACATAAGGACGCATACCCACTGCCCAGGATAGAGGAGTCTCTGGCTGCCTTAATATCTGCTAACTACTTCTCTACCTTAGATCTCACCAGTGAGTACTGGCAGGTTCCTGTAGCGGAGGCGGACAAAGAGAAGACGGCCTTCACGACACCAATGGGTCTCTGCGAGTTCAATTACATGCCCTTCGGATTGTGCAATGCTCCCGGGATGTTCCAGAGGATGATGGAGTGCTGCCTGGGACACATGAACTTCGAAACCGTGCTGCTGTATTTGGATGATGTCATTGTCTTCTCTAAGACCTACGAAGACCATATGAAGCACCTGGCCGAGGTGTTTGAAGCCCTGTCCAACTTTGGCTTAAAGGTGAAACCGTCCAAGTGTCAACTGCTGAAACCTAAAGTGCAGTATCTGGGCCATGTGGTGAGCGCTGAAGGAGTGGCCCCAGACCCCGACAAGGTCACGGTGATTAAGGACTGGCCAAGGCCCAGTGACCTTCACGAAGTCCGGCAGTTCCTCGGGCTGGTAGGCTATTACCGGAGGTTCAATAAGGACTTTACCAAGAAGGCCGCACCCTTGCAAAACCTGTTGGTGGGCCAACCAAAGAAGACCAAGGGGAGGAACACCCCCTTTGATTGGAACGAGGAGCTGGAGGGATCCTTCGCTTGTTTGAAGTCGGCACTGACGGGAGAAGAGGTACTGGCTTACCCCGAATACGACCAACCGTTTGTGCTGTACACAGATGCCAGCAATGTGGGATTAGGAGCCGTGCTGTCCCAGGTCCAGAAAGGCAAAGAAAGGGTGATCGCTTACGCCAGCAGGAAACTCCGTCCCACGGAAAGAAACCCTGACATCTACAGTTCCTTTAAGCTGGAATTCCTTGCCATCGTCTGGGCAGTGACAGAGAGGTTCAAACACTACCTGGCCTCCGCGAAATTCACCGTCTTCACGGATAACAATCCGCTAACGCATCTGGATACTGCCAAACTCGGGGCCTTGGAACAGCGGTGGATGGCCCGGCTGTCCAACTACGATTTCACCATCAAGTACCGGGCGGGACACAAGAATGCCAACGCCGATGCCTTGTCCTGAATGCCCAATTTGCCAGAAACGGGAGAAGACCCGGAGGCACTTGAAGAGGTGGAGCTGCCTGCATTCCATCGCCCCAAAGCCACTCAGAACTCTCATCATGTGAAGAACAGGCACAGGAACCAACCGGATGCCACGCTGAATCCCCTGCCCCATCACGGGTGGGCGGAGACCCAGGATGGTGACCCCGCGGTCCATCGGGTGAAAGAGCTCTTGACGCAGGCAGGGTTGCATCCCGGCCCAGATGATCCACAGGAAACCCAACAGCTGTGGAAGGGGAGAAGCAAACTGTTTATCCATGATGGCAAGCTGTGCAGGAGGAGCATCGACCCACGTACTCATGAATTGGTGTGGCAGATAGTGGTGCCAAGGCGAGATGCGCCCATGGTTCTGGGAGCCTACCACGATGGAGCCGGACACTTCGGATGGAGGAAGCTAGAGAGGCTACTCCGAGGGAGGTTCTATTGGATTGGCATGAAGAGAGCCATTGAGAAGTGTGTTGTGAACTGTGTTTCTGGGCTCCCTCTGGTGGTCACTAACGGTATTGTGTTAGGTATGTCTTGTTGCAGGCCTGAGCTCCAGCTGTGTCGTTAAGCAGCGGGTGTTTCCTATTTGAGTCTCCTCTGGACTCAGTCTCTTGCCTGGCATCGTTGTATCCAGACCTATTTGGTCTCCTCCGGATTCCTTTCAGTCTGCCTCATGCAAGAAAAGCTAAGTCTGTTTTGTACAATTTGGATCGTTTGCATTATTCAGTGTTTTTGTCCAGCTTGCTTTACATTTGATTTTTGACTCGCTGGAAGCTCTAGGGGGCTGATATTCTCCCTCCACATCGTCAGTCGGTGTGGGGGTTCTTGAATGTTCAGCGTGGATGTTTTGTAGGGTTTTCTGCTAACCGCATAGTCCACTATCTATTTTCTGCTATCTGGACTATTGGGCCTCACTTTGCTGAATCTAGTTCATCTCTACGTTTGTGTTTTCCTCTTGCCTCACCGTTATTATTTGTTGGGGGCTTTCTATATCTTTGGGGTTCAATTTCTCTGGAGGCAAGCGAGGTCTTATTTTTTCCCTCTAGGGGTAGTCAGTTCTCCGGCTGGCTCGAGACGTCTAGAACCAACGTAGGCACGTTCACCGGCTACTTTTAGTTGTTTGTGTCAGGATCAGGTATGCGGTTAGTCCAGTTTCCACCTCCCTAGAGCAGTATTTATATTTATGCTATCTTGCCGGAATATCAGAGATCCTCTGCCATTGGGATCATAACAGAATGCCAGGCCAAAAGAAAATGTTTAATGCATCGCAGAAGCGGGATTAAAAAGAAGTTCTGAGTTTTTTGTTTTTTTTTTGTTTGTTTTTTTTTTTGCTGCAGTTTGCCTAGCTTCTTCCATCCCCTTTTTCTCTGAGTGGCTGAAACTCTGCTGCAGATATGAATGTCCAGACTCTGACTTCTAGTGTGGATCAGCTTGCTGCTAGGGTGCAAAGCATTCAGAATTTTGTTATCCATAGCCCTATGTCTGAACCAAAAATACCTATTCCTGGAGCCTTTGGAAAATCCTATTCCTCTTAGAGGAATTGATTCTACGCCATTGGCAGATAATAAACCTCAGTATTGGACGCAGGTGACCATGTGCATGACTCCTGTACATCAGGAGGTGATTCGTTTTTTGGTACTGCATAAAATGCATGATGTTGTCGTTTGGGGTCTGCCATGGTTACAGGCCCATAATCCAGTTTTAGATTGGAAAGCTATGACTGTGTCTAGTTGGGGGTGTCAGGGGATTCATGGCGATTCTCCATTGGTGTCTATTGCTTCTTCTACTCCTTCTGAGATCCCTGAGTTTTTGTCAGACTTTCAGGATGTATTTAATGAGGCCAGGTCCAGTGCCCTTCCTCCTCATAGGGACTGTGATTGTGCTATAGATTTGATTCCTGGTAGTAAGTTTCCTAAGAGACGACTCTTTAATTTATCTGTGATAATTTATCCAGAGCATGCCGCGATGCGGAGTTATATAAAGAAGTCTTTGGAGAAGGGACATATTCGCCCATCCTCGTCCACTCTTGGTGCAGGATTCTTTTTTGTGGGCAAGAAAGACGGGTCTCTGAGACCTTGTATTGATTATCGTCTTCTGAATAAGATCACTGTTAAATTTCAGTATCCTTTGCCATTGTTGTCTGATTTGTTTGCTCGGATTAAGGGATCCAGTTGGTTCACCAAGATAGATCTTCGTGGTGCGTATAACCTTGTGCGCATAAAGCAGGGAGATGAATGGAAAACGGCATTTAATACGCCTGAGGGTCATTTTGAGTACCTGGTGATGCCTTTCGGATTATCTAATGCTCCTTCTGTGTTTCAGTCCTTCATGCATGACATCTTCCGGAAATATCTGGATAAATTTATGATTATTTATCTGGATGATATTTTGTTTTTTTCTGATGATTGGGAGTCCCATGTGAACCAGGTCAGGATGGTGTTTCAGGTTTTGCGGGAGAATGCTCTATTTGTGAAGGGTTCAAAATGTATCTTTGGGGTACAGAAGGTTTCTTTTTGGGGTTTTATTTTTTCCCCTTCTACTGTGGAGATGGACCCAGTTAAGGTCCGTGCCATTCATGACTGGACTCAGCCCACGTCTGTTAAGAGCCTGCAGAAGTTCTTGGGCTTTGCTAATTTTTACCGTCGTTTTATCGCTAATTTCTCCAGCGTGGTTAAACCTTTGACGGATATGACCAAGAAGGGTTCTGATGTTGCGAATTGGTCTCCTGCGGCCGTGGAGGCCTTTCGGGAGCTGAAGCGTCGGTTTACTTCAGCGCCAGTCTTGTGCCAGCCGGATGTCTCTCTTCCCTTCCAGGTTGAAGTTGATGCTTCTGAAATTGGTGCAGGGGCTGTTTTGTCGCAAAAAAGTTCTGATGGCTCCGTGATGAAGCCATGCGCCTTCTTTTCAAGGAAATTTTCGCCTGCTGAGCGGAACTATGATGTTGGTAATCAGGAGTTGTTGGCCATGAAGTGGGCATTTGAGGAGTGGCGACATTGGCTCGAGGGAGCTAGACATCGTGTGGTGGTCTTGACTGATCATAAAAATCTGATTTACCTCGAGTCTGCCAAGCGCCTGAATCCTAGACAGGCCCGTTGGTCGTTGTTTTTCTCCCGTTTTGACTTTGTGGTCTCGTACCTGCCTGGTTCGAAGAACGTGAAGGCTGATGCACTTTCTAGGAGTTTTGTGCCTGATTTTCCGGGAGTCTCTGAGCCGGCTGGTATTCTCAGAGAGGGAGTAATTTTGTCTGCCATTTCCCCAGATTTGCGACGAGGGCTGCAAAAATTTCAGGCTGATAGGCCTGATCGTTGTCCACCAGAGAGATTGTTTGTCCCTGATGGATGGACCAACAGAGTTATTTCTGAGGTTCATTCTTCGGTGTTGGCGGGACATCCTGGGATTTTTGGTACCAGAGATTTGGTGGCCAGGTCCTTTTGGTGGCCTTCCTTGTCGCGGGATGTGCGTTCTTTTGTGCAGTCCTGTGGGATTTGTGCTCGGGCTAAGCCTTGCTGTTCTCGTGCCAGCGGGTTGCTTTTGCCCTTGCCTATCCCAAAGAGGCCTTGGACGCACATTTCCATGGATTTCATTTCGGATCTTCCGGTGTCTCGGAAGATGTCTGTCATCTGCGTGGTGTGCGATCGTTTTTCTAAAATGGTCCATTTGGTGCCCTTGCCTAAGTTGCCTTCCTCCTCTGATTTGGTTCCTTTGTTCTTTCAGAATGTGGTTCGTTTGCATGGCATCCCTGAGAATATTGTATCTGACAGAGGATCCCAGTTTGTGTCCAGATTCTGGCGATCCTTTTGTGCTAAGATGGGTATTGATTTGTCTTTTTCGTCGGCTTTTCATCCTCAGACTAATGGCCAGACCGAGCGAACTAATCAGACGTTAGAGACTTATTTGAGATGTTTTGTTTCTGCTGATCAGGATGACTGGGTTACCTTTTTGCCACTGGCCGAGTTTGCCCTTAATAATCGGGCTAGTTCTGCCACCTTGGTTTCACCCTTTTTCTGCAACTCTGGTTTTCATCCTCGTTTCTCCTCGGGTCAGGTTGAATCTTCTGACTGTCCTGGGGTTGATTCTGTGGTGGATAGGTTGCAGCGGATTTGGAACCATGTAAGGCTACGTTCACATTTGCGTTGTGCGCCGCAGCGTCGGCGCCGCAGCGCACAACGCAAACAAAAACGCGGCAAAACGCACGCTAAAACGCTGCGTTTTGCGCCGCATGCGTCCTTTTTGGCCGAAAGTTGGACGCAAAAAAAATGCAACTTGAAGCGTTTCTTGCGTCCAACGCTTGCGGCCATGCGGCGCAAAACGCAGCACAACGCATGTCCATGCGCCCCCATGTTAAATATAGGGGCGCATGACGCATGCGGCGCCGCTGCGGCGCCCGACGCTGCGGCGCTGACCGCAAATGTGAACGTAGCCTAAACGGATGGATGGAGGGCACCACAAAATATGTCAGAAAGAGGAAGGTTCACTATGGGCTTGTAACAAAACATGAAAAAAACAACAAGAAAAAGATCATGCCCATATGTAAAGGAACACCTCCAAACAATTATAAATATCAAAAATATATACTTTTTATTGACAATGAACCTCAAGGACTGCATATACATGCATGCGAAGAACGATGACACAAAACACTTAAAAACATTTAAAATAGCAAAAATTGCAAAAACAACAACATGCCTATGCTGAAAATGATTGTCAAATCCTATAATAGGGAAAATGACACTCCACAGAAAAAGTGCTTCTCTCAATGAAAATGATCAGAAAGATCTATCCACACAGTAAAAATGCAAGAGTAAATAACCACTCAATAGTGTGGTGTCAATGTTGCAATACCATAGCCACCAACATAAGGTGCATAATTCATGTGCAAAATAGCTGCAGTAATGTACACATCATGGTCATAAGATGCAGAGAAAAAGCCCTGAAAAACATGTGTCAAAGATGGAGTCTGAGATATAGCTCAAAAAATGATAATTAGCAAATGAACACATGTGGCCTGCGAGGGAAAGGGAGAGGGAGAGCTATATAATACAAAAGCCCAAAAAAGAAAACCTCAATCCCATAAAAAACCCCATCATACCAATAGTCCAAAGCTATGACCATGGACAAAAAGTCTGTGTGAAATGGAGAAGCAACCTGTGGGTAGGCTCCCACGCGTATCGCCGCCCGGATGGCGGCTTCCTCAGGGAAAGAATATTGTGTAGTGTGAGCATTCGATGCAGTAACATATATACATGTCCCTAGAAGCATAAAGCATATTCACCTGAATGCGGAGATCAGGAATGATTGCGCGCATGTGATGCCACCACCATCTTGTCAATGTTAGAGTCCAAGCTGGAACAATAAAGTTTGATCAAAAAGTGGTTAAGGCGCATGCGTGCGCACATAGAGAAAGCTGTTCACGCAAGCTGGAACTCAAGATGCCGAACACTCACTGCGCAAACGCCAAGAGTGGGCAGTCTGCGCACGCGCAACACTTGTCCAAGAGCTTCCCCATATCTGGGGAAGTGCTGAGCGCAGAAACAGGTAATTGCTGCGCAAGGTTGGAAGATGGTTTTAGGCGCGTGCGCACCACAAATCCCACCAATCCCCTATATTATAATGAGTGCGCTTTACATAGCAAATCCAAAAGGATACGTATAATTAACCATATTTGTATTTATGGAGAGCTGAGCGCACAATCACTAAATAAGGGCGCAGCCCTACTATGTCAGATTTAGAACAATGGTAAAACAGTTAATACGTTTGTACGCAGACACAAACATGATGTGTTATCAAAATATCGCCACAAGGTTATTTGCAGAGAGGGATAAGGGCAGCACAACTGTCTGCACCATGTGTGCCACACAAATGCCCCTCACTCAAGACAACCCGCTTGTCTGTGCTGTCAGAGCCACATACCCCCTCAACCGGTATACAGCTAAATTTGTAGGGTTAATCAAAATTGTGAGGGAAATACAGGGAGACACACGTGGAAAAACTGCCAAGCAGCTTCTGGACAGTCCGCGCACTGCATAACCACATTTTAGATTAAAAGAACACTTAGTGAAAACAGCAAACATAGCAAAAATAGGGGGTGTTTTTGGGTGTTATAGTGAACACACTCCTACATAGCGAATCATTTGATAAATTATACCTGTGGGGAGCTGGGCGCATAGTCAAATGAAGGAGAGCACAGCCCCATTGTATAGAATTTGAAAAATAGCAAAATAATAAATATAAATATATGAGTATATCACCGCAAAACTCATGACGAAGAAGGGTGATCGCAGTACCAATATCTGTACTATGATGAAACCCGTGCAATATCTGCACATATTAATGAAACCCGGCACTACACAGTCTATGAAGAGCTCATGACTTTGCACATAGACAACATGCATGTCCGTGCTTTAAATATCAAACAACCCCCTGACAGATATATAACTATGATTTGGCCATAGAGAAGGTGCATAAGTATAGTAAATTGCAGATGAGCACAAATTGAGTTCGTCAGAAACGTCAATGACGAAATATACATTGGCACAGATCATGACACGGTCATGTGCCTGTGCGTGGTAAAACCTGCGCACTGAACCGTGGAGAAGCCAAGTGTATGGTATTGCAACATCGAATTAAATGTAAACCAATAAGTGCAAGAAACATAGTGTATTTACATATGTAAGAGCATACAAAGTAACTCCAACAATTGCACATACTGTACATCATATAGATAGCTTCGAGATAGCACAATACAAAATATAACACAAATGCATCTCAGCCATAGAAACCGGAGAAAAGAAGTTCCTCGTTTAGTCCATTGGGTGATAAACTTTTTAAATTGAAAATTAGTGTTGAGCGATACTTTCCGATATCGGAAAGTATCGGTATCGGAAAGTATCGGCCGATACCGTCAAAATATCGGATCCAATCCGATACCGATACCCGATCCCAATGCAAGTCAATGGGACGAAAATATCGGAATTAAAATAAACCCTTTATACACTTGTAGGTTCATTCTACATGAAGGAAAACAACTAAGAATAATGTAGGATGTATTGGGGGACGTGGCGGAGACATTAAAGGCACAGAGGTTTAGCCCAATGTAATAGAATAGCAGGATTTTTTTTTTTTTTATGACGTTCTTCTTTTTTACTTCTCCCACGCTTTCTTCTTCATTATCCTCATCATCAGCTTCTTTGACATCAACTTCTTCACCTTATTCATCTTCTTCTTCATCTTCTACCTATTATTTTTTGGGTTTACATTGTTCATATTCTTTTTATTTTACTATTATCTTCATCATATTCTACTTCTTCATCATATTCTTATTTGTGACAGGCATTCCCGTAGTTGTTATCTATAAAAGTTTGAAGATTACACCTTCCGTTCTGCCTGTCACAAAAGAGTTACATTTGTCCGCGTTCAGTTTGGCCTGCAGCATCAGGCTTTATCCAGGGGCACCACGAGGAGGAACGGACTCACCCCCATACACTGCTTAGTCTTCTTCTGCTTATAATTTAGATAATATTTTTTGCTCTGATATTTAGTGTTATGCTTAATGTTCTTCTGCTCTTTGTTCTGCAGCCTCTTGTTCTTCTGCTTCTCGGTCTTCCAGGTCGTCGTCGTCTCCAGGGTTGTCGTCTCCGGGGTCGTCGTCATCGGGGTGGTCTTCAGGGTCGTCGTCTCCGGGGTCGTCGTCATCACGGTGGTCTTCAGGGTCATCGTCTCCAGGGTCGTCGTCATCACGGTGGTTGTCGTCTCTGGTGTCGTCGTCATCTTAGGGGTGTTCTTCCGGGTCATCGTGTTTAGTCTCTTGAACTTGGAAATGTAGCAGAAGGTACAAGAAGGCTGAGAAAATGCCGAGAACCAGCTGATGGAACTGGAACTCGGATGGCTACCCGAAGGTCCAAGAGCCAATGGAACTACCGAGGACCAGCTGACGTTACTGGAACCCGGTTACTAAGCAGGAGGTACCCGTGCCTGAAAGCACTACCAAGGACCACCTGACGTTGGTGGAACTCGGATACCCAGAGGGAGGCACCTAAGCCAAAGGCTCTGCCCGGAACCAGCTGACGGTACTGGAACCAGGATGGGGAGCAGAAGGTACAAGAGCAAGTGTCTGCGTGGCTTTTGCAGGACACGATGCCGGCTGCACAGCAGGGGAACAGCTGGCGGTGCTGAACCCCACTGACACATTGGCTGGTGTTTTTCTCTGTGCAGCTAGCAGTACCGGGCCCCAACTGGCGGTGTTGGAGCCCGGGGTCAGCAGGAGGAGGAGATGGAGCAGAGTGTAGGCCGAAGCCTGCACTGGCGGCAGCTTTTGGGTCTGTTGTGCCTGCGTGGCAGTTGCAGGACACGTTGCCGGCTGCACAGCAGGGGAACAGCTGGTGGTGCTGAACCCCATTGACACATTGGCTGGTGTTTTTCTCTGTGCAGCTAGCAGTACCGGGCCCCAACTGGCGGTGTTGGAGCCCGGGGTTAGCAGGAGGAGGAGAGGGAGCAGAGTGTAGGCCGAAGCCTGCACTGGCGGCAGCTTTTGGGTCTGTTGTGCCTGCGTGGCAGTTGCAGGACACGTTGCCGGCTGCACAGCAGGGGAACAGCTGGCGGTGCTGAACCCCACTGACACATTGGCTGGTGTTTTTCTCTGTGCAGCTAGCAGTACTGGGCCCCAACTGGCGGTGTTGGAGCCCAGGGCTCTGCAGGGGGAGCAGAGTGTAGGCCGAAGCCTAATTGAACCAATTTCAAAGGTAACCTTTAACCCCCCCCTCAGGGGTTACAAAGTAGAAGAGCCACAGCTTATGCAGCAGTAGTGCTGCACAAGTCAAAGGTTGCTCTTTTAATTTCGCTCCTTGCACACGCTGAATGAAACACGTATAACATTTAGCCCTTTAAACAGTCAAACTGTGTTGGAGGCGCGAGTTCCCTTTGTAATGAGACGCAGCACAGATGTCAAGAATCCCACCTTGGTGCTGGGTGCAGCCTCCTGAGCGTTGTTATTTGCTGTACAGGAGTCTGCGCTGTCGTGTTATCCCCTGGCCTAGCGCTGTTAGCGCTGCCCATGTTCTGGCATGATTTAATGTCGGCTGGTGTGGTTCGCGATGACCAAGAATCCCAGCCCCGCAGTGTCTTAACATTGTTAAAACACTGCGGGGCTGGGATTCAGGGCCTGGCGCAGCACATATGTTCGCCTCTCACACTCGGGTCCTTACACCCGCTTCAGACTGTGCGGCGTCATCTGATCCCTTATCGCATGCCACGGCCATGAAGCCGCACAGTCCGCAGAAGGCGGAAGGAGATGAGGGACAGGCGAACTGATGCACTGATCATGCCCATCAATCACACCCTCGCAGTCCCAATAACTAAGACAACGAGGGGCGTTGTGTGGGTCAGGGCGGCCGCAGAGGCGCAGGCAGCCAAACCATGATGCCAGAAGACGGGCAGCGCTACCAAGGGGGTTGCAGCGTGTCATTACAAAGGAAAGTCACACCACCGGGACGGTTAAATGGTCACACAGAGGACACATTTTAGACGTGTTTTCAGTTCCACATGTGCGAGGAGAATACGTTTATGAGCCACCTTGCACACATGCAGCATTACCGCTGTACAAGGTGGCCTTTAAAACGTACAAACGCCTGGGGGAGGGGGGACAGGTTCCCTTCAATTTCAGTTCTTGTGTCTGCGTGGCTTTTGCAGGACACGATGCCGGCTGCACAGCAGGGGAACAGCTGGCGGTGCTGAACCCCACTGACACATTGGCTGGTGTTTTTCTCTGTGCAGCTAGCAGTACCGGGCCCCAACTGGCGGTGTTGGAGCCCGGGGTCAGCAGGAGGAGGAGATGGAGCAGAGTGTAGGCCGAAGCCTGCACTGGCGGCAGCTTTTGGGTCTGTTGTGCCTGCGTGGCAGTTGCAGGACACGTTGCCGGCTGCACAGCAGGGGAACAGCTGGCGGTGCTGAACCCCACTGACACATTGGCTGGTGTTTTTCTCTGTGCAGCTAGCAGTACCGGGCCCCAACTGGCGGTGTTGGAGCCCAGGGCTCTGCAGGGGGAGCAGAGTGTAGGCCGAAGCCTAATTGAACCAATTTCAAAGGTAACCTTTAACCCCCCCTCAGGGGTTACAAAGTAGAAGAGCCACAGCTTATGCAGCAGTAGTGCTGCACAAGTCAAAGGTTGCTCTTTTAATTTCGCTCCTTGCACACGCTGAAAGGAACACGTATAACATTTAGCCCTTTATACAGTCAAACTGTGTTGGAGGCGCGAGTTCCCTTTGTAATGAGACGCAGCACAGATGTCAAGAATCCCACCTTGGTGCTGGGTGCAGCCTCCTGAGCGTTGTTATTTGCTGTACAGGAGTCTGCGCTGTCGTGTTATCCCCTGGCCTAGCGCTGTTAGCGCTGCCCATGTTCTGGCATGATTTAATGTCGGCCGGTGTGGTTCGCGATGACCAAGAATCCCAGCCCCGCAGTGTCTTAACATTGTTAAAACACTGCGGGGCTGGGATTCAGGGCCTGGCGCAGCACATATGTTCGCCTCTCACACTCGGGTCCTTACACCCGCTTCAGACTGTGCGGCGTCATCTGATCCCTTATCGCATGCCACGGCCATGAAGCCGCACAGTCCGCAGAAGGCGGAAGGAGATGAGGGACAGGCGAACTGATGCACTGATCATGCCCATCAATCACACCCTCGCAGTCCCAATAACTAAGACAACGAGGGGCGTTGTGTGGGTCAGGGCGGCCGCAGAGGCGCAGGCAGCCAAACCATGATGCCAGAAGACGGGCAGCGCTACCAAGGGGGTTGCAGCGTGTCATTACAAAGGAAAGTCACACCACCGGGACGGTTAAATGGTCACACAGAGGACACATTTTAGACGTGTTTTCAGTTCCACATGTGCGAGGAGAATACGTTTATGAGCCACCTTGCACACATGCAGCATTACCGCTGTACAAGGTGGCCTTTAAAACGTACAAACGCCTGGGGGAGGGGGGACAGGTTCCCTTCAATTTCAGTTCTTGTGTCTGCGTGGCTTTTGCAGGACACGATGCCGGCTGCACAGCAGGGGAACAGCTGGCGGTGCTGAACCCCACTGACACATTGGCTGGTGTTTTTCTCTGTGCAGCTAGCAGTACCGGGCCCCAACTGGCGGTGTTGGAGCCCGGGGTCAGCAGGAGGAGGAGAGGGAGCAGAGTGTAGGCCGAAGCCTGCACTGGCGGCAGCTTTTGGGTCTGTTGTGCCTGCGTGGCAGTTGCAGGACACGTTGCCGGCTGCACAGCAGGGGAACAGCTGGCGGTGCTGAACCCCACTGACACATTGGCTGGTGTTTTTCTCTGTGCAGCTAGCAGTACTGGGCCCCAACTGGCGGTGTTGGAGCCCAGGGCTCTGCAGGGGGAGCAGAGTGTAGGCCGAAGCCTAATTGAACCAATTTCAAAGGTAACCTTTAACCCCCCCCTCAGGGGTTACAAAGTAGAAGAGCCACAGCTTATGCAGCAGTAGTGCTGCACAAGTCAAAGGTTGCTCTTTTAATTTCGCTCCTTGCACACGCTGAATGAAACACGTATAACATTTAGCCCTTTAAACAGTCAAACTGTGTTGGAGGCGCGAGTTCCCTTTGTAATGAGACGCAGCACAGATGTCAAGAATCCCACCTTGGTGCTGGGTGCAGCCTCCTGAGCGTTGTTATTTGCTGTACAGGAGTCTGCGCTGTCGTGTTATCCCCTGGCCTAGCGCTGTTAGCGCTGCCCATGTTCTGGCATGATTTAATGTCGGCCGGTGTGGTTCGCGATGACCAAGAATCCCAGCCCCGCAGTGTCTTAACATTGTTAAAACACTGCGGGGCTGGGATTCAGGGCCTGGCGCAGCACATATGTTCGCCTCTCACACTCGGGTCCTTACACCCGCTTCAGACTGTGCGGCGTCATCTGATCCCTTATCGCATGCCACGGCCATGAAGCCGCACAGTCCGCAGAAGGCGGAAGGAGATGAGGGACAGGCGAACTGATGCACTGATCATGCCCATCAATCACACCCTCGCAGTCCCAATAACTAAGACAACGAGGGGCGTTGTGTGGGTCAGGGCGGCCGCAGAGGCGCAGGCAGCCAAACCATGATGCCAGAAGACGGGCAGCGCTACCAAGGGGGTTGCAGCGTGTCATTACAAAGGAAAGTCACACCACCGGGACGGTTAAATGGTCACACAGAGGACACATTTTAGACGTGTTTTCAGTTCCACATGTGCGAGGAGAATACGTTTATGAGCCACCTTGCACACATGCAGCATTACCGCTGTACAAGGTGGCCTTTAAAACGTACAAACGCCTGGGGGAGGGGGGACAGGTTCCCTTCAATTTCAGTTCTTGTGTCTGCGTGGCTTTTGCAGGACACGATGCCGGCTGCACAGCAGGGGAACAGCTGGCGGTGCTGAACCCCACTGACACATTGGCTGGTGTTTTTCTCTGTGCAGCTAGCAGTACCGGGCCCCAACTGGCGGTGTTGGAGCCCGGGGTCAGCAGGAGGAGGAGATGGAGCAGAGTGTAGGCCGAAGCCTGCACTGGCGGCAGCTTTTGGGTCTGTTGTGCCTGCGTGGCAGTTGCAGGACACGTTGCCGGCTGCACAGCAGGGGAACAGCTGGCGGTGCTGAACCCCACTGACACATTGGCTGGTGTTTTTCTCTGTGCAGCTAGCAGTACCGGGCCCCAACTGGCGGTGTTGGAGCCCAGGGCTCTGCAGGGGGAGCAGAGTGTAGGCCGAAGCCTAATTGAACCAATTTCAAAGGTAACCTTTAACCCCCCCTCAGGGGTTACAAAGTAGAAGAGCCACAGCTTATGCAGCAGTAGTGCTGCACAAGTCAAAGGTTGCTCTTTTAATTTCGCTCCTTGCACACGCTGAAAGGAACACGTATAACATTTAGCCCTTTATACAGTCAAACTGTGTTGGAGGCGCGAGTTCCCTTTGTAATGAGACGCAGCACAGATGTCAAGAATCCCACCTTGGTGCTGGGTGCAGCCTCCTGAGCGTTGTTATTTGCTGTACAGGAGTCTGCGCTGTCGTGTTATCCCCTGGCCTAGCGCTGTTAGCGCTGCCCATGTTCTGGCATGATTTAATGTCGGCCGGTGTGGTTCGCGATGACCAAGAATCCCAGCCCCGCAGTGTCTTAACATTGTTAAAACACTGCGGGGCTGGGATTCAGGGCCTGGCGCAGCACATATGTTCGCCTCTCACACTCGGGTCCTTACACCCGCTTCAGACTGTGCGGCGTCATCTGATCCCTTATCGCATGCCACGGCCATGAAGCCGCACAGTCCGCAGAAGGCGGAAGGAGATGAGGGACAGGCGAACTGATGCACTGATCATGCCCATCAATCACACCCTCGCAGTCCCAATAACTAAGACAACGAGGGGCGTTGTGTGGGTCAGGGCGGCCGCAGAGGCGCAGGCAGCCAAACCATGATGCCAGAAGACGGGCAGCGCTACCAAGGGGGTTGCAGCGTGTCATTACAAAGGAAAGTCACACCACCGGGACGGTTAAATGGTCACACAGAGGACACATTTTAGACGTGTTTTCAGTTCCACATGTGCGAGGAGAATACGTTTATGAGCCACCTTGCACACATGCAGCATTACCGCTGTACAAGGTGGCCTTTAAAACGTACAAACGCCTGGGGGAGGGGGGACAGGTTCCCTTCAATTTCAGTTCTTGTGTCTGCGTGGCTTTTGCAGGACACGATGCCGGCTGCACAGCAGGGGAACAGCTGGCGGTGCTGAACCCCACTGACACATTGGCTGGTGTTTTTCTCTGTGCAGCTAGCAGTACCGGGCCCCAACTGGCGGTGTTGGAGCCCGGGGTCAGCAGGAGGAGGAGATGGAGCAGAGTGTAGGCCGAAGCCTGCACTGGCGGCAGCTTTTGGGTCTGTTGTGCCTGCGTGGCAGTTGCAGGACACGTTGCCGGCTGCACAGCAGGGGAACAGCTGGCGGTGCTGAACCCCACTGACACATTGGCTGGTGTTTTTCTCTGTGCAGCTAGCAGTACCGGGCCCCAACTGGCGGTGTTGGAGCCCAGGGCTCTGCAGGGGGAGCAGAGTGTAGGCCGAAGCCTAATTGAACCAATTTCAAAGGTAACCTTTAACCCCCCCTCAGGGGTTACAAAGTAGAAGAGCCACAGCTTATGCAGCAGTAGTGCTGCACAAGTCAAAGGTTGCTCTTTTAATTTCGCTCCTTGCACACGCTGAAAGGAACACGTATAACATTTAGCCCTTTATACAGTCAAACTGTGTTGGAGGCGCGAGTTCCCTTTGTAATGAGACGCAGCACAGATGTCAAGAATCCCACCTTGGTGCTGGGTGCAGCCTCCTGAGCGTTGTTATTTGCTGTACAGGAGTCTGCGCTGTCGTGTTATCCCCTGGCCTAGCGCTGTTAGCGCTGCCCATGTTCTGGCATGATTTAATGTCGGCCGGTGTGGTTCGCGATGACCAAGAATCCCAGCCCCGCAGTGTCTTAACATTGTTAAAACACTGCGGGGCTGGGATTCAGGGCCTGGCGCAGCACATATGTTCGCCTCTCACACTCGGGTCCTTACACCCGCTTCAGACTGTGCGGCGTCATCTGATCCCTTATCGCATGCCACGGCCATGAAGCCGCACAGTCCGCAGAAGGCGGAAGGAGATGAGGGACAGGCGAACTGATGCACTGATCATGCCCATCAATCACACCCTCGCAGTTCCAATAACTAAGACAACGAGGGGCGTTGTGTGGGTCAGGGCGGCCGCAGAGGCGCAGGCAGCCAAACCATGATGCCAGAAGACGGGCAGCGCTACCAAGGGGGTTGCAGCGTGTCATTACAAAGGAAAGTCACACCACCGGGACGGTTAAATGGTCACACAGAGGACACATTTTAGACGTGTTTTCAGTTCCACATGTGCGAGGAGAATACGTTTATGAGCCACCTTGCACACATGCAGCATTACCGCTGTACAAGGTGGCCTTTAAAACGTACAAACGCCTGGGGGAGGGGGGACAGGTTCCCTTCAATTTCAGTTCTTGTGTCTGCGTGGCTTTTGCAGGACACGATGCCGGCTGCACAGCAGGGGAACAGCTGGCGGTGCTGAACCCCACTGACACATTGGCTGGTGTTTTTCTCTGTGCAGCTAGCAGTACCGGGCCCCAACTGGCGGTGTTGGAGCCCGGGGTCAGCAGGAGGAGGAGATGGAGCAGAGTGTAGGCCGAAGCCTGCACTGGCGGCAGCTTTTGGGTCTGTTGTGCCTGTGTGGCAGTTGCAGGACACGTTGCCGGCTGCACAGCAGGGGAACAGCTGGCGGTGCTGAACCCCACTGACACATTGGCTGGTGTTTTTCTCTGTGCAGCTAGCAGTACCGGGCCCCAACTGGCGGTGTTGGAGCCCAGGGCTCTGCAGGGGGAGCAGAGTGTAGGCCGAAGCCTAATTGAACCAATTTCAAAGGTAACCTTTAACCCCCCCTCAGGGGTTACAAAGTAGAAGAGCCACAGCTTATGCAGCAGTAGTGCTGCACAAGTCAAAGGTTGCTCTTTTAATTTCGCTCCTTGCACACGCTGAAAGGAACACGTATAACATTTAGCCCTTTATACAGTCAAACTGTGTTGGAGGCGCGAGTTCCCTTTGTAATGAGACGCAGCACAGATGTCAAGAATCCCACCTTGGTGCTGGGTGCAGCCTCCTGAGCGTTGTTATTTGCTGTACAGGAGTCTGCGCTGTCGTGTTATCCCCTGGCCTAGCGCTGTTAGCGCTGCCCATGTTCTGGCATGATTTAATGTCGGCCGGTGTGGTTCGCGATGACCAAGAATCCCAGCCCCGCAGTGTCTTAACATTGTTAAAACACTGCGGGGCTGGGATTCAGGGCCTGGCGCAGCACATATGTTCGCCTCTCACACTCGGGTCCTTACACCCGCTTCAGACTGTGCGGCGTCATCTGATCCCTTATCGCATGCCACGGCCATGAAGCCGCACAGTCCGCAGAAGGCGGAAGGAGATGAGGGACAGGCGAACTGATGCACTGATCATGCCCATCAATCACACCCTCGCAGTCCCAATAACTAAGACAACGAGGGGCGTTGTGTGGGTCAGGGCGGCCGCAGAGGCGCAGGCAGCCAAACCATGATGCCAGAAGACGGGCAGCGCTACCAAGGGGGTTGCAGCGTGTCATTACAAAGGAAAGTCACACCACCGGGACGGTTAAATGGTCACACAGAGGACACATTTTAGACGTGTTTTCAGTTCCACATGTGCGAGGAGAATACGTTTATGAGCCACCTTGCACACATGCAGCATTACCGCTGTACAAGGTGGCCTTTAAAACGTACAAACGCCTGGGGGAGGGGGGACAGGTTCCCTTCAATTTCAGTTCTTGTGTCTGCGTGGCTTTTGCAGGACACGATGCCGGCTGCACAGCAGGGGAACAGCTGGCGGTGCTGAACCCCACTGACACATTGGCTGGTGTTTTTCTCTGTGCAGCTAGCAGTACCGGGCCCCAACTGGCGGTGTTGGAGCCCGGGGTCAGCAGGAGGAGGAGATGGAGCAGAGTGTAGGCCGAAGCCTGCACTGGCGGCAGCTTTTGGGTCTGTTGTGCCTGCGTGGCAGTTGCAGGACACGTTGCCGGCTGCACAGCAGGGGAACAGCTGGCGGTGCTGAACCCCACTGACACATTGGCTGGTGTTTTTCTCTGTGCAGCTAGCAGTACCGGGCCCCAACTGGCGGTGTTGGAGCCCAGGGCTCTGCAGGGGGAGCAGAGTGTAGGCCGAAGCCTAATTGAACCAATTTCAAAGGTAACCTTTAACCCCCCCTCAGGGGTTACAAAGTAGAAGAGCCACAGCTTATGCAGCAGTAGTGCTGCACAAGTCAAAGGTTGCTCTTTTAATTTCGCTCCTTGCACACGCTGAAAGGAACACGTATAACATTTAGCCCTTTATACAGTCAAACTGTGTTGGAGGCGCGAGTTCCCTTCGTAAAGAGACGCAGTACAGCTGGCAAAAATGCCACCTTGGTGCTTGGCGCGGCCTCCTGAGCATCGTTATTTGTTGCACAGGAGTCTGCGCTGTCGTGTTATCCCTTGGCCTTGCGCTGTTAGCGCTGCCCATCCTCTGACATCATGTAATGTCGGCCGGTGCGGTTTGCGATGACCATGAATCCCAGCCCCGCAGTGTCTTAACATTGTTAAAACACTGCGGGGCTGGGATTCATGGCCTGGTGCAGTACATATGTTCGCCTCTCGCTTGGTTTCTTACACCCGCTTCAGACTATGCGGCGTCAGCTGATCCCTTATCGCATGCCACGGCCATGAAGCCGCACAGTCCGAAGAAGGCGGAAGGAGATGAGGGACAGGCGAAGAAATGCACCGTTCATGCCCATCAATCACACCCTCGCAGTACAAATAAATAAGACACCGAGGGGCGTTGTGTGGGGCAAGGCGGCCGCAGAGGCGCAGGCAGCCAAACAATGATGCCAGAAGACGGGCAGCGCTACCAAGGAGCTTGTTGCGTGTCAATACAAAGGAAAATCACACCTGAGGGACGTTTTAATGGTCGCAGAGGACTCATTTTAGACGTGTTCAGTTCCCCATGGGCAAGGAGACTAAGTTTCTGAGCCACCTTGCACACATGCAGCATTACTGTCGTACAAGGTGGCTGTAAAACGTAGAAACACCTGGGGGAGGGGGGACAGGTTTCCTTCAATTTCAGTTCTTGTGTCTGCGTGGCTTTTGCAGGACACGATGCCGGCTACACAGCAGGGGAACAGCTGGCGGTGCTGAACCCCACTGACACATTGGCTGGTGTTTTTCTCTGTGCAGCTAGCAGTACCGGGCCCTAACTGGCGGTGTTGGAGCCCAGGGTCAGCAGGAGGAGGAGAGGGAGCAGAGTGTAGGCCGAAGCCTGCACTGGAGCAAGTTGAAAGGGAAACTTTAACCCCCCCCCCCAGGCGTTTGTAGCTGAAAGAGCCATCGTGTACAGCACTAATGCTGGAAAAGGTAAACTTAGCTCTTTTAATTATGGTCCTTGCACATGCTGAACCTAACACTTATGAAAAGTGTCCCCTCCTACCGTGATACCGTTCGGTAGGTGGAACTTTCCTTTGTGATGTGACGCAGCACAGCCGTCATTCTTACCCCCTTGGCGCCGTGCGCCGCCTCCTCAGCGTTGTTTGAATCAGTCCCGGAGCCTGCGCTGTTAGGTTAGCCCTTGGCCATGCACACATTTTGCGCTGCCCGTCTTCTGACATCATTTGGTGTCAGGCTGGCTGCGCCTGTGCGGCCGCGCTGGCCGAGATCCCGCCTCGTACTGTCTTCTGATTTCATCCCACTGGGGGCCTGAGATACGTGGCCATGCGCAGTGCATATCCTCGCCTCTCACTCCCCTCCCTACGGCTTCTTCAGACTGTGCGGTGTCACGGCCGTGGCATGCTATTAGGGACCAGCTGACACCGAACAGTCTGAAGAAGCCATAGGGAGATGAGTGAGAGGTGGAGGTTCAGATATGCACTGCGCATGTCCATGGATCTCAGGCCCCCAGTGGGATGAAATCAGAAGACAGTACGAGGCGGGATCTCGGCCAGCGCGGCCGCACAGGCGCAGCCAGCCTGACACCAAATGATGTCAGAAGACGGGCAGCGCAAAATGTGTGCATGGCCAAGGGCTAACCTAACAGCGCAGGCTCCGGGACTGTTTCAAACAACGCTGAGGAGGCGGCGCACGGCGCCAAGGGGGTAAGAATGACGGCTGTGCTGCGTCACATCACAAAGGAAAGTTCCACCAACCGTACGGTATCACGGTAGGAGGGGGCACTTTTCATAAGTGTTAGGATCAGCATGTGCAAGGAGCACCACGAAAAGAGGCACTTTTTCCCTTTGCATCATTACTGCTGCACAAGGTGGCTCCTTCAGTAACAAACGCCTGGGGGGGGGGGCAGGTTCCCTTAAATTTAACTTGTTGTGCCTGCGTGGCGGTCGCAGTACACGCTGCCGGCTGCACAGCAGGGGAACAGCTGACGTTACTGAACCCCAATAACAGAGGAGGGACTGTCGGGACTGTGCGTACAGCACTTCTGGACGGCAACTGGCGGTGTTGGAGCCCAGGGACAGGTGGAGGAGGAGGAGGTTGGAGGAGGTTGGAGGAGGTAGGAGGGATTGCCACACACACAGCAGGGGAACAGCTGACGTTACTGAACCCCAATAACAGAGGAGGGACTGTCGGGACTGTGCGGACAGCACTTCTGGACGGCAACTGGCGGTGTTGGAGCCCAGGGACAGGTGGAGGAGGAGGAGGTTGGAGGAGGTTGGAGGAGGTAGGAGGGATTGCCACACACACAGCAGGGGAACAGCTGACGTTACTGAACCCCAATAACAGAGGAGGGACTGTCGGGACTGTGCGGACAGCACTTCTGGACGGCAACTGGCGGTGTTGGAGCCCAGGGACAGGTGGAGGAGGAGGAGGTTGGAGGAGGTTGGAGGAGGTAGGAGGGATTGCCACACACACAGCAGGGGAACAGCTGACGTTACTGAACCCCAATAACAGAGGAGGGACTGTTGGGACTGTGCGTACAGCACTTCTGGACGGCAACTGGCGGTGTTGGAGCCCAGGGACAGGTGGAGGAGGAGGAGGTTGGAGGAGGTTGGAGGAGGTAGGAGGGATTGCCACACACACAGCAGGGGAACAGCTGACGTTACTGAACCCCAATAACAGAGGAGGGACTGTCGGGACTGTGCGGACAGCACTTCTGGACGGCAACTGGCGGTGTTGGAGCCCAGGGACAGGTGGAGGAGGAGGAGGTTGGAGGAGGTTGGAGGAGGTAGGAGGGATTGCCACACACACAGCAGGGGAACAGCTGACGTTACTGAACCCCAATAACAGAGGAGGGACTGTCGGGACTGTGCGTACAGCACTTCTGGACGGCAACTGGCGGTGTTGGAGCCCAGGGACAGGTGGAGGAGGAGGAGGTTGGAGGAGGTAGGAGGAGGTAGGAGGGATTGCCACACACACAGCAGGGGAACAGCTGACGTTACTGAACCCCAATAACAGAGGAGGGACTGTCGGGACTGTGCGGACAGCACTTCTGGACGGCAACTGGCGGTGTTGGAGCCCAGGGACAGGTGGAGGAGGAGGAGGTTGGAGGAGGTTGGAGGAGGTAGGAGGGATTGCCACACACACAGCAGGGGAACAGCTGACGTTACTGAACCCCAATAACAGAGGAGGGACTGTCGGGACTGTGCGTACAGCACTTCTGGACGGCAACTGGCGGTGTTGGAGCCCAGGGACAGGTGGAGGAGGAGGAGGTTGGAGGAGGTTGGAGGAGGTAGGAGGGATTGCCACACACACAGCAGGGGAACAGCTGACGTTACTGAACCCCAATAACAGAGGAGGGACTGTCGGGACTGTGCGTACAGCACTTCTGGACGGCAACTGGCGGTGTTGGAGCCCAGGGACAGGTGGAGGAGGAGGAGGTTGGAGGAGGTTGGAGGAGGTAGGAGGGATTGCCACACACACAGCAGGGGAACAGCTGACGTTACTGAACCCCAATAACAGAGGAGGGACTGTCGGGACTGTGCGGACAGCACTTCTGGACGGCAACTGGCGGTGTTGGAGCCCAGGGACAGGTGGAGGAGGAGGAGGTTGGAGGAGGTTGGAGGAGGTAGGAGGGATTGCCACACACACAGCAGGGGAACAGCTGACGTTACTGAACCCCAATAACAGAGGAGGGACTGCGCGTACAGCACTTCTGGACGGCAACTGGCGGTGTTGGAGCCCAGGGACAGGTGGAAAAGCAGAGGAACACAATGTAGGCCGAAGCCTGAGAAAGTCGAAAGGGAACCTTTAACCCCCCCCCCCAAGGTGTTTGTAGCTGAAAGAGCCAGCTTGTGCAGCACAAAAGATGCAAAAGGAAAAGGTGGCTCTTTTCATCATGCTCCTTGCAAACACAGAACTAAACACTTATAAAATGTGTCCCCTGCAACCGTAAAACCGTCCTGGAGGTGGGACTTTCCTTCGTAATGTGACGCAGCACAGCCGTCACTCCTACCCCCCCGGCGCCGCGCACCGGCTCCTCAGCGTTGTTTGATTCCGTCCCGGAGCCTGCACTGTCATGTTATCCCGTGGCCAGGCACACTTAGCGCTGCCCGTCTTCTGGCATCATTTGGTGTCAGGATGGCTGCGCCTGTGCGGCCGCGCTGGCCGAGAGCCCGCCTCGCAGTGTCTTCTGATTTAATCCCACTGGGGGCCTGGGATCCATGGACATGCGCAGTGCATATCCTCGCCTCTCACTCCCCTCCCTACGGCTTCTTAAGACTGTGCGGTGTCACGGCCGTGGCATGCTATTAGGGACCAGCTGACACCGAACAGTCTGAAGAAGCCATAGGGAGATGAGTGAGAGGTGGAGGTTCAGATATGCACTGCGCATGTCCATGGATCCCAGGCCCCCAGTGGGATTAAATCAGAAGACACTGCGAGGCGGGCTCTCTGCCAGCGCGGCCGCACAGGCGCAGCCATCCTGACACCAAATGATGCCAGAAGACGGGCAGCGCTAAGTGTGCCTGGCCACGGGATAACATAACAGCGCAGGCTCCGGGACGGAATCAAACAACGCTGAGGAGCCGGTGCGCGGCGCCGGGGGGGTAGGAATGACGGCTGTGCTGCATCACATTACGAAGGAAAGTCCCACCTCCGGGACGGTGTTACGGTATCAGTGGACACATTTTATAAGTGTTAAGTTCTGCGTGTGCAAGGTGCTAAACAAAAATAGCTACCTTTTCCTTTTGCACAAGGAGGCTCTTTCAGTAACAAATGCCTTGGGGGGGGGGACAGATTCCCTTACATTTCAGTTGTTGTGTCAGCGTGGCGGTTGCATGACACATTGCCGGCTACACAGCTGGGGATCAGCTGACGTTACTGAAACCCAATAACACTGGGTCGTATGTTTTGACTGTGCAGACGGCACTTCTGAGCCTCAACTGGCGGTGTTGGAGCCCAGGAATTTAAGTTCAGGTGGTAGAAAGATGAACACAACAGGAGACCTGGATAACGTATACAGTGACCTAATTATTTAATCAGGAGGAGGAGTGGCAAATTCCTGCGAGATCCAGGCCTTGTTCATTTTCAGGAAAGTAAGCCGGTCAACGTTATCGGAGGATAGTCGCATGCGACGGTCAGTTAGTACACCACCTGCAGCACTAAAGACACGTTCCGATAATACACTGGCCGCAGGGCAAGACAGCACCTCCAATGCATACTGGCTTAGCTCTGGCCATGTATCCAGCTTTGAGACCCAAAACTTGAAAGGGGAAGAGCCGTCTGGGAGTACAGCAAGAGGGCAAGACATGTAGTCTGTCACCATCTGACGGAACCGTTGCCTTCTGCTGACTGGAGCCGTCTGTGATGGTGTAGACTTTTGTGGGGGGCACAGAAAACTGTGCCACAGTTGGGCCATACTGGTCTTGCCTTGGGCAGAGGCACTGCTTCTGCTCCCTCTTTGTGCAGAGCCTCCACCACTGCCTGGACGCACTGAGCTGCTTTGGAATGCACTAGCAGCACTTCTCTCAGTTGGAATGGAGAAGATGATGGAATTGACCAGTGTGTCTTGGTACTCCCGCATTTTTCGCTCCCGGTTCAACGGTGTGATGAGGCTTTCTACGTTGTCCCGGTAGCGAGGATCGAGGAGGGTGAACACCCAATAATCAGACATGTTGAGAATGTGGGCGATGCGGCGGTCGTTTCTCAGGCACTGCAGCATGTAATCCACCATGTGCTGCAGACTGCCAACTGCCCAAGAAACGCTGTCCCCTGCTGGAGGCGTGATCTCTGCCCGCTCGTCATCACCCCACCCTCGCTGTACACACTGAGTACTGGACAATTGTGTAACTCCCTCCTCTGCACGGATGTCTTCCTCCTCCATTGACTCCTCCTCATCCTCCTCACAAACTGTCCCCTGCCTATGCGTTTGTGAGGAACCACGTGGCGCTGACTGTCCAGAAGATGATGGAAATGGTGAATCCTCATCCTCCACCTCTTCCACAACATCATCCCTTAGCGCTTGCAGTGATTTTTCAAGCAGGCAGATAAGGGGGACAGTCATGCTGACTAGTGCATCATCTGCACTCGCCATCCGCGTGGAATAATCAAAGGGACGCAAAACCTGGCAGACGTCATTCATAGTGGCCCACTCTGTGGTTGTGAAGTCTGTACGGCGCTGACTGCGACTTTTTTGCGCCTGAAGCAGCTGGTACTCCATTACAGCTTGCTGCTGCTCACACAACCGCTCCAACATATGTAACGTGGAATTCCACCTGGTAGGTAGGTCACATATGATGCGATGTTCCGGCAGGCGGTGTCGGCGCTGCAGAGCCGCAATGCGCGCTTTTGCCGTGCTGGAACGCCGCAAGTGAGCACACTCTAGGCGGACCTTGTGCAGCAGTGCATCAAGATCCGGATAGTCCCTCAAAAAGCTCTGCACGACCAAATTGAGCACATGTGCCAGACATGGGATGTGAGTGAGGTTGCCGAGGCCCAGAGCTGCCACCAGATTTCGGCCATTATCACACACTACCATGCCTGGCTGGAGATTCGCTGGCACAAACCACACATCGCTCTCCTGCTTGATGGCATTCCAGAGCTCCTGCGCTGTGTGGCTACGATTCCCCAAAAAAATTAATTTCAACACGGCCTGTTGACGTTTGGCCACGGCTGTGCTCATGTCGGTCGTAACAGGTACACGTTCATCACGGGTCCATGTGGAGGTGGACTGTGACGGCTCCTGCAGCGATGATTCTGAGGAACTGGTGTAAGAGGAGGAGTCAATGCGTACAGAATGGATTCCTGCAATCCTTGGAGTGGGCAGGACACGTCCTGCGCCACTCGCACGGTCTGTACCCGGCTCAACGACATTAACCCAATGGGCAGTGAGGGAAAGGTATCGCCCCTGTCCATGTTGACTGGTCCACGCATCGGTGGTGAGGTGGACCTTGCTACTGACGGCGTTCAGTAGCGCGTGTTTTATGTGTCCCTCCACATGCTTGTGCAGGGCAGGGACGGCTTGCCTGCTGAAGTAAAAGCGGCTAGGCACATTGTACTGTGGGACTGCCAATGACATCAAGTCACGGAAGCTGTCAGTCTCCACCAGCCTGAATGACAGCATTTCCAGTGACAGAAGTTTGGCAATGCCTGCAGTCAGAGCCTGTGCTCGTGGGTGGTTTGACGAGAAAGGCCGCCTTTTCTCCCATGCCTGTACTACCGATGGCTGTAGACTGGGCTGGGAGTGTGTGGATGACTGGGAAAGTGGCGCTGCGGGTGGAATTACAGCGGGTCTCTGGACAACAGGGCCAGAGGTTCTTCACGGCGATCCTGGGAGGAAGCCGAACCAGCTGCGTGTGAGCTAGAGGAAGAGGCAACACGAGCTGAAGAGGTGGTAGCTGCCGCTGTTGGTTGGCCTACCTCTTCAGTGTGTTTTTCTAACTCCGCCGGGTGCCTGTTGCGCACATGTTTCCACATGTTGGAGGTATTGAGGTTGCTGACATTTTGACCTCTTTTGACTTTTTGATGACACACGTTGCATCTGACATAGCAAATGTCATCTGCAACTGTGTCAAAAAAGGACCAGGCACTGCAAGTCTTGGGAGCGCCCTTTTTGGCTTTTGGAAGAGACATGCTCCTAACGGGTGCCAAAGCGGAGGCTGCAGGATCCGCAGTCTTCCCCCTCCCTCTCCCTCTTTGGGCCGTACGGGGAATCTCTTCCTCAGAGCTGCTCCCACCACCTTCCTGTCCCTCACGCCAAGATGGGTCGAGGACCTCATCATCTACACTACCCTCTGCCCCCAACTGCTCCTCCTGGGTAGTCTCAGCAGCAGAGCACGCACCAGTAAGTGGCACCTGAGTGTCATCATCAGCTGATGCGGCCTGCGATGTGGTGACCGGAGCCACTGGCCCACCCGCCTCTTCAGAGGAAGACAGAAAAAGCTGTTGGGCATCACTGCACCCTGCCTCTTCTTCCATTTCTCCAATGCTGCTTGGCTGGCCCCCTGTTTCCAAGCCAAGAGATTCAGAGAACAGAAGTAGAGACGGCTCCTGTCCTGGGCTCTCTGTCTGCCTGGGCAATTTGGCAGGTGGTGAAGAGACAGATGGCTGCTCTCCAGTGCTCTGTGTCTGAGAGGATGTGGCACTAATGGAAGTTGATGCTTTAGCTGCCATCCATCCGACAACAGCTTCAATTTGGTCTTGACGCAGCAGCGGTGTACGGCGCTCTGACACAAAGCTGCGCATGAACGACTGTTGCCTGGTGAAAGTGGGTGCTGATGAGTCACCGGTGCCCGCAGCAGGCACAGAATCCCCACGTCCCCTCCCTGCTCCGCGCCCACGCCCACGTGCCTTACTCACTGCCTTCTTCATCTTGGTTGACTGATAAAGATAAGCAGAAAAGTACTAACGGATTTGTGTGCTTATTCCTGAGCAACTCCTCCTAACAGGTATAAGAAACACTAATTTTCTAAAGTGTGGACTAGACTTTAATATGAGCTAATGTGGCCTACACAAATGTAAAGTGGTGTAACTGGTGTGTTTGGTGAACTTTATTATTTATTTCTTTTTGGGGGGCTGAACTGACAACAGATAGAGCTGCAGTCACACGGAGACCGTGCAGACAGACGTAAACGGCGCTGCAAGGCCCAAAAACCCTCCTCTACGTTATCCTATGTAGTGTTTTTCCACAAGTTAGCTGGAGACGGGTGGAAAGACACTAATAGGATTTTTTTAAATAAATTAGCAGCAACCTACACTACTTGAAAAAAAAAGAAAATTGATTTGGCGGTATGACGCAGTGAACAACCCTGAGCTGGAGACAACCAGGCTATGGCTGCTCACAGACTACAGGGCGAGCTGCAATCACACGGAGACCGTGCAGACAGCCGTAAACGGCGCTGCAAGGCCCAAAAACCCTCCTCTACTTTATCCTATGTAGTGTTTTTCCACAAATTAGCTGGAGACGGGTGGAAAGACACTAATAGGATTTTTTTAAATAAATTAGCAGCAGACTACACTACTTGAAAAAAAATTAAAATTGATTTGGCGGTATTACGCAGTGAACAACCCTGAGCTGGAGACAACCAGGCTACGGCTGCTCACAGACTACAGGGCGAGCTGCAGTCACACGGAGACCGTGCAGACAGCCGTAAACGGCGCTGCAAGGCCCAAAAACCCTCCTCTACTTTATCCTATGTAGTGTTTTTCCACAAATTAGCTGGAGACGGGTGGAAAGACACTAATAGGATTTTTTTAAATAAATTAGCAGCAGACTACACTACTTGAAAAAAAATTAAAATTGATTTGGCGGTATTACGCAGTGAACAACCCTGAGCTGGAGACAACCAGGCTACGGCTGCTCACAGACTACAGGGCGAGCTGCAGTCACACGGAGACCGTGCAGACAGCCGTAAACGGCGCTGCAAGGCCCAAAAACCCTCCTCTACTTTATCCTATGTAGTGTTTTTCCACAAATTAGCTGGAGACGGGTGGAAAGACACTAATAGGATTTTTTTAAATAAATTAGCAGCAGACTACACTACTTGAAAAAAAATTAAAATTGATTTGGCGGTATGACGCAGTGAACAACCCTGAGCTGGAGACAACCAGGCTACGGCTGCTCACAGACTACAGGGCGAGCTGCAGTCACACGGAGACCGTGCAGACAGCCGTAAACGGCGCTGCAAGGCCCAAAAACCCTCCTCTACTTTATCCTATGTAGTGTTTTTCCACAAATTAGCTGGAGACGGGTGGAAAGACACTAATAGGATTTTTTTTAATAAATTAGCAGCAGACTACACTACTTGGAAAAAAAAAAAAAAAAAAAGAACAGTATGAGGCAATGAACCACCCTCCCTGAACTGAATACAACCAGCTATGGATGGCCTATGTGGCTGCACTCAGACTAGAGAGTGGGCTGCACTCACACACACACACACACACAGACCTTGCAGATCGCTGTGAAAACAGCGCTACAAGGCAAAAGCAAGGTGAATAGTAGGTGAACACAGCGGTTGCTAAATTAGCCTTTGGAAAGCACAAAGAAGCAAATCGCTATCTCTAAACTGTCCCTCAGTCAGCAAACAGCGTCCTGTCACTAACTGAATTCACAGCAGAGTGATCGCAAAATGGCGCCAGCGACTTTTAAACTGCAGCATGACATCATTTCAGCAGCCAATCACAGCCTTGCCAGTACTTTCATGCCCTCCATGCTAAACAGGATGTGCCCACACTTGGAATCATTCTCATTGGCTGAATTTCTGCATTTTGAATCTTGGAACTTCCGATTCCGGTATCCGATACGCGGCAAGTATCGGAATCCCGGTATCGGAATTCCGATACCGCAAGTATCGGCCGATACCCGATACTTGCGGTATCGGAATGCTCAACACTATTGAAAATCCAACGGGATTCACGACGTAGTAGTTCCTTTGTCCGATCACCCTCACGTATATTGCTCAAAACTTGATCCAAAACCATGACCTGTATATTGTCGTACTTGCTCGCATGGTTATTCAGAAAGTGTGATGCCACAGATGAAATTGGTTTATCCTTCTCTTTATCACCCTTTGCTCTGCTGATGTTGGACATATGCTGTTGGATTCTGCGCCTGATTTCTTGGCTTGTCTGCCCAACATATATCTTCGGACACGAGCAGGCGAGTAAGTACACCACGTTTCTAGATCGACAGTTAGCATATATCTTTGTCTCAATTCGTTCTGGAAAAACGGAGAGCATAAGGATGTTAGTAGCAACCATATAAGGGCAAATATTGCAGCTGCCACATGGATTTGGAACCATGTGGTGGACAATTTGAAATTGTCACAAGACAAGGCCCAGCGGTTTGCCAACCGCCGCCGCGGTGTGGGTCCCCGACTTCGTGTTGGGGATTTGGTTTGGTTGTCTTCTCGGCATGTTCCTTTGAAAGTCTCCTCTCCTAAGTTCAAGCCTCGCTTTATCGGTCCTTATAAGATTTTGGAAAACCTTAACCCGGTGTCTTTTCGCTTGGACCTTCCAGCGTCTTTTGCTATTCATAATGTGTTCCATAGGTCCTTGTTGCGGCGGTACGTGGTGCCTATGGTTCCTGCTGTTGAGCCTCCTGCCCCGGTTTTGGGTAAGGGCGAGTTGGAGTACGTGGTGGAGAAGATTCTGGATTCTCGTATCTCTAGACGGAAACTCCAGTATTTAGTTAAGTGGAAAGGCTATGGTCAGGAGGATAATTCCTGGGTTGTCGCCTCTGATGTTCATGCGGCTGATTTGGTTCATGCCTTTCACGCTGCTCATCCTGATCGCCCTGGGGGTCTTGGTGAGGGTTCGGTGACCCCTCCTCAAGGGGGGGGTACTGTTGTGAACTGTGTTTCTGGGCTCCCTCTGGTGGTCACTAACGGTATTGTGTTAGGTATGTCTTGTTGCAGGCCTGAGCTCCAGCTGTGTCGTTAAGCAGCGGGTGTTTCCTATTTGAGTCTCCTCTGGACTCAGTCTCTTGCCTGGCATCGTTGTATCCAGACCTATTTGGTCTCCTCCGGATTCCTTTCAGTCTGCCTCATGTGTTATGATTTTCCCAATGGCAGGGAAATCAAAATAACAACGGACTAGCTCTCGGGTGATGGGAACTAAAGTGACCGTGACCTGAACCTGACACGACACTGGAAGTAGCCGGGGAGTGTTTCCTACGATGCCCTAGACACCACGCGCCAGCCGGAGATCTAACTACCCCTATCAGAGGAATATACAGGCCTGCCTTACCTCCAGAGATGAACCCCAAAAGGAGATAGCAGCCCCCCACAGATATTGACGGTGAGTCAAGAGGAAAAGACATACGTAGGATGAACAGCAGATTTAGCACAGTGAGGTCCGCTTACTAGATAGCAGAAGTACAGGAAAGAGTTACTTCACGGTCAACTTCAAAACACTACTCAAAAACACCATCCTGAAATTACTTTAAAACTCCAGTGACAACTCATGCCACTGGAGTGGCAATTCCAGTCCACGAGAGCTTCCAGCTACAGAGAGTCACATTACAAATAGCTGGACAAAAATAGAATAAACTAGAAACAAAATTCAACTTAGCTGAACAGGATCTTGAGGCAGGAGAATGCAACAGAATGCTACTGATACATTGTTGGCCGGCATCAGACCAGCAGCCAAGCAGCCTTAAATAGGAAACTCCCCTAATGGGTGTCAACAGGTGATCAAGGATAGAAGAAGGCAAATAAGTGGCACTACCATAAAACACCACCGGGGGAGCCCACAAACAGAATTCACAACAGTACCCCCCCCTTAAGGAGGGGGCACCGAACCCTCACCAGAACCACCAGGGCGATCTGGATGAGCACTATGAAATGCACGAACCAAATCAGGAGCATGAACATCAGATGCTGTCACCCAAGAATTATCCTCCTGACCATAGCCTTTCCACTTAACCAGATACTGAAGTTTCCGTCTGGAAACACGGGAGTCCAAGATCTTTTCCACCACATACTCCAACTCACCCTCAACCAGCACAGGAGCAGGAGGATCAGCAGACGGAACAACCGGCACCTCATACCTCCGCAACAATGACCGATGAAAAACATTATGAATAGTAAAAGATGCTGGGAGGTCCAAACGAAAGGACACAGGATTGAGAACCTCCAGAATCCTATAAGGGCCGATAAACCGAGGCTTAAACTTAGGAGACGAGACCTTCATAGGAACAAATCGAGAAGACAACCAAACCAGGTCCCCAACACAAAGACGAGGACCGACACGCCGATGACGATTAGTGAACTGTTGAGTCTTCTCCTGGGACAACTTCAGATTGTCCACAACCTGTCCCCAAATCTGATGCATTCTATCAACCACAGCATCTACTCCAGGACAATCCGAAGACTCCAATTGACCGGACGAAAAGCGAGGGTGAAACCCTGAATTACAAAAAAATGGAGAAACCAAAGTGGCAGAACTGGCCCGATTGTTAAGGGCAAACTCTGCCAATGGCAAAAAATCAAGCCAATCGTCCTGATCAGCGGACACAAAACACCTCAAGTAAGTCTCCAAGGTCTGATTAGTACGCTCAGTCTGGCCATTAGTCTGAGGATGGAATGCAGACGAAAAAGACAAGTCGATGCCCATCCTGGCACAGAACGCCCGCCAAAATCTAGACACAAACTGAGTACCCCTGTCAGACACTATATTCTCAGGAATACCATGCAAACGCACAACATTCTGAAAAAATAGAGGGACCAGCTCAGAGGAGGAGGGCAATTTGGGCAAAGGTACCAAGTGAACCATCTTGGAAAAACGGTCACACACCACCCAGATGACGGACATCCTACGAGAAACAGGAAGGTCAGAAATAAAGTCCATAGAGATGTGCGTCCAAGGCCTCTTAGGAATAGGCAAGGGCAACAACAACCCGCTGGCCCGGGAACAGCAGGGCTTAGCCCGAGCACAAACATCACAAGACTGCACAAAAATACGTACATCTCGAGACAAGGAAGGCCACCAGAAGGACCTAGACACCAGATCCCTGGTGCCAAAAATTCCAGGATGACCTGCCAACGCGGAAGAGTGAACCTCCGAAATAACTCTACTGGTCCAGTCATCAGGGACAAACAGTCTACCAGGCGGACAGCGATCAGGCCTATCCACCTGAAACTCCTGCAAAGAGCGCCGCAGGTCTGGGGAGACAGCTGACAATATCACCCCATCCTTCAGGATGCCAGTAGGTTCGGAATCACCAGGCGAGTCAGGCTCAAAACTCCTAGAGAGGGCATCCGCCCTCACATTCTTAGACCCAGGCAGATATGAAACCACAAAGTTAAATCGAGAGAAAAACAACGACCAGCGCGCCTGTCTAGGATTCAGACGCCTGGCTGACTCAAGATAAATTAGATTTTTGTGGTCAGTCAAGACCACCACCTGGTGTCTAGCACCCTCAAGCCAATGACGCCACTCCTCAAATGCCCACTTCATGGCCAAGAGCTCCCGATTTCCAACATCATAATTTCGCTCAGCGGGCGAAAACTTGCGAGAGAAAAACGCACATGGTCTCATCACTGAGCAGTCAGGACCTTTCTGCGACAAAACTGCACCTGCTCCGATCTCGGAAGCATCTACTTCAACCTGGAACGGGAGCGAAACATCAGGCTGGCGCAACACAGGAGCAGAAGAAAAGCGGCGCTTAAGCTCCCGAAAGGCCTCCACAGCCGCAGAGGACCAATTAGCAACATCAGCACCCTTCTTGGTCAAATCAGTCAAAGGTTTAGCAATGGCAGAAAAACCCGCTATGAATCGGCGATAGAAATTAGCAAATCCCAAGAATTTCTGAAGACTCTTTAGAGAAGTAGGTTGTACCCAATCACAAATAGCCTGAACCTTAACAGGGTCCATCTCCATAGATGAAGGGGAAAAAATATATCCCAAAAAGGAAATTCTCTGAACCCCAAAAATACACTTTGAGCCCTTCACAAATAGAGAATTAGCTCGTAAAACCTGAAAAACTCTCCTGACCTGTTGAACATGAGATTCCCAGTCCTCCGAAAAAATCAAAATATCATCCAAATACACAATCATAAATTTATCCAGATATTCACGGAAAATATCGTGCATAAAGGACTGAAAAACGGAAGGGGCATTCGCGAGACCGAAAGGCATTACCAAATACTCAAAATGGCCTTCAGGCGTATTAAATGCGGTCTTCCACTCATCCCCCTGCTTAATCCGCACCAAATTATACGCACCACGTAGATCGATCTTAGTGAACCACTTCGCCCCCTTTATGCGAGCAAAAAGATCAGTCAGTAAAGGTAACGGGTACTGGTATTTAACTGTAATCTTATTCAGAAGTCGATAGTCGATACAAGGTCTCAATGAACCATCCTTTTTACCCACAAAGAAAAACCCTGCCCCCAGTGGAGACAAAGAGGGGCGAATATGACCCTTTTCCAAAGATTCTCTGATATACTCCCGCATAGCAGTATGTTCAGGTACAGACAAATTAAACAAGCGACCCTTAGGAAATTTACTACCGGGAATCAACTCAATAGCGCAGTCACACTCTCTGTGAGGGGGGAGAGAATCAGTTTTAGGCTCCTGAAAGACATCATAAAAATCTGACAGAAATGCTGGGATCTCAGAGGGAGTAGATGAAGAAATGGGAACCAAAGGTGCATCCCCATGAATCCCCTGACATCCCCAGCTCAGCACAGACATTGATCTCCAGTCCAAGACTGGATTATGAATTTGTAACCATGGTAATCCAAGTACTAATACGTCATGTAGATTATATAACACAAGGAAACGAATAATCTCCTGATGGTCTGGGGAAAGATGCATAGTCACTTGTGTCCAATATTGTGGTTTATTGCTAGCCAAAGGTGTAGAATCAATACCCTTTAAGGGAATAGAAACCTCCAGAGGCTCTAAATCAAACCCACAACGCTTGGCAAAGGACCAATCCATGAGACTCAGAGCGGCGCCAGAATCCACATAAGCATCCACAGTAACAGATGATAAAGTACAAATCAATGTCACGGACAAAAGAAACTTAGACTGCAAGGTACCCATAGAAAAAGATTTATCAACCTTTTTATCAACCTTCTTTATGCGTTTAGAGCATGCTGATATAACATGAGCTGGATCTCCACAATAGAAGCACAACCCATTTTTGCGCCTGTAATTCTGTCGTTCGCCTCTAGACAATACACTATCGCATTGCATATGCTCTGGTGCCTTTTCAGAGGTCACCGCCAAATGATGCACAGGTTTTTGCTCAGAAGATACCGCCATATGGTGCACAGGTTTTTGCTCAGAAGATACCGCCATATGGTGCACAGGTTTTTGCTCAAAAGATACCGCCATATGGTGCACAGATTTTTGCTCAGAAGATACCGCCATATGGTGCACAGATTTGCGCTCCCGTAAACGCCGATCAATCTGGATAGCCAATTTCATGGCATCATTCAGACCTGTAGGCACAGGGAACCCCACCATGACATCCTTCACGGCATCAGAGAGACCTTCTCTGAAATTAGCTGCTAGTGCGCACTCATTCCATTTAGTAAGCACCGACCATTTACGAAATTTTTGGCAGTATATCTCAGCTTCATCTTGCCCTTGGGAAAGAGCTATCAAGGCTTTCTCAGCCAAAATCTCTAAATTAGGTTCTTCATAAAGCAACCCCAAAGCCAGAAAAAACGCATCTACATTTAATAACGCAGGATCCCCTGGCGACAATGCAAATGCCCAACTTTGTGGGTCACCCCGCAATAGAGAAATAACAATTTTAACCTGTTGCGCAGGATCACCAGCAGAGTGAGATTTCAGAGACAAAAACAATTTACAATTCTCTCTGAGATTCAAAAAACGGGATCTGTCTCCGGTAAAAAATTCAGGCATAGGGATCTTAGGTTCAGACATTGGAGCACGTATAACAAAATCTTGTAAGTTCTGGACCTTTGTAGCCAGGTTATTCAGACCTGCAACCAAACTCTGTGGATCCATGATTCAAACAGGTGTAACCAAAGCCATTCAGAGATTAAGAGGAGAGGAGAAAAAAAAAAAAGGCTGAAGACTGCAGTTTAAGCAAGGAGTACAAATAAGCACTAAGGTGCACTTTCCAAACACAGAAGGAAAAAAAACCTTTTCATATCCTTTCCTGCTTTAGTGCATAGTTTTAACACATGGGGCCGGCCAAACTGTTATGATTTTCCCAATGGCAGGGAAATCAAAATAACAACGGACTAGCTCTCGGGTGATGGGAACTAAAGTGACCGTGACCTGAACCTGACACGACACTGGAAGTAGCCGGGGAGTGTTTCCTACGATGCCCTAGACACCACGCGCCAGCCGGAGATCTAACTACCCCTATCAGAGGAATATACAGGCCTGCCTTACCTCCAGAGATGAACCCCAAAAGGAGATAGCAGCCCCCCACAGATATTGACGGTGAGTCAAGAGGAAAAGACATACGTAGGATGAACAGCAGATTTAGCACAGTGAGGTCCGCTTACTAGATAGCAGAAGTACAGGAAAGAGTTACTTCACGGTCAACTTCAAAACACTACTCAAAAACACCATCCTGAAATTACTTTAAAACTCCAGTGACAACTCATGCCACTGGAGTGGCAATTCCAGTCCACGAGAGCTTCCAGCTACAGAGAGTCACATTACAAATAGCTGGACAAAAATAGAATAAACTAGAAACAAAATTCAACTTAGCTGAACAGGATCTTGAGGCAGGAGAATGCAACAGAATGCTACTGATACATTGTTGGCCGGCATCAGACCAGCAGCCAAGCAGCCTTAAATAGGAAACTCCCCTAATGGGTGTCAACAGGTGATCAAGGATAGAAGAAGGCAAATAAGTGGCACTACCATAAAACACCACCGGGGGAGCCCACAAACAGAATTCACAACACTCATGCAAGAAAAGCTAAGTCTGTTTTGTACAATTTGGATAGTTTGCATTATTCAGTGTTTTTGTCCAGCTTGCTTTACATTTGATTTTTGACTCGCTGGAAGCTCTAGGGGGCTGATATTCTCCCTCCACACCGTCAGTCGGTGTGGGGGTTCTTGAATGTTCAGCGTGGATGTTTTGTAGGGTTTTCTGCTAACCGCATAGTCCACTATCTATTTTCTGCTATCTAGACTATTGGGCCTCACTTTGCTGAATCTAGTTCATCTCTACGTTTGTGTTTTCCTCTTGCCTCACCGTTATTATTTGTTGGGGGCTTTCTATATCTTTGGGGTTCAATTTCTCTGGAGGCAAGCGAGGTCTTATTTTTTCCCTCTAGGGGTAGTCAGTTCTCCGGCTGGCTCGAGACGTCTAGAACCAACGTAGGCACGTTCACCGGCTACTTTTAGTTGTTTGTGTCAGGATCAGGTATGCGGTTAGCCCAGTTTCCACCTCCCTAGAGCAGTATTTATATTTTTGCTATCTTGCCGGAATATCAGAGATCCTCTGCCATTGGGATCATAACAGAAGTGGTGTCGGGAGTGCGGTCCATGTAGCCTACGCAGGAAGGACCGTGGCAGCCAACGGGCTCCCCTGCAGCCTATCATCACCAAACGGCCGCTCGAACTGGTCGCGCTGGATCATGTGAAGTTGACACCTAGCCGGTCAGGCTATATCTACGCTCTTACCATCGTAGATCACTACTCCAGATTTTTGGTGGTTGTACCTGTCAAGGATCTAACGGCCAGGACTGCCGCCAAGGCCTTCCAGCAGTACTTTTGTAGGCCCCATGGCTACCCAGAGAAGGTACTGACCGATCAGGGACCAGCATTCGAAGCAGAAGTGTTCCAAGAGTTCTGCCAAGTGCACGGGTGTAAGAAGATCCGAACCACGCCGTACCATCCTCAAACCAATGGGATGTGCGAAAAGATGAACCAGGTGGTGATCGACTTATTGAAGACCTTGCCCGTAGAGGAACGGAACCTGTGGCCGACAAAGTTGCCTGACTTGGTGGATATCTACAATCACATCCCAGTAAATTCCACCAACTGTACTCCAGCGTACCTAATGAGGGGAAGGCCTAGCCAGTTACCTGTTGATCTGGACATGGGGGTCCTAGTCCCCGAAGATACCTCGCCGGATGCAGATTGGGATGCAGAAAGTCAGCGAAGGTACCGCAAAGTACAGGAGTGCGTGGAAAGAAGTCTCGCCCAGGCTAGGCAAAAACAAGAAAGGGACTACAACCAGCACGCTCCTGCGATTCCCCTGTCACCTGGTGAGCAAGTACTTAAACGAAAGAGGAGACTACACAAGCTCGATGACCAATGGGAAGAGGAACCGTATACCATCCTGCCATCCGACTTCGACAACACGAAGGTCTGTCTCATCAGCAAGGACAGAGGGGAGACCTCGACAGCGGTATCCAGGGATCACCTTAAGGTCTGCCCCGATAAGTTGAGAGAGAGGGACACGGCCCCAAGAATCTCCCCACCGGTGGAAAAGGAGAAGATGATCCATACCGTCCTTGGTGACTTTCCCCAGTCCTGGACTCAGATAAATCAGGCCATCGTGGTACCTGTTCTAACGTTTCAACAGCCGGACCCACCAGAAGCGATGGTGGTACCAGATCATCCGGCCCCGCAACCTCAACAAGCCCTACCTGAAGATGCCATGCCAACCGTTGAACCGGCAAATCCTCCCTCTGCTATCGGTGAATCTGCTGTACCCACTGTTGATAGCAGCAGCTCTGAGAGCCCCAACCTGCCAGTGCTACCCAGACTCACTAGAAGTGTAGCTAGAAGACAGTGCACTACACCAGCGGTAGCAAGCATAGCGGGCCCTGTTAGGCCAATAGCAACCCCTGCGCTGCGAAGGTCCACACGCAGCACTCAGAACCAAACTCCCCTCCGCTGCAAAACTTGGAGGTATTAGCGAGGGCTGCTATTTAGTTGAAAATGTTTGTGTGCATATCTTTTGTTACAGGTTTTAAAATGGACAATAGAGTAATGGACGGTGAATTGCTCAAAAACTTTCAAAAGGGGGACCCCTTTGTTTACCCAGGGTCCCCGCTGTTTCAACTATTGAACTGAAAGTCATAAACTGTGCATGACCTAACTTTTGCAACGTTCAAGAGTCCTCACCTCCCATAAAGGGAAGCACTGTTATGTTTAATTGTTTATGCTATTTCAAAATTTTGTGTGTTTTCTGTTAACATGTATTGTTGTTCTTGTTTTCCCAGTCCGGGAGTACTGGATTTAACCGGGGGGGAGTGCAGCGCCCCAGAGTCCTGGTCGTTGCAGTAGTGTCGCTCTGCCACTAAGGGGAGTGATGTTACGTCTGATTGCACTAAAGGAGTTTCTCTGACCAGGTAACACTCACACTACACTTCACACTCCGGCCACCAGGGGGGGTGGTTCTATCTAGTAGGCCACTCCTCACACTCTGGTAAAACTGGGGGTTGGACAGGAAGACAGGGAGAGAAGTAACTGGGAAGAGCTAGTGAGAGGACCTGTCAGGGATGGGATCCTGGCAGACTCCTAAGAGCAGAACTAACCAGTGAATAACGGGAATACAGAAAAGAGGCATTAGGACCAGAAGGAGTCGTGCTGTTAGACCGAGGCAACATCCTTCTGAGGCGCAAACAGTCGGTGGCCGGAACGCCGAGCAAGTAAGAGACTCTAAGTACTACTGCAAACCACGGCCGGACAGCCAATTATAGGTTGGCTGTCTCACACAAATCACCTAAGCAGACAACGGAGGCAGCGGTGGGAGAGGGGCGACTCTAGGGTCCCGGAAGAACTCCAGGCCTACCCCGTCATACGGGTGCGTCCTACCATATCACCTGGGGGACGGAGAGAACGAACATCAGAGACAGACAGAATCAGTTGTGAGGACTATCCCGGGAGCTCAGCAGGGAAGGACTACAACACACAGCGCTAGAAGGTAGACACTGATTCCCACCTGTAAAGAGAACTCCTGATGTGCCTTTGGACCGGCCGGTCTCAAACAGCCCTGTTGACAGCGCTCTGGACTGAGGATTCTAAAACCTTCAGTAAAGAGGTAAAGAGACTGCAACCTGGTGTCCTCGTTATTTACTACGACCTACACTGCACCGCAATATCACCACCATTTACCACCACCTTTCACTGGACGCCCCTCAGCAGGGTCACGGACCGGGTCTAGCCACCGTGACAACCCCAGAACAGAGACTCAGAGGCCCGGTACCGGGTACCCCTCGGCCCTGCGGCAGTGGGGGCGCTCCAATGAGAAATAACATAGAGAAAAAGTATTGAACACATGATGAAAGAGAGGTGGAAAAAACCATGGAAAGTCATGACACCAGCTGAAATCTAATAGTTATTAGAAAGCAATCCTGCCACTTAGTGAAAAATAATATCAGTTGATTCAGCTGGTGGCCTATAAAAAGATGTCTCATTACCAAGGTGTCACACAAGAACCATCTCATGATAGGTAAAACCAGGGCGCTGTTTAAAGACATTCACAACCTTAGTGTTGCAAAACATACTGATGGCGTTGGTTACAGAAGAACTTCTACAGTATTGAAGCTGAAGGTCCAGTAAGCACTGTTGGGGCCATAATCTGAAGGTGGAAAGAACATCATTTCACCATAAACCAGCCACAACCAGGTGCTGCCCGCAAGATATCAGACAGAGGAGTGAAAAGATTTATCAGAAGAGCATTCCAAGACGAGACAAAGACCACCTGTGGAGAGCTATAGAAAGAGCTGGAATCAGTAGTAGTATTGTTTCAAAGAAAACTATAAGTAATGGACTGTATGCCTGATCACCGTGCAAGACTCCGTTGCTGAACAAAAAGCATGTTCAAGCTCGTTTGCAGTTTGCTCAACATACAACATTTAGACAAGCCTGTGAAATACTGGGAGAATATAGTCTGGTTAGATGACATCAAAATTGAACTCTTTGGATGCCATAATATAGACCATGTTTGGAGGCCAAAAGACACTGCATATCACCCCAAAAACACTATACCACCAGTGAAGTTTGGATGTGGGAATATAAGTATACACTGGCAAACTTCAAATAATTGAACGAGGGATGAATGGACAAATTAACCTAGACATTCTTGATAAAAATCTGAAACCATCTACCAGGATGATGAAGATGAAACAAGGGTGGACATTTCAGCAAGATAATGATCCCAAACACATGGCCAAGGAAACTATCAACTGGTTTCCGAGAAAGAAAATAAAGCTGCTAGAATGGCCCAGCAATCACCTGACCTGAATCAGAAAATGTTTTTAAGGAGTTGAAGCTTAGAGTTCATAGAAGGAGCACACAGGACCTTCAGGATTTGAAGAATTTTTGTCACTCTATGACTGCACAAGGTTAGGGAAAGTGGCCCTGCACCATCCCTGGAGCTAGGGCCCTAACTATCCCTGCTACCAAAGGTACCTCTAAAGGAGAGGAGGTTTGGGCCACCAGCCTTAGTGTTCTCCTGTTATACCCTTAGCTGTTCCCTCCCCCAGGAGGCCTGGGACAGAAATATCTACTATATAATTGTCTAAGGGGTACTTCTGTCTGTCTGTCTGTCCCGGATATTCATTGGTCGAGACCAGCCAGTGGGCGTAGACAAAAGGGCAGGGGAGGCCAGTAAGTATGCACAGCGAGTCCCCGCCCACTCCATACAGGCCCGGCCACAAGTGCTGTAAAGGGGACGGAGTCGCCATGAGGAGGGCAGAGCGGGCCGGGACCAAGGGCACTGTTGGGCCTACCCCGGCAAAAAGCCGGGGACTAAATTAGTGGCCGCGGCCAGCCAGTACAGGCCCGGCCAGAAGCGCCGCAAAGGGGGCGGAGTCGCCGTGAGGAAGGCGGAGCCGGCCGGGACCATGGACGCTGTTGGGCCTACCGCCGCAAAAAGCCGGGGACTAAATTTGCGGCCGCGGTCAGTGATGATGGCCGCGGTTATTCATGACGGCTGCGACAGCAGGAAACAGCGCAGCACATGCGGCGGTGACAGCTGCGGATGGAAGGTGAGTATATACTACCTGGGATGTTGTTATGATCCGGTGACCTTGGAGCCGCATGAGACTTTCTCTGGAGTAGGTGGAACCTATACTGACCGCAATCCCTAAACTGACACCGCAACTAGAAGTAGCCGTGGGATGTACCTAACCATCCTAGACACCTCGACACAGCCGGAGGACTAAATAACCCTATAGATGGAAATGGGAATCCTATCTTGCCTCAGAGCAGACCCCCAAGGGATAGACAGCCCCCCACAAATATTGACTGTGAGTATTAGAGGAAAGACACACGCAGGCAGAAAACAGAGTTTAGCAAAAGAGGCCACTCTAGCTAAACAGGAAAGGATAGGACAGAATGCTAAGCGGTCAGTAATAAAACCCTGAAAATATCCACAGCAGATAATACAAAAATTCCACCATCTAACTAAAGACATGGAACGTATCTCTGCATCTCCTGAGAATCCAACTTGACTGGAAAAATCCTGGCACAGTCAAGCTGGACAAGAAAAAACAATGAATAGCACTGATCTGTAAAGCACACAGCATGTGTGGAGCAGAAACAAAAACTAGAAACTTATCGTTGCTGAATTGGCAAATGGGCAGGAGGAAACAGACTGAGATCCAAACCTTCCAAGTACAATGGACAACTGGCAAGGGCTAATGAATCCTGCAACCTTAAATACCCCAGTCAGCACTACAATCAGTAGGAACACCTGCTCAGGATTGCAACCCAGGGACAACTGTATTACCACCAACAACCACCGGAGGGAACCCAAGAGCAGAATTCACAACAGGATGTGCTATATACTACGTGGGCTGTGCTATATACTACATGGCTGGGCAATATACTACTTGGGCTGTGCAATATACTACGTGGGCTGGGCAATATACTATGTGACTGGGCAATATACTATGTGGGCTGTTGTGAACTCTATTTTTGGGCTCCCTCTAGTGGTCACAAGCGGTACTGTGTAGTGTTGTCTTTCTGCAGGTTGCAGCATTAGCTGGTTCGTTATCCTTGGTTGGTTTCCTATTTAGCTCACCTGGATACTCAGTTCCTTGCCTGCTATCAATGTATTCAGTGCTCTTCAGATTCCTTGTGTTTACCTTGCTCCCAGTCTCTCCAAGACAAGCTAAGTTTTTGTTTGATCATTTTTTGATTATCAGTGTTCATTATGTTTTTAGTCCAGCTCGCTAAAATGTGATTTCCTCGCTTGCTGGTTGCTCTAGGGGACTGAGGTTCTCCCCCCACACCGTTAGTTGGTGTGGGGGTTCTTGAAATCTCAGAGTGGATATTTTGTAAGGGTTTTTTACTGACCGCATAGATTCCCTTTTCTATTTTCTGCTATCTAGTATTAGTGGGCCTCATTTGCTGAATCTGCTTTCACCCCTGTGTATGTGCCTTCCTCTTACCTCACCGTTATTATCTGTTGGGGGCTTCTATATCTTTGGGGATTATTTCTCTGGAGGCAAGAGAGGTCTTTTCTTTCTCTCTAGGGGTAGTTAGTTCCTCAGGCTGGCTCGAGACGTCTAGGATTTTTAGGCACGTTCACCGGCTACTTCTAGTGTGTTTGGATAGGTTCAGATTTGCGGTCAGTCCAGTTTGCCACCTCCCTAGAGCTTGTCCTATGTTTGTTACTTAGCTGGAGTAATTTGTGATCCTCAACCACTAAGGATCATAACAGTGGGCTGTGCAATATACTACGTGGCTGTGCTATATACTACATGGCTGTGCAATATACTATGTGGCTGTGCAATATACTACGTGGGCTGTGCTATATACTACATTGCTGTGCAATATACTACATGGCTATGCAATATACTATGTGGGCTGTGCAATATACTACGTGGGCTGTGCTATATACTACGTGGCTGTGCAATATACTACAAGGGCTGTGCTATATACTACATTGCTGTGCAATATACTACGTGACTGGGCAATATACTATGTGGGCTGTGCAATATACTACGTGGCTGTGCAATATACTACGTGGACTGTGCTATATACTACATTGCTGTGCAATATACTACGTGACTGGGCAATATACTATGTGGGCTGTGCAATATACTACGTGGCTGTGCTATATACTACGTGGGCTGTGCTATATACTACATTGCTGTGCAATATACTACGTGGCTGGGCAGGCAATATACTACATGGCTGTGCAATATACTTCGTGGCTGGGCAATATACTACGTGGACATGCATATTCTAGAATACCCGATGCGTTAGAATCGGGCCACTATCTACTTAGTATATAAACACGTAAGACAAACAGGAATAACAAAATGCATCTATCAAACAAAACACTCACCAAAGGTACAGTATAAATGAGGTCTTAGGCCGGGGTCACACATGCGAGTTTTACGGACGTAAGAGCGCAGAAACTACGTCCGTAAAACTCGCATAACATACGGCACAATTATTCTCAATGGGGCTGCTCCTATTAGCCGTATATTACGGTTCAGTATTATACGGCGTTCTACGGCCGTACAAAATCGCAGCATGCTGCGTTTGTCAGCGTATTGCGCAAAAAAATCGCCAATGAAAGTCTATGGGGGCGAGAAAAATACGGATTCCACACGGACCACCAGTGTGACTTGCGAGAAATACGCAGCGGTGTTAGTGAAAAGTCGGTAATTCAATTGCCGGCTTTTCATTTCTCCTGCACAAACCCGACAGGATATGAGACATGGTTTACATACAGTAAACCATCTCATATCCCCCTTTTTTTGCATATTCCACACTAATAATGTTAGTAGTGTGTATGTGCAAAATTTCAGCGCTGTAGCTGCTGAAATAAAGGGTTAAATGGCGGAAAAAATTGGCGTGGGCTCCCGCGCAATTTTCTCCGCCAGAGTGGTAAAGCCAGTGACTGAGGGCAGATATTAATAGCCAGGAGAGGGTCCATGGTTATTGGCCCCCCCGTGGCTAAAAACATCTGCCCCCAGCCACCCCAGAAAAGGCACATCTGAAAGATGCGCCTATTCTGGCACTTGGCCACTCTCTTCCCACTCCCGTGTAGCGGTGGGATATGGGGTAATGAAGGGTTAATGCCACCTTGCTATTGTAAGGTGACATTAAGCCAGATTAATAATGGAGAGGTGTCAATTATGTCACCTATCCATTATTAATCCAATTGTTTGAAAGGGTTAAAAAACACACACACACACATTATTAAAAATTATTTTAATGAAATAAACACAGCGGTTGTTGTAATAATTTATTGCTCTCTCAATCCATTTTCAGGCCCTCGCTTGGCAAAATAATAAACGCACAAGATACATACCTTCTGATGTCAGATCACTTCCCACGAAGTAATCCATCTGAAGGGGTTAATAATTTTACAGGCACGAGCCCTGCTATAATGCAGCTGTGCTCGTGCCTGTAATCCCCGGCGAATGAATGAAATGTAGGTCATTGACCTACATTCCCTTCAGTCGCGGTGATGCGCCCCCTGGTGAATGTCCTCATATGACCTGGAGCGTGGGAAAAAGTTCCCAGGCTGCAGTTCATGAGAACATCCAGCAGGGGCGCCTCACCGCGACTCAATGTAAGTACAGATCCAGCTTTCCTTTCAGCACCCGGGGATTACAGGCACGAGCGAGTGGTTTATCGCAGCTCGTGCCTGTAATATTAGTTAACCCCTTCAGATGGATTACCTCGTTGGACGTGATCTGACATCAGAAGGTATGTATCTTGTGCGTTTATTATTTTGCCAAGCGAGGGCCTGGAAATTGATTGAGAGAGCAATAAATTATTACAACAACCGCTGTGTTTATTTCATTAAAATAATTTTTAATAATGTGTGTGTTTTTTTTTTAACCCTTTCAAACAATTGGATTAATAATGGATAGGTGTCATAATTGACGCCTCTCCATTATTAATCTGGCTTAATGTCACCTTCCAATAGCAAGGTGACATTAACCCTTCATTACCCCATATCCCACCGCTACAGGGAGTGGGAAGAGAGTGGCCAAGTGCCAGAATAGGCGCATCTTCCAGATGTGCCTTTTCTGGGGTGGCTGGGGGCAGATGTTTGTAGCCAGGGGGGGCCAATAACCATGGACCCTCTCTAGGCTATTAATATCTGCCCTCAGTCACTGGCTTTACCACTCTGGCGGAGAAAATTGCGCGGGAGCCCACGCCAATTTTTTCCGCCATTTAACCCTTTATTTTAGCAGCTACAGCGCTGAAATTTTGCACATACACACTACTAACATTAGTAGTGTGGAATATGCAAAAAAAATGGGGATATGAGATGGTTTACTGTATGTAAACCATGTCTCATATCCTGTCGGGTTTGTGCAGGAGAAATGAAAAGCCGGCAATTGAATTACCGGCTGTTCACAGATATTGCGCTGAATGAAATCTAAATACAGAATATATATATATGTGTCTCAATGACATATATATATATATATATATATATATATATATATATATATATATATATATATATACTGTATATATGTTTTCCCTAACATTTGAGCACATAAATCCATTAGATGTCGGTTTTGCAAGCCTGCGCGAAAATCTCGCAGTACGGATGCCATACGGATTACATACGGAGGATGCCATGCGCAAAATATGCTGAAACACCCTGACTACGGATCAATATTTTGGGAACATTTCTCCATATTACGGCCGTAGTACGGACGTATAATACGTGGCGTATTGTCTTACGCCAAGTGTGACCCCAGCCTCATAGGAAGACCTAGTAATATGTAACATGATTACTAGATAAGTGACCATAGCTGGGAAGAAATGGCTTCTTTCATGCAAATTAAAACACAATACAAATTATCCAATGTGTGCAACAGTCTCCATAGCTATGGCACAATGCCGGCTGTATCTAGCCTTGTCTAAGGCTTCTTTCACACTTCCGTCAGTATGGGGCCGTCACAAAGCGTCGGTCGCGATGTACCGACGGACGTTGTGAAAATTCGGCACAATGTGGGCGGCGGATGCAGTTTTTCAACGCATCCGCTGCCCATTCTAAAGTCCCGGGGAGGAGCTAGAGATCGGCAATACAAGTTTATGGGAATAAAACGCATCCTGCGGGCACATTTGCAGGATGCGTTTTTTTACCAAAACTACGCATTGTGACGAATCTAAAAAGACGGAAGTGTGAAAGTAGCCTAAGGCTACTTTCACACTAGCGTCGTACGACGCACGAATTGCGTCTTTGCGACGTACCGACGCAAGCAGTGAAAGCGCCGCACAACGGGGGCAGCGGATGCTGTTTTTCAACGCATCCGCTGCCCCATTGTGAGGTGCAGGGAGGCGGGGGCGGAGTTCCGGCCGCGCATGCGCGGTCGGAAAAGACGGTCACGACGCACCAAAAAACGTTACATGCAACGTTTTTTGGTGGTGACGTGTGGCAATGCGTCGCACTGCGTCGCTAATGCAAGTCTATGGAGAAAAAACGCATCCTGCAAGCACTTTTGCAGGATGCGTTTTTCCTACAAAACCACGCATAGCGACGTGCAGTGCACGACGCTAGTGTGAAAGTAGCCTTAGGCTACTTTCACACTAGCGTTAACTGCATTCCGTCTCAAAACGTCTTTTTTCAGAAAAAACGCATCCTGCAAAAGTGTTTGCAGGATGCGTTTTTTCCTCATAGACTTGTATTGGCGACGTATTGCGACGGATTGGCATACGTCGTGTACGTCGTACGACGGATGCGTCGAAATTTGGCGATACGTCGTCGGCAAAAAACGTTGCTTGTAGCGTTTTTTGTCTCCGCCTAAAAAACGTGTCGCGACGCATCCTGCGGCATGCGTCGTTGGCTATAATGGAAGCCTATGAGCGACGGATGCGTCGGGACACGTCGTACGACGCAATGCAGCGCTGCAATACGTTTTTTTACAGTGAGCATGCTCAGAAGCTGGATTTTGTTGCCAATTGGCCAGACACCCCCAAATCTATATAAACCTGGCCTGGGCCTTCAACCCCACATATATGGCCACGTATATACGTGGCACTTATATACGTGGCACTTATATAAGTGCCACGTATATAAGTGCCACGTAGTTAAGTGCCACGTAGTTAAGTGCCACGTAGTTAAGTGCCACGTAGTTAAGTGCCACGTAGTTAAGTGCCACGTAGTTAAGTGCCACGTACATAAGTGCCACGTATTTAAGTGCCACGTATTTAAGTGCCACGTACCTAAGTGCCACGTACCTAAGTGCCACGTACCTAAGTGCCACGTACCTAAGTGCCACGTATATAAGTGCCACGTACATAAGTTCCACGTATTTAAGTGCCACGTATTTCACGTAAATGCCACGATTTTTCAGTATAACCACGTAGTTATAGTATTTATAGTACGTGGCACTGAAATACGTGGCACTATGACTGTCAGAAAATGTTCATTAAGCGGTTAGGTGTGAGGTTAGGGGTAGGGTTAGGGTTTGGATCCCTTTATCATCATCCGTAGTTCATTAATCGGATGAATCCACAGTCGTCTCCGTCTCCGTTGCTGCAGAAGCATCCTACGTCTTTCCGCTGCCGCCTCCTCCCGCACTATGATATCCAGGCGATTCGTCTCAAAGATAACGTCGGTAACCAAACTAGCAATCCTCACAAGAACACCTTCCATCGCTGCCACAAAACTAAAACCCTTCAAAGATGGGCTGTAAAAACAGTAACTATATAGTTTTCCATATTTTCCAGTAGCCAATCAAATTTGGGAGCCTCCCATTTTAAAAACGGATGCAACGGATGGTAAAAACGGATGCAACGTATGCAACGCATCCAGTATTTTCGACGGAAACGTTTAGCGGATTTGCGACGGATCCGTCGAAATGCTGTATGCGTTGCATACGTTTTTCACTTTTTTTGACGCATCCGTTTTTTCAGCAAAAAACGGATTTGCGACGTAATGCAGTTAACGCTAGTGTGAAACTAGCCTTACAATCAATGTTTTTTGCCAACGACGTGTCGCCAAATTTCGACGCATACGTCGTACGACGTACACGACGTATGCCAATACGTCGCAATACGTCGCCAATACAAGTCTATGGGGAAAAAATGCATCCTGCAAACACTTTTGCAGGATGCGTTTTTTCTGAAAAAAGACGATTTGAGACGGTTTGCAGTTAACGCTAGTGTGAAAGTAGCCTTAGGGAAGTGACACACAGAGCAAGAATCACTCCTGCTGTGCCACACAACTGGCAGCAGGGGGAGCCCTTGCACACGATCACGGTGATCGCTGAAGCTCTGCTCTTCACTATCAATGCAGTCGATGGCAGGTTCAATGGTGAAGAGGCTCTGCAGCAGCGGGCTAGGCACATGAGGCCACCAGGAGCTGCTGTAGCTGGTACTGACGTGCACAGTCTGATGTGTGTGCTGGCAGCTGACTGTCCCTTTAACGCTCAGGAAGGGGCAGCCCAGGCGGAGGAGGAGGGAGCTGCCTCTGTCTGGCTGTTTGCAGACGGATCTGCTGTGCACTGCACTCGGTCTCCCGGAGCCTGATGATCGCTGGACATGTAACGCTGCCCGGCTGCACAGACATGGAGCGGGCCAGCCTGCCCGGGGGCATCCGGGGGGACCCGGCACAGCTCATCCATAGATCCCTGGACTTCAAGAGCCAAGGGGCGCAGTGCTACAAGGACAAGAAGTACCGGGAGGCCATCGGCAAGTACCACCGGGCGCTGCTGGAACTGAAGGGGCTCCCGGGGGAGCAGGACAGTGCCGGGGACGGACAGCAGCAAGTCCGGCTAACGGAGGAGCAGAGGAGGGCGGTGGAGGGCATCGAGGTGGACTGTTACAACAGCCTGGCAGGTGGGTGCTGATGGGCATGATGCCTGACATGTCACATCACAAGTGTCAGCGGGGGGCACCTGGTAAGGTGGGCACCCTACACAACAAAGAACACAGTGCCCTGTGCAGGGGAGCTCTGCGGAGCATGCCTTGTGCTAGAGGGGTGGCCTGAGATGCCCTTTCATGGGGCAAAAATTGCTGGCTGTGATGCCCAACCTGCTCACTGTCTGTCATATCCCTTTGGCATAAATAGATGGTTGCAATGCACCCCATTGGGACATAGTGACTGACAGTGACGCACCCCCTGTGCATGTAGTGACTGACAGTGACGCACCCCATGGGCACGTAGTGACTGACAGCGACGCACCCCATGGGCACGTAGTGACTGACAGCGACGCACCCCCTGGGCATGTAGTGACTGACAGCGACGCACCCCCTGGGCATGTAGTGACTGACAGCGACGCACCCCCTGGGCATGTAGTGACTGACAGCGACGCACCCCCTGGGCATGTAGTGACTGACAGCGATGCACCCCCTGGGCACGTAGTGACTGACAGCGACGCACCCCCTGGGCATGTAGTGACTGACAGCGACGCACCCCCTGGGCATGTAGTGACTGACAGCGACGCACCCCCTGGGCATGTAGTGACTGACAGCGACGCACCCCCTGGGCATGTAGTGACTGACAGCGACGCACCCCCTGGGCATGTAGTGACTGACAGCGATGCACCCCCTGGGCATGTAGTGACTGACAGCGATGCACCCCCTGGGCATGTAGTGACTGACAGCGATGCACCCCCTGGGCATGTAGTGACTGACAGCGATGCACCCCCTGGGCATGTAGTGACTGACAGCGATGCACCCCCTGAGCATGTAGTGACTGACAGCGATGCACCCCCTGGGCATGTAGTGACTGACAGCGATGCACCCCCTGGGCATGTAGTGACTGACAGCGATGCACCCCCTGGGCATGTAGTGACTGACAGCGATGCACCCCCTGGGCATGTAGTGACTGACAGCGATGCACCCCCTGGGCATGTAGTGACTGACAGCGATGCACCCCCTGGGCATGTAGTGACTGACAGCGATGCACCCCCTGGGCATGTAGTGACTGACAGCGATGCACCCCCTGGGCATGTAGTGACTGACAGCGATGCACCCCCTGGGCATGTAGTGACTGACAGCGATGCACCCCCTGGGCATGTAGTGACTGACCGCGATGCACCCCCTGGGCATGTAGTGACTGACCGCGATGCACCCCCTGGGCATGTAGTGACTGACCGCGATGCACCCCCTGGGCATGTAGTGACTGACCGCGATGCACCCCCTGGGCATGTAGTGACTGACCGCGATGCACCCCCTGGGCATGTAGTGACTGACCGCGATGCACCCCCTGGGCATGTAGTGACTGACAGCGATGCACCTCCTGGGCATGTAGTGACTGACAGTGAGGCACCCCCTGGGCATGTAGTGACTGACAGTGACGTACCCCCTGGGCATGTAGTGACTGACAGTGACGCATCCCCTGGGCATTAGTGACTGACAAGTGGCACACCTCCTGGGCATGTAGTGACTGACAGTGAGGCACCCCCTGGTCATGTAGTGACTGACCGTGACGTACCCCCTGGGCATGTATTGACTGACAGCGATGCACCTCCTGGGCATGTAGTGACTGACAGCGACTCATCCCCTAGGCATGTAGAGGATTCCATGGGGCACATAATGACTCACAAAGACCTAGGCAAGCAGTAGATGTGCCCCCTGGGCAAGTAGTGGCTGGCAGTGACAAACCCCTTGGACAAGTAGTGGTTGACTGTGACTCACGCCCTAGGCAAGTAGAGTATGCCCCCACCCCTGGGGCACATAATGACTAGCAAACCTCCTGGGCAAGTAGAAGTTGACTGTGATGCATGACCTAGACAAGTAAGGGATGTATACCTGGGGCAAGTAGTTGCTAATAGTGATGCACACCCTGGGAAAATAGTGGATGGCACTAATGCATGCCTTGGAGAAGTAGTGTCTGACCGTGACGCACCCCTTGGGCAACTAGTGGTTGACTGTTGCACTCACTAGTCAAGTATTGGATACACGCCCTGGGCAAGGAGTGGCTGGCAGTGACGCACGCCCTGGGCAAGTAGTGACTGTAAGTACTCTCTGGGTACATAGTGACTGGCAGTTAAGCACCTCCCAGGCAATTAGTGGCTACCAGTGTTGCATGCCCTGGGCAAATAGTGGCTGGCACTGATGCATGCCCTGGGAAAATAGTGGCTGGCACTGATGCACCCTTTGGACCTGTAGTGGCTGATTAATGCACGCCCTGGGCAAATAGTGGTTGACTGTGACGCACCCCCTGGACAATTAGTGTCTGCCAGTGACTCACGCCTTGGGCAAGTCATTACTGGCAGTGATGCACGCCACGGGCAAGTAGCAACTGACTGGGATGCACGCCCTGGGCAAGTGGTGACTGGCAATGATGCGCGCCCTGGACAAGTAGTGAGTGGCAGTGATGCACGCTCTGGGCAAGTAGTGACTGGCAGTGATGCATGCCCTGGGCAAGTAGTGACTGGCAGTGATGCACGCCCTGGGCAAGTAGTGACTGGCAGTGATGCACGCTCTGGGCAAGTAGTGACTGGCAGTGATGCACGCCCTGGGCAAGTAGTGACTGGCAGTGATGCACGCCCTGGGCCAGTAGTGACTGGCAGTGATGCACGCCCTGGGCAAGTAGTGAGTGGCAGTGATGCACGCTCTGGGCAAGTAGTGACTGGCAGTGATGCATGCCCTGGGCAAGTAGTGACTGGCAGTGATGCACGCCCTGGGCAAGTAGTGACTGGCAGTGATGCACGCTCTGGGCAAGTAGTGACTGGCAGTGATGCACGCCCTGGGCAAGTAGTGACTGGCAGTGATGCACGCCCTGGGCCAGTAGTGACTGGCAGTGATGCACGCCCTGGGCAAGTAGTGACTGGCAGTGATGCACGCCCTGGGCAAGTAGTGACTGGCAGTGATGCACGCCCTGGGCAAGTAGTGACTGGCAGTGATGCACGCCCTGGGCAAGTAGTGACTGGCAGTGACGCACGCCCTGGTCAAGTAGTGCTTGACTGTGATGCACATCCTAGGCAAGTAGTGGATGCACCATATAGGCAAGTTGTGGTTGGCTGAGACGCACCTCCCTGACAGCTGGCCATAATGCCTTCTCTGGGTAAGTGGTGGGTGGTTGTGATATACTCCATTCAAATCAAGTCACTGGCTGTTGTTCTGGGCCCCACGACCCAATGCCTGGCTGTTACACCTCAACCCCAGGTGAAAAATCTTGTGGTTGTGATGCTGTTTGGGCTAAAGCAGCCTGCTTCAGTCTGACCTGTCTCTTATGCCATACTGTGGTGATGCCCGGGTTGAGCAAATGAAACATTGTCAGGGAGCTTCCACCATTCAGATACCTGCCCAATATTCTAGGATTGTAGGGGATGTGGTAGAGTACTGGAGATGAAGTTCTCTCTGGATGACATTGGTCAGCTGCCCATAATTTGTGTCTTTGTGGCTGATGCATGTCTTTTTTTGAGGAATTTCCCACTTCTACATGGCCTTCCAATAAGAGCCCCCCACTTGTCCATAGGTTGTGTATAGTATTGCAATCCCAATTGAGTTGACCATAAATAAAACTATAAGCCAATGTGGCACTGTTCCTACAAGAAAGCAGCCATTTATTTTCAATACTGTAGAACCCCCTTAATGGTGGCGCATATTAATATCACTATTACATCACCAATATCCAAACTATGGTGGTGTTCGTTCAGTAGAACCATGGTACGTCCTCTTACTGAGGCCACCGTTCCGGCACTAAAATGAGCCTACGTTATGGCCATCTTGGATCAGCCTCTGTCAGGAAGGCTGATTAAATCCTCAGAGCTAACTAGAAACCCCAAAAAGTCAAACGTCAGCAGCAAATTGAAACTTCTTATTGTTGGGCTACTAAGGAAAAATCACACTGGCTTATGATGGGGCAGGGCATAGGAACATCTTTAATTGGCACAAAAAAGTCTTCCATCCACCGATCACCTCCTCACTGGTGGAGCTGCGGGAGTTCTGATGGGACAGCTCTTTTAGTGGGCACTGTCACTGACCTCATTAATTATCAACAAAGTGGCTTTACTGTCCCTAAACTGGCGGCATACTTATTAGTAGCCTGGCACCATCCCTATTGTGTTCTAAACAAATGGGTATGGATTAGTTTTGCAGCTCCATACCCGCAGCTATGACTGAGCGGGCAGCTGTTCTACGTGCCCAGGCCGACAGCTCGGCTTCTGATCTGCGATCCAGACACTCTTCTCATGGCCTCATAGAACCCATTCATACAATAAAAACACAAAACGCTTTAATTGTGGATAAAAATGGCCGTGTAGTTTATTTAGGGTTACATAAATTAATTAATCACCAATAAATAAACTCCATAAATTATAAAACCAAAGTACCAAACTTTTCCAATAAACCAATCCACCCAGACATGGGTGATTTTCCCACAAGTAAACTACACGACAGTAAAATTACAAGAATTCAGGGGAGGGAGGGTGGGGTCTTCTTTATCTTCTTCCGCTGACAGAATGACCAGATACCACAAAACAGGTGTTTATATATTCAAAAAAAGAGCGGCAAAGCTGCTTACAGCCAATAGAAAACCGTTACAATAGGCACCAAACATACCAGAAAAAACTGGATAAAACCAGTTTCACACTTTCAGAGATGACTGACCTGACCTTTATTTAACCTTTCTTCTGACAGAAAGCCATATTAAATGACAGGGTCCATGAGGCCATGAGACCCCCGCTATATTTCTTTCAGGTTTACGCGGGGGGGCTAACATGGCCTCATAGAACCCATTCATACAATAAAAACACAAAACGCTTTAATTGTGGATAAAAATGGCCGTGTAGTTTATTTAGGGTTACATAAATTAATTAATCACCAATAAATAAACTCCATAAATTATAAAACCAAAGTACCAAACTTTTCCAATAAACCAATCCACCCAGACATGGGTGATTTTCCCACAAGGCCATGACTCAGCGAGACATGGCCCCCCCCCAAACCACACAGCCATTTTTTTAATGATAGTTTGTAAGTCCAAATTAAAAATATCAAGGCCAATATCAGATAAATGATCCAAATCAAGCCTATAAAGGCACGGTAAAAAACCCTCCAAATCCAAATGCCGGAATGAAAACCCTGAAATTAAAAGAAAAAAATTTTTTTCCATGGATTTATTGACCCTTCTCCGGATTTTATCTAAAAAAGAAAATTGATTGTCGTGCCACAAAAGTCTGGGAATAATCTTGAAAAAACGAAGTTTGAATCAGGCAGAATTTGCTTAAGATAAATAATATCGGATCGAATGGCCGATAATAAGTCAAGAGTCCTGATTTTCCCGAGATCATTCCCAGATCATTCCCAGCTACATGAAATATAATTAAATCAGGGGAAGGAAATTTAATTAGCCATTTCTTCACTTCAGCAACCAGGCAATGCCATTTCAAGCCGCGAACTCCATGCCACCAGACCTGAATATCAGAAGGATTAAAGGATAAATTTTCAGTATAAGATCGTTGGCTGGCCCTCTTCCTGGCCGACTATCCAAATGACTAGCGGACCTGAAAGAAAACCAATAATTAATAGTCATACAGATCATGTCCTTTATCCCTGAATTGTAAAGCCCGGCCCTAGAGGCCTCCGTAGCTGCTCCGATTCTAAACGAATGAGATGTGATTTTAAGGTGTTTTTTACCCAAAGAGCTTAAACATTTCTTTAGGACAAAATTAAATTGGAAGACAGTAACCGGAGAAAAATCCCTATGAATGAATAATGAGCCCTGTCCCATAGGTCTGACCTTAATCCAATTTGCCATGTTATCAACAGGGCAAATGATAGAGACATGGATCGCGTTAATTTTCAACCTAGATCCCCTGCCTAATTAATCTGTCTTTCATTTTCTTATAAATAAAATTAAAAAAAAACCTACTCATGAATCTGGACATCCGAAATCATGAGTCCCGAAGGCTCCGATTTCTTAACAGAAACCACCTCACCAACGCGAAGTGCTCCAAAAAAGGACAGGGAAAAAATAGAGCTAAATAATAAAGCTTCCTTAAAATTTACACAAACGTGGATGAGACAGGAGCACAATTCTTTCAATAAAGACAGGGAAATAGGTCGTCTCGAGTCAGGTATAAAATTGGTTTTCCTAAAGCTTTTTAAAAACTGCTTTACTGGAAAAAGATTAGTTAAAGCAATACTGCCAGAAAGTTTAAGGAAAAATTAAACTCCTGCTTGGCATTTCGCTATTGCATAGTAAGACAAACCGTTTTGTACTATAGATTCAGCAAACTTTAGTGCTGCTACCGGATTAGAAACTGTTGGGTCAAAATAATGTAGGTTGCAAAAATTGTTCCAATTCAGCAATGCAGCGGAATAGTCAGCCCATGATCTATTAGATAACCATTTTTTTTATAAAATACTGTATCAGAGTGCAATCATGTCCCAAATTGAAAGAGGGTCCTTCCGAACCCACGTTGGGAACCTGCAGGAAAAAATTCGACCACTGACGATTTTGTAAAGAGTCAGTTATGGAAAAAAAATTTGCTCTTTCCCAACTTTGCTTTCAGGCATTGTAAGACCAATTGTCTCAAAATTCTGTCAGCAAAAGTATTTTTAGAAGATAACGTGTTGATAGAAAAAAAAAAAAAAAAAAAAAAACAACTACTGCCTGGTTAGTGGAAAGGAGTAAAATCCTGGAATTCTGCATTAGTGATCCCCAAATTAATATTCCTGCAAAAATAGAAAAAAAGTTCCAACATCATTACGTTTGAAGTTACTTTCTTAGACACCCAACTTTTTGGCCACAGGATGGACATCCAATGGGAGTCAAATAAAATACTTTAGCCACACTGGGTATCCGCTGCGAAAAGAAAGGGAAAAGAATCGCCAGAGACAAAAAATGACTGCCACAAAGATCTGCCGTTATGCTCTGACAAAAAGGAGAGCCAAATTCTAGCGTCTTCCTTTAGATCAGAACGGATACTAACATGCGAATGAGGTGAAGATACACCTTAAGTGGCATCCTATAAACTTCTGCCAAAAGCCCGACCTATAGGAATGACACAAACCGCAAAATTCAATAGACCTAACAATGATTGAATTTCCTTAAGAGTGACCTTGTTCTTGGCTAAAAAATTTGATAACGCAATGCGCAGTTTAAAAAGTTCCTCATCAGGAAGTCAGATTCCATTTTTTGATAATCAAGAGTGATTCCCAGAAACTCGAGGGATCTAGACGGACCAACTGTTTTTCTATGAGCAATAGGAACACCGAAGTGCTCACACATTTGGATAAATTTATTGAGGGGATCTTCGCATATTGAGGAACCATAAGGACCGATAAACAAAAAATCATCTAAGTAATGGAGGATACCTGCATCCTTACAATAAGTTTATAAAACCCAATGAAGAAAGGAAGAAAAACTTTCAAAATACGAACATGACAAAGAAAAGCCCATTGGCAGGCACTTATCAAAAAAAAAAAAAAAAAAAAGAAGCAGTCATCAAAATAAAAACCTAAAGAATTAAAACCGCACGGGTGAACAGGAAGGAGTCTAAAAGCAGACTTAATATCTGACTTGGACAATAAAGCATTAAAACCAAATTTCTTGAGGATTTCTAATGCAGAATCAAAAGATGAATAGGACACGGAGCATAAAGCCTTGTCCACTTCATCGTTCATGGATGAACCCAGAGGATATGATAAGTGGTGAATTAGCCGGAAAGAGCCCTCATCTTTTTTTTTTTTGGCACAATACCCAATGGTGATACACGGAAATTAACAAACGGCGGGGTTAAAAAAGGGCCTGAAACTCTGCCTAATTGAATTTCATTAATAATTTTATCCCTAGCTGCCTCAGGGTGAGCCTTTAAAGAGGGTAAATTAGGAACAACAGAACAACCCGCCCCTTTAAATTGTGGGATAAAAAATCATTCAGAAAAACCATTAAAAAGCAGCTCACTGGTCCCCTGATCGGGATATTTGCTTAGGCACACTGACATGTTTGCCAGAATCACTGGCGTCTGTGCTTTTTGAATTAGGCTCCTTACCTGAGGACTGTTGACCTGCTTGTTACTTAAAACATTTAGACATAGGGTGTGAGTTACCACAGAACGAGCATTCATGGCGGAATCTACAGTTGTTGTTCCACTTACAAAAGGAATCGTTGAAAGCGAAACAAACACCGCGTTTACTTGAACTAGAAGGGGGCTGAAATAACTTGTTGCAGAGATGGGGAGATTTTTCACCCAAAACTGCAGCAAAAATAGAAAAAGCTTGCACCCAGTTGTTGAAAGATTTAAAGTTGGTGCATTTAAATTCATCTGAATCAGCTTTCTCATCCTTCTTTTCGAATTTTGAAAAGCTGGTCCTTTCTAGGCAGTAAAGAAAAAATATCAACATAATGATTATTCCAAATAAGCTCTTTAACAGAAGGGCTTAAATGGAATGCTAAGGGAGACAGCTCGCATGTCAGAGCTTCTTTAAAAGGGTTAACAGGGGCAGTGCTAGCTGATGAAATGTCAGAAATTGCAGCACTGTGTACAGCTGATGTGTACAGCTGATGTGACAGCTGATGTGACAGCAAGGGGGGGGGGAATAGCTTCTTTTAACGTTTCAGCTAACACTTTCTTTATGATGTCTTTTAAATGTGAGTGTTGGACAGACAAAGGAACATTGAAAGTCTCACCCCTCGATGAATGCTGGTCGTTTCTCTGCTCCATACAGCAGCTGGAGCTCAAGCCCTCCATGTTGGGCAAGCTCATATGGGAAGCTGCTGTAAGCGGCGTTTCTTCATCCTCTTCTGAGTGTGACGACAGGGGGTCCTCCCGGTGGTCTGGACTGCAGCTGCAGAAGCCACCGCTGTTGTATAATCCAATGACACCGCAGCGCTTTTACGGCTGCGGTGTGTTGAAGACATCCCGGCCACTTCAGATGAGGCGGTCGGCGCTCTGTCATGACGCTGGCGGTGGAAGTCTCGCGCTGGGCTGCGAGACTTATGAGGAGGGCGGCGCCGTGACTTTCTTTTTCCTTCTTGGACACTGCGGCTGGAAGCAGGCAGCGACTTCGGAGAGTATGGGGTCCTTTGCCTCCTGCGCCTCCCTGAAGCGGTGGGTGTTGGCAGGACCGGAGAGGCTTGACACGGCGACCGAAGGGTATCTTCTGGATGATGAGGGACAGCATCGGCAGGCGCTAAGATAGGTTTCATAGCCAGGCACTGCCTCAGCCAGTCCGCTCCATCCTCGCCGTCGGCTCTAGTCAGGAGCTGTTGCAGGAGATTCTCCATCCTGGGGTATGTGTCTTCTTTATCTTCTTCCGCTGACAGAATGACCAGATACCACAAAACAGGTGTTTATATATTCAAAAAAAGAGCGGCAAAGCTGCTTACAGCCAATAGAAAACCGTTACAATAGGCACCAAACATACCAGAAAAAACTGGATAAAACCAGTTTCACACTTTCAGAGATGACTGACCTGACCTTTATTTAACCTTTCTTCTGACAGAAAGCCATATTAAATGACAGGGTCCATGAGGCCATGAGACCCCCGCTATATTTCTTTCAGGTTTACGCGGGGGGGGGGCTAACATTCTCCGAGCAGCTGTTCTTGGCTGTGGACATGGAGGCCGGGCACAGGATGGCTCTGCTGCACCAGTTGGTCAGTTTTTGTGGTAGATGAACACCATTCTTCCAGTATTTGTACAATTTCCTATTTTTGGAGTGGCAGCTGCTTCTTGTTGGCTACACGGTAGAATTGGGACTGTACTTGGTGGCTATTTGGCTAGTCACAGAGACATGGCATTTAGAGAGCAGCGAGGAGATGGTATACGCTGGCGAGTATTTTTATATACTGTACATATTTTCAGGGCTTCACTAACTTTTTAGGAATATTCGTTATCTGCTTCGACATCTTCATACCAAGTACTGATCCCGGGGACCATGGCCTGCAGTTTAGGTGGACATGATAAATGTGTCTTTTATATTCTGTTCTTCAAGTTTTCTGTAGAATTTCTATGCCAGCTGTCACTGTTCACATGTACATGCCCCTCCAATGAGCCTGACATTTTTAGATCGCTTACTCCTCTCGTAAGTATATGGCCCAATTCATTATTGCATTTGTTGCTTTTTTGTGTGTTAAGCCTGTTTTTTATTTGCTCCAAAATCTTCCTTTAATTTGTCTTTTATGTGCTTGTTTTTATGTTTGCCATGGATTTTGTTTTTGAGATGTTTGCAGAGAATTCATCAATTGCAGTTTTTAAAAAGTCACATTTTTTGCCCAAATGTAATTCCTTTCCCCTCGGAGTGATTTTATTTACGCCTGTAATTTTTGTGACATTTTAGAATAACATGCAACTTTTTGCTCTAAAAAATATAAAAGACAGAAATAAAGAGCAAAAAGAAAAGGGACTTGAACCCCACCCCCCACCACATCTCCCCAAATGATGAATCTCGCCCATAGACTTCTAAAGGAAGAGGTTGCATAAGATTAGAACAAAGTCTTTATTTCTCAAACAGCGCCACAACAGGTGTGGTGTGGTATTGCAGCCTTTTCACTTTACTAGTCCAGAAATAAATTTTTATTTTTTTCTTAGATTGTTATAAGAAACATAGGTATACTCCCCTCTGGTCACCCCTGTGGGTCCAGCACAAGCCGCTGTGGTGGCCGGTAGCAATAACTGCACAACCCAGATGTCGCAGGACAGCTGATATCTCAGGTGACTGGAACAACGCATTGTTGTTTACTTTTTGTGTGCTTCACACAGTCGCTTGCTTCAGAGGTCCTGTGACAGCCGGGTGGTTCAGTCATCGCTTCATGAGCCGGTGCTGACCACCGAAGTGTTCTGCTCTGGATCCATGTGAGGCAACAGAGGGTAGGTTCCCCCTTATAACTGTCTGTGGCTAAATAAAAGTACAGTGTAATGTCGCCCAACACCTTTGATGGCAATACTAGACACAACAGGTATGGCGCTGTTTTTGGAAGAAGCCGCCATGTTTCTGAATCTTTTATAGTTCCTTCAGTGTTTTTTGCGGCCTAGTTTTTACAGTCTGTAGATAGCGTTCTATGATTAGAGACACTTCTCGCACGTTCCCTCCATGTTTATTTTGCCTGTCTTGTACATTGTTATTTTACCTGCATTTCCACATTTCTGTGCCACCACCTCCCTAATTGTGAGTCCGTACTGACCCACTAGATTTAGGAAATGGTCTTCAAAAAAAAATTTGCCTGTAGCAACTAATCACAACGCAGCTTTCACTTTGTATTTTGTTTTTGAAAAATGAAAGCTGTACAGTAACTGTATTCTGTGGGCAACAAAGACGGCTCATATATCTGCCCCATAGATCTCAGGCAGTCAAAGGGTTATACTTCTAACTAGTGATTAGCGAGTGTGCTGGGATAAGGTGTTATCTGAGCATGCCCAGGTGCTGAGTGTCTCCTGCATGCTCGAATACTATGTTCGAGTCCCCGCGACTTGTGGCTGTGAGACAGCGCCTAACACATGCAGGGATATTCTGTTTGTTATATATATTATATTGCAGCATAGCCCATACTGAGCGTCCTGATTGACTGCAGCGCCGTCGCGAAGTGACATTAGTGGTGCAGACACTTGGAGCAGCGGTGAAGACTCTGCATTGGACCTGGGGAGGGTGAGTAAAAAGCTAGTTTGTTTAAAAATAAACGTCAGCCGGGGAGAGGCGTTTTACAAAACTGGAAAATCCCTTTAGTTCACGTCACTAGGATTCCCCAGACCAAGTGAAACTTCCATTTGCTCATTGTTGCAGATTCCAAACTCCAGGCTCAGGTGATGTGACAAGACCCATGAAGCTATAATCCTCCGCTCCCTTGTCTTGTAGCTGGCAAAAAATGGTGATTATGGTGCGCTGCTCTAGAGATCTGTGGGGTTCTCGGTGGTTGGCCCCCATCAGTCTCAGTTATCACCTATCCAGTGATGGTGCCACATTTTGTACACATGTACAATGGTGAAGACACCGGAGTGTGAGTATATTACCGGGGGGGGAGGGGTTTTACATTTAAAGCTCCCATACACATTAAATTGTCGGCTGCACCCGACGTTATCAGCAACGGGTTCGGCCATCACCTAATGTGTATGAGAGCCCTACATAGTTGATTGTCGGGGGGAGCTAGGAATCCAGTATGTCCGTATTTTGGACTGCTGATATTTTTGTTTTCCTACAGATAAGTGAATGCCAGAGATATCTAACAGTGGAACTCTTGTAGAGCACTCGGCTGAGCAAACATTCCAGTGTATAACAGCCCTACATTATTGCTTGTCGGGGGAGATGGGTCTGGTATGTCCGATTTTGGACCGCTGAGCTTTTTGTTCTCCCTGAGGCAAGCCACTGCCAGAGATGTCCAACACTGGCTTTCTCGAAGAGCGGATGTAAGAGTCGTATGAGATAGCTACTGGTCAAACGATCATCAACCATCCAATGCATATAGGGGACTTAAGTGTACAATCCTGCATCTCATAGTTATAGATCTGCTCATCACCGTGCAAATTGCTAAAAACAATGTATTTATAATGAATCACTGAGATGAATATATATAATTGGGCCGCCGATCTCCTGCAGCAGTTACTACCGTACTTTGTTCTTCTGTCCTCTATGATAGGTTATGTGTGCAGTGTTTCTATTTAACACTTTCTTCTATTTTATGCTACTAAAAATATAGACCATTTGGGCTGTGGTCTGCTGGCAGGCACATCACAGGATGCATCGCAGTGTAGTTTCACATCTACTTTACATCTTACCAGCAGTATTACAAATCCCCGTACATTTATATCCCCCCCCCCCCCCAATACCTGCTACTGCTTCCTGCCTGATTTTATGTCTATTACAGGTCTTAATGTGGGGCCATCTCCAATATCTCCTGAATCGGTCTAACAGATTCTTAAACGATAGCGTTCTGCCCGTGTCCTCCGAGAGCCCGTGTATGAAGCTGCCAATGGATCTCTTTTTTCGTTTCTGGCACAGTTTGGCTACAGTTGTGTCACTAGTCCCAGGATTGGAATAGTCTCAGTTCCTCCCCTACCGTGACTGTTAACCTGAAAAAACTTATTTCAGAAAGCAGTAGTATAATGGACTATGCCTGGACTATCTTCCTGGGTTACAGATGCAAACCACCTTGGAGACTATCCTCCTTTGTTGGGCTTGTAAGGTTCATCGTGAGAAGATGGTATCGGTCAAAAACAACACCTCAGCTAAAGGACCAAACATATATAGATGAGGGATGTGCAAAACAAGAACATTTTGCATATATCCCAAAGCTGAAAGGAAACATCAGCTGAGGAATAATGGCCATTGCAATATAGCAATGACGACGAAGAGCAACTATGCCCCAGTTAAAAATCTAAATGCATGTAGTGGCACGGTGCAGGAATTGGTGCAGCGTTCATGCACAGGCTCCGTGTGAGGAGGGGGTGCAGTGTCTCCTAGTCTAGAGCCTACTGCACACCTTCCTACTTGCGGAGGTTGGCACCCTAAATTGACGAGAGATGGCACCCCAACTCGTGGATCGGCTGTCCCTGAGCTCCTTTGAATAGCCCCATCATAAAATGTCTAGATAGAGTAAGTATGATCACTAGTAGTGATGAGCGAATATACTCGTTACTTGAGATTTCTCAAGCATGATCGGGTGTCCTCCAAGTATTTTTTAGTGCTCGGAGATGTACTTATGCTGGCTAACAGATGTAAATCATTCAGCTGCGGCAAGAAAAACTAAATCTCCGAGCACTAAAAAATACTCGGAGGACCCCCGAGCGTGCTTGGGAAATCTCGAGTAACGAGTATATTTGTTCATCACTAATGATCACTATGTCTACAGGTACAGGTTTAGAGGGTTAAGCTTGTTCCAAGAGTGGTACAAAGTGGGGTACCTTCCAGGAACTACCGAGTGTATATATAATTAGGAAGGTGTGCAGTAGGCTCTAGACTAGGTGACAGTGCACCCCTCCTCACACGGAGCCTGTGCGTGAACGCTGCACCGATTCCTGCACCGTGCCACTACATGCATTTAGATTTTTAACTGGGGCATAGTTGCTCTTCATCGTCATTGCTATATTGCGATGCCCATTATTTCTCAGCTGATGTTTCCTTTCAGCTTTGGGATATATGCAAAATGTTCTTGATATCCCCATCCCTCATCTATATGTTTGGTCCTTTAGCTGAGGTGTTGTTTTAGACGGATACCATCAACTTTTATTTTGTTCCCCAATTAGGTTTTTTTTTTTTGGGACAGTCGATGGATGAGTTGTAGCGCCAATTTTTCCTACTTACATTTGGGTGCCTATCCCTGCAGGTAGGTCAGTACCTCTAGCAGTGTGAGGCTTTACCACCTCCCGCCTTTCTGCTCCCTCCCTTCCCTCTACTATCTATTTGCACCTTTTTGCGCGTTTCTCACCTTCGTTGAGTCATTTTTTTTTTTTAGATTATTTTTCATTAAAAAGTTAATTTTTATAAGGGTTTCTCCTCCCAGGTTACTGTATATGTAACACCTTGGAGGCTACCCTGCCAGGTTACAGCGTACGCAACAGCTTGAAGGCTATCCTCCCAGGTTACAACTCCTTGGAGGCTATCCTTCTGGGCTACACATGCGTAACACCTTGGAGGCTATCCTCTCTGCTTACACAGGCACAGCTCCTTGGAGGCTATCCGCCCGGGTTACAGAATACCCAACATCTTGGTGGTTATATTCACAGGTTACAGTGTCTGTATTTATTTTAGTTGTTCCTTAAAGGTTTATTCATTGTATTAATGGATGGGGGTGTAGGTCAGTCATAACTTAGGATATTCTGTAACCTGTGTAGATGCGGGATACATTTTGTGAATGGGTCTACTGTAGCAATTAATGTAAACAATGCAGCAGAGATGTATCCTGTCCGTCCCTGTGTTGTAATGTACTCCCTCACATTTCCTGCTTGTCAGGATGCCTCCAGGACAAATAACACAGCAAAGTCATTCCTGCACAGTCTGCAGCTGTTTCTAGCAGTCGAAAGAAGTCTTGCCTGCTTCCTTATTATTCCATTGAGACCACCATGTTTTTTAGATAGAATTTTGATAGAAGTTGCATTGTTGTACAGGATAGACACAATGTCACATTTCTGGACATGTTAATAACAACAACTTTGGCAGAGAAAATAGATTTTGGATGTTTGGTCTCTCTGATCGGTGACCCCTGTGTGACGTTCCTAATATTGACAATGCAGCTCAGGTTCACAGTTTCGTCATCTGGGTAAACTCTACAAGATGTCCACAAATAACTCAATCATCTCCAATTAGGAACCGCCAGTCTAAAAAGTCCAATGAGCAACTGATGAGATTAAATATTTCCTGCCCTTGGTTACTATATGTTTTCCTTCTTCAAAGCGAAGACAGAAGTGTTGGTGGTGCGTCACCAATAACTGCCACTCATGTTCCTTATGGAGTAATGGACAACTGCTGGTCTCCAAAGGAACAGATAGATACAATGTGGTTATCCGCTGGCTACATCACTAATTGCTGGAAATCATTTTGGACAATGGCCACCAAAACCTGCCGGTGACCATTGTCACTTTCCATAAATATCCCTTTGCGGGACCTGCCTGGCTTGCTTCCTTTGGCTGTAGTAGTTCTTCTGAATTGCACTGCTACCCTAATCCCTTTGTTTAGCTAATGGTGCTACTTACTCTACAGTAATATGTAGGGGACCTCGGTTTTACAAGGAATGTTCCTCCGCTTTTTTGAGGTGGAACAACAACATCCATTTGGTTCTGTTACCAAGCTAAGGTTTATAATTTGATTCTTTTGTTACCGACCCAAATTTATATTTGACCATCTTGTCTAATGCCCACCCTGACCTCTGCCTGTCCACCTTTGTGGACCGTTGCTTTGACTTACTACATTTCCCTCTTGGCACCACAACTTAGTGTCTTTAGTTTGGCTTCACGTCAGCTTTGGCTAACTATGACCCCTCCAGGCATGCTGACCTGGGAATTCCCTATGGAATATAATGGTGGGTGAAAAAGTTGCAATTTCTTGGTCTCTGCTCATTATTTTAACCTTAAACCAAATCCATTAGCAATCCCTGTGAGTCCTCATCTCCAAAAAGCTGCATTACAACCATTTTATTCTTTGGGTGTCACATTGTTTCTTATTTAATAGCCAGCACTGTGTCCTGCATAGTTTGTGTTCTGACATTCCATATTGTTGGTCTGTCACTGTCTTCGGCAGACATGGCCCCCATGTCAAACTTGTCATCCCCTTCAGATGTTTGGGAACAAACAAAAATCTGACTGGGTGAGATCAGATATTTGGGGGGTACTTGTTTCATGATTCCAACTTCTGCCTTGTGATAGCAGCAGCTTTGTATTCAATCCGCACTTCACCACTGGCAGATAATTTCCTATCAACAAACCTCACAGGTGATCCAAGTACACAAGATATCTACAAAGGCTGCTCTATCTTTTCGTGTGCCTTGAACAACAATCAGATCCTAACCCACAGCTGACTAGTTGTTATATTCAATGCGGGAGTATCCTGTCTCAAATCTGGCAACTATTTTAATGTTAGCCACTTTGGGTGGGAACCATCTCTCCTTTTTGAAGACTAGTTGAGTATAGAGTCTTATGGGCAGTGTTTTATAGGAAAACCATTCAGTTTTATATATTTTTCTTTCGTAAAAGAAGAAAAGTGCAGAGTAGCTACCTCTACTAGACAAGTAAAAAAAAAAATAATTATTATTATTCATTTTTATAGCGCCATTTATTCCATGGCGCTTTACATGTGAAATACGGGCAAATATAGACAAATAATTAAACATGAGCAAAAACAAGGCACACGGGTACATAAGGAGGGAGGACCCTGCCCGCGAGGGCTCACAGTCTGCAGGGGATGGGTGATGATACACTAGGAGAGGGCAGAGCTGGTTGTGCGGCGGTTCAGTAGGTTCAGGATCACTGCAGGCTGTAGGCTTGTCGGAAGAGGTGAGTCTTCAGGTTCTTTTTGAAAGTTTCTATGGTAGGCGAGAGTCTGATGTGCTGGGGTAGAGAGTTCCAGAGTATGGGGGAAGCACGGGAGAAGTCTTGGATGTGGTTGTGGGAAGAAGAGATGAGAGGGGAGTAGAGAAGGAGGTCTTGAGAGGATCGGAGGTTGCGTGTCGGTAGGTACCGGGAGATCATGTCACAGATGTATGGAGGAGATAGGTTGTGGATGGCTTTGTAGGTCATTGTGAGGGTTTTGAACTGGAGTCTCTGGGCGATAGGAAGCCAGTGAAGGGCTTGGCATAGGGGAGAGGCTGGGGAATAGTGGGGAGACAGGTAGATTAGTCGAGCAGCAGAGTGTAGGATGGATTGGAGTGGTGCCAGAGTGCTAGAGGGGAGTCCAGAGAGTAGGAGGTTGCAGTAGTCGAGGCGGGAGATGATAAGGGCATGCACTAGTGTTTTTGTGGTGTCACGGTCAAGGAATGCGCGGATCCGGGAAATGTTTTTGAGTTTGAGGCGGCAGGAGGAGGCAAGGGCTTGGATATGTGGCTTGAAAGAGAGGGCAGAGTCGAGGATCACCCCGAGGCACCGGGCGTGTGGGACTGGGGAAAGTGAGCAGCCATTGACATTGATGGATAGGTCTGGTGGAGGGGTAGAGTGAGATGGGGGGAAAGATGATGAATTCTGTTTTGTCCATGTTCAGTTGTAGAAAGCGAGCAGAAAAGAAGGCTGATATAGCAGACAGACAGTGCGGGATTTTGGTAAGTAAGGAGGTGAGGTCAGGTCCGGATAGGTAGATCTGCGTGTCATCAGCATAGAGATGGTACTGCATACCGTGGGATTCTATGAGCTGTCCCAGACCGAAGGTGTAGATGGAGAAAAGTAGGGGTCCTAGAACAGAGCCTTGAGGAACACCGACTGACAAGGGGCGAGGTGAGGAGGTGGTGTGGCGGAGGGAGACACTGAATGTCCGATCTGTCAGATATGATGAGATCCAGGAAAGGGCCAAGTCTGTGATGCCAAGAGATGAGAGGATTTGTAGCAGAAGGGAGTGGTCCACAGTGTCAAAGGCAGAAGACAGGTCCAGGAGAAGGAGGACAGAGTAGTGTCACTTGTTCCTGGCTGTAAGTAGGTAATTGGTGACTTTAGATAGGGCAGTTTCAGTTGAGTGATGGGAACGGAAGCCAGATTGTAATCGATCAAAGAGGGAGCAGGAGGAGAGGTGAGAGGACAGTTCAAGATGGATGTGTTGCTCAAGCAATTTGGAGGCATAAGGAAGAAGAGATATCGGGCGATAGCTAGACACAGAGGATGGGTCGAGGGAGGGCTTTTTGAGGATGGGCGTGATCTTGGCATGTTTGAAGGATGAGGGGAAGACACCTGTTGTGAGTGAGAGGTTGAAGAGGTGCGTTAGGGTTGGGATGAAGACCGTGGAAAGGTTAGGGATGAGGTGGGATGGGAGCGGGTCGAGCGTGCAGGTGGTGAGGTGTGATCTTGACAGGAGGGTGGAGAGCTGATCTTCTGTCATGGTGGAGAAGCTGGTTTTGGAGGAGCAGGGGTGAGCAGCTAAGAGGGGCAGTGGGCGCTGTGGGCCAAAGCTTTCTCTGATCGTATCGATCTTCTGTTTAAAGAAAGAGGCAAAGTCTTCAGCAGAAATGAGAGGGGAGGGAGGGGGTGCAGGGGGACAGAGTAGAGAATTGAAAGTGTTGAAAAGCTGTTTAGGGTTGTGAGACAGGGAGGATATGAGAGATGAGAAGTAAGTTTGTTTTGCGGCAGTGAGCGCGGACTTGAAGCTGGCGAGGGACTGCTTGTATGCGGTGAAGTGGTCAGCAGAGCGGGATCGCTTCCATCTCCGCTCAGCGATCCTGGAAGCCCGTCTCAGTTCTTTAGTCAGGCTGGTCAGCCAGGGCTGCCTGTTGACTGTACGAGTTTTGCTATGCATGAGCGGGGCGGCCGAATTGAGTGTTGCTGTTATTGTGGCGTTATAAAAAGCAGCAGCATCTGTCATGAAGGGAGGCTATGTCAGTAAGAGGGAGAAGGGACTCAGAGAGTGATTGTAAGTTGAGATGTTTGAGATTTCTGCGAGGGAGTTCGTGGAGTGGGGGTTGCACACTAGGAGAGGAGAGGGAAGAGAATGTCAGTAGGTTGTGGTCAGACAGGGGGAGGGGTGAGTTAGTGAGATTAGTAAGGGAGCAGAGGCGGGTGAAGACGAGGTCCAGCGTGTGGCCATCTTTGTGAGTGGCCTCAGAGGACCATTGAGTGAGGCCAAAGGAGGCAGTCAGTGATAAAAGTTTAGAGGCAGCTGAGGTGGAAGTGTCAATCGGGATGTTGAAATCACCCATGATGATAGTGGGGATGTCAACAGAGAGGAAATGAAGTAGCCATGTGGTGAAGTGGTCGAGAAAGGTGGAGATGGCTAGTTCTGGGGGACGGTAGATGACAGCCAGCTGGAGGTTGGAGGGGGAATAGATGCGGATGGAGTGGACCTCAAATGAGGGAAGAGTAGCGGAGGGTGGTAGCGGGATTGGAGTGAAGGAGCAGGTGTCGGACAGGAGCAAGCCAACTCCTCCACCACGTTTGTTGGTGGAGCGAGAGGTGTGAGAGAGGTGGAGACCGCCGTAGGAAAGCGCAGCTGGAGAGGCTGAGTCAGAGGGGGTGAGCCAGGTTTCCGTGATGCCAAGGAAGGAGAGTTTGTTGGTGATGAAGAGGTCATGGATAAATGGCAGTTTGTTGCAGACGGAGCGTGCGTTCCATAGTGCTCCAGGTAAGGGGACCGGGGGAGTGGGGGCTGGATGAATGGGTATGAGGTTGTCATGGTTGGCAAAACGTGCGGAGGATCGAGGTAGGGGGTTAGAAATGAGCGTGGGGATGTGTTGAGGTGGGCCGGGATTTGGGGATACATCACCGGCAATGAGGAGTAGCAGACAGAGCGTTAGAAGGTGGGAGCAGGATAGGACATGATGTGGCCGTGTGTGTCTGGAGAAAAAGGATTGTATGTGGAGGAACAGTTCTGAGGATAAGGTGAGATGGCTGGGGAGGATGGAGGAAGAAATGACTAGTTCCTTACAAGGTGGAGGGATTGCAGGAGATTGTAAGAAGGAAAGTAGTATGGGGGTGAAAGAGAAAAGAAACCGAAACATTGTATTATATATTATATAATATATATAATATATATATATTAAATATATATATATTAAATAAATATATATATATATATATATATATATATATATATATATATATATATATATATATATATATATATATATATATATATATATACACACACACTCACCGGCCACTTTATTAGGTACACCTGTCCAACTTCTTGTTAACACTTAATTTCTAATCAGCCAATCACATGGCGGCAACTCAGTGCATTTAGGCATGTAGACATGGTCAAGACAATCTCCTGCAGTTCAAACCGAGCATCAGTATGGGGAAGAAAGGTGATTTGAGTGCCTTTGAACGTGGCATGGTTGTTGGTGCCAGAAGGGCTGGTCTGAGTATTTCAGAAACTGCTGATCTACTGGGATTTTCACGCACAACCATCTCTAGGGTTTACAGAGAATGGTCCGAAAAAGAAAAAAAATCCAGTGAGCGGCAGTTCTGTGGGCGGAAATGCCTTGTTGATGCCAGAGGTCAGAGGAGAATGGGCAGACTGGTTCGAGCTGATAGAAAGGCAACAGTGACTCAAATCGCCACCCGTTACAACCAAGGTAGGCCTAAGAGCATCTCTGAACGCACAGTGCGTCGAACTTTGAGACAGATGGGCTACAGCAGCAGAAGACCACACCGGGTACCACTCCTTTCAGCTAAGAACAGGAAACTGAGGCTACAATTTGTACAAGCTCATCGAAATTGGACAGTAGAAGATTGGAAAAACGTTGCTTGGTCTGATGAGTCTCGATTTCTGCTGCGACATTCGGATGGTAGGGTCAGAATTTGGCGTAAACAACATGAAAGCATGGATCCATCCTGCCTTGTATGGAGCATCTTTGGGATGTGCAGCCGACAAATCTGCGGCAACTGTGTGTTGCCATCATGTCAATATGGACCAAAATCTCTGAGGAATGCTTCCAGCACCTTGTTGAATCTATGCCACGAAGAATTGAGGCAGTTCTGAAGGCAAAAGGGGGTCCAACCCGTTACTAGCATGGTGTACCTAATAAAGTGGCCGGTGAGTGTATATACACTCACCGGCCACTTTATTAGGTACACCATGCTAGTAACGGGTTGGACCCCCGATGAAAACGTGTGCAAAACTGTAAAGCACTGCGGAATATGTTAGCACTATATAAAAAAAAAAAAAGAAAACACTTGCTTCCTTCTGCTCAGGCAATGTTCACCAACCCTGAGGACTGGTTTTTCCAGGAGGACAATTCGCCATGCCACACAGCTAGGTCAATCAAGGTGTGGATGAAGGACCACCACATCAAATCCCTGTTATGGCCTGCCCAATCTCCAGACTTGAACCCCATTGAAAACCTCTGGAATGTAATCAAATGATGATGGATAGTCACAAGCCATCAAACAAAGAAGAACTGCTTACATTTTTGTACCAGGAGTGGCAAAAGGTCACTGAAAATCAGTGTGAAAGACTGGTGGAAAGCATGCCAAGACGCATGACAGCTGTGATTAAAAATCATGGTTATTCCACAAAATATTGATTTCTGAACTCTTCATGAGTTAAAACATTAGTATTATTGTTTCTAAATGATTATGAATTGTTTTTTGGGGGGTTTTATTGCATTATTTGAGGTCTGCAAGCAATGTATTTTTTTTTTATTTTGACCATTTCTCATTTTCAGAAAATACAAAATTTATTGCTTGGAACTTCGGAGACATGTTGTCAGTAGTTTATAGAATAAAAGAACAATTTACATTCTGCTCAAAAATATACCTATAAAGAGAAAAATCAGACAAACTGAACATTTTCCGGTGGTCTCTTAATTTTTGCCTGAGCTCTGTGTGTGTGTGTGTGTGTGTGTGTGTGTGTGTGTGTGTATATATGTATATATACACTCACCGGCCACTTTATTAGGTACACCATGCTAGTAACGGGTTGGACCCCCTTTTGCCTTCAGAACTGCCTCGATTCTTCGTGGCATAGATTCAACAAGGTGCTGGAAGCATTCCTCAGAGATTTTGGTCCATATTGACATGATGGCATCACACAGTTGCCGCAGATTTGTCGGCTGCACATTCCAAAGATGCTCCATACAAGGCAGGATGGATCCATGCTTTCATGTTGTTTACGCCAAATTCTGACCCTACCATCCGAATGTCGCAGCAGAAATCGAGACTCATCAGACCAAGCAACGTTTTTCTAATCTTCTACTGTCCAATTTCGATGAGCTTGTACAAATTGTAGCCTCAGTTTCCTGTTCTTAGCTGAAAGGAGTGGTACCCGGTGTGGTCTTCTGCTGCTGTAGCCCATCTGTCTCAAAGTTCGACGCACTGTGCGTTCAGAGATGCTCTTAGGCCTACCTTGGTTGTAACGGGTGGCGATTTGAGTCACTGTTGCCTTTCTATCAGCTCGAACCAGTCTGCCCATTCTCCTCTGACCTCTGGCATCAACAAGGCATTTCCGCCCACAGAACTGCCGCTCACTGGATTTTTTTTCTTTTTCGGACCATTCTCTGTAAACCCTAGAGATGGTTGTGCGTGAAAATCCCAGTAGATCAGCAGTTTCTGAAATACTCAGACCAGCCCTTCTGGCACCAACAACCATGCCACGTTCAAAGGCACTCAAATCACCTTTCTTCCCCATACTGATGCTCGGTTTGAACTGCAGGAGATTGTCTTGACCATGTCTACATGCCTAAATGCACTGAGTTGCCGCCATGTGATTGGCTGATTAGAAATTAAGTGTTAACAAGAAGTTGGACAGGTGTACCTAATAAAGTGGCCGGTGAGTGTATATATACAGTACAGACCAAAAGTTTGGTCACACCTTCTCATTTAAAGATTTTTCTGTATTTTCACACTGAAGGCATCAAAACTATGAATTAACACATGTGGAATTATATACTTAATTTCAGTTGTTTCACACTTTTTTGTTATGTCTTATATTCTAGGTTCTTCAAAGTAGCCACCTTTTGATTTGATGACTGCTTTGCATACTCTTGGCATTCTTTTGATGAGCTTCAAGAGGTAGTCACTGGAAATGGTTTTCAATTCACAGGTGTGTCCTGTCAGGTTTAATAAGTGGGATTTCTTGCCTTATAAATGGGGTTGGGACCATCAGTTATGTTGTGCAGAAGTCTGGTGGATACACAGGATAGTCCTACTGAATAGACTGTTACAATTTGTATTATGGCAAGAAAAAAGCAGCTAAGTAAAGAAAAACGAGTGGCTATCATTACTTTAAGAAATGAAGGTCAGTCTGTCTGAAAAATTGGGAAAACTTTGAAAGTGTCCCCAAGTGCAGTTGAAAAAACCATCAAGCGCTACAAAGAAACTGACTCACATGAGGACCACCCCAGGAAAGGAAGACCAAGAGTCACCTCTGCTTCTGAGGATAAGTTTATCTGAGTCACCAGCCTCAGAAATCGCAGGTTAACAGCAGCTCAGATTAGAGACCAGGTCAATGCCACACAGAGTTCTAGCAGCAGACACATCTCTACAACAACTGTTAAGAGGAGACTTTGTGCAGCAGGCCTTCATGGTAAAATAGCTGCAAGAAAACCACTGCTAGGGACAGGCAACAAGCTGAAGAGACTTGTTTGGGCTAAAGAACACAAGGAATGGACATTAGACCAGTGGAAATCTGTGCTTTGGTCTGATGAGTCCAAATTTGAGATCTTTGGTTCCAACCACCGTGTCTTTGTGCGACGTAGAAAAGGTGAACGGAAGGACTCTACATGCCTGGTTCCCACCATGAAGCATGGAGGAGGAGGTGAGATGGTGTGGGGGTGCTTTGCTGGTGATACTGTTGGGGATTTATTCAAAATTGATGGCATACTGAACCAGCATGGCTACCACAGCATCTTGCAACGGCATGCTATTCCATCCGGTTTGCGTTTAGTTGGACCATCATTTATTTTTCAACAGGACAATGACCCCAAACACACCTCCTGGTTGTGTAAGGGCTATCTGACCAAGAAGGAGAGTGATGGGGTGCTACGCCAGATGACCTGGCCTCCACAGTCACCAGACCTGAACCCAATCGAGATGGTTTGGGGTGAGCTGGACCGCAGAGTGAAGGCAAAAGGGCCAACAAGTGCTAAGAATCTCTGGGAACTCCTTCAAGATTGTCGGAAGACCATTCCCGGTGACTACCTTTTGAAGCTTATCAAGAGAATGCCAAGAATGTGCAAAGCAGTCATCAAAGCAAAAGGTGGCTACTTTGAAGAACCTAGAATATCAGACATAATTTCAGTTGTTTCACACTTTTTTGTTAAGTATATAATTCCACATGTGTTAATTCATAGTTTTGATGCCTTCAGTGTGAATGTACAATTTCATAGTCATGAAAATACAGAAAATTCTTTAAATGAGATGTGTCCAAACTTTTGGTCTGTACTGTATATATATATATAATATATATACTGTATATAATATATATATATATATAGAGAGAGAGAGAGATACAGTTAAGTCCATATATATATTTGGACAGAGACAACATTTTTCTAATTTTGGTTATAGATATTACCACAATGAATTTTAAACACAACAATTCAGATGCAATTGAAGTTCAGACTTTCAGCTTTCATTTGAGGGTATCCACATTAAAATTGGATTAAGGGTTTAGGAGTTTCAGCTCCTTAACATGTCACCCTGTTTTTAAAGGAACCAAAAGTAATTGGACAGATTAAATAATTTTAAATAACATGTTCATTTCTAGTACTTGGTTGAAAAACCCTTTGTTGGCAATGACTGCCTGAAGTCTTAAACTCATGGACATCACCAGATGCTGTGTTTCCTCCTTTTTGATGCTCTGCCAGGCCTTCACTGCGGTGGTTTTCAGTTGCTGTTTGTTTGTGGGCCTTTCTGTCTAAAGTTTAGTCTTTAACAAGTGAAATGCATGCTCAATTGGGTTGAGATCAGGTGACTGACTTGGCCATTCAAGAATATTCCACTTTTTTGCTTTAATAAACTCCTGGGTTGCTTTGGCTTTATGTTTTGGGTCATTGTCCATCTGTAGTATGAAACGACGACCAATCAGTTTGGCTGCATTTGGCTGGATCTGAGCATACAGTATGTCTCTGAATACCCCAGAATTCATTTGGCTGCTTCTCTCCTGTGTCACATCATCAATAAACACTAGTGACCCAGTGCCAATGGCAGCCATGCATGCCCAAGCCATCACACTGCCTCTGCCGTGTTTTTCAGATGATGTGGTATGCTTTGGATCATGAGCTGTGCCAAGCCTTCGCCATACTTTTCTCTTTATCATTCTGGTAGAGGTTGATCCACCACTGTTGTCTTCCGTGGGCGCCCAGGTCTTTTTGCATTGATGAGTTCACCAGTGCTTTCTTTCTTTCTCAGGATGTACCAAACTGTAGATTTTGCCACTCCTAATATTGTAGCAATTTCTCGGATGGGTTTTTTCTGTTTTCGCAGCTGAAGGATGGCTTATTTAACCTGCATGGAGAGCTCCTTTGACCGCATGTTTACTTCACATCAAAACCTTCCAAATGCAAGCACCACACCTCAAATCAACTCCAGGCCTTTTATCTGCTTAATTGAAAATGACATAACGAAGGGATTGCCCACACCTGTCCATGAAATAGCCTTGGAGTCAATTGTCCAATTTCTTTTGGTCCCATTAAAAACAGGGTGGCACATGTTAAGGAGCTGAAACTCCTAAACCCTTCATCCAATTTTTATGTGGATACCCTCAAATGAAAGCTGAAAGTCTGAACTTCAACTGCATCTGAATTGTTTTGTTTAAAATTCATTGTGGTAATGTCTATAACCAAAATTAGAAAAATGTCTCTGTCCAAACATATATGGACTTAACTGTATATATATATACTAGATGGTAGCCCGATTCTAATGCATCGGGTATTCTAGAATATGTATGTAGTTTATTTATGAAGATTTTAGAATAATACATTGAATACACAGGATTCGGCCAGCCGCGACCAATTAGCGAAGTGTGGTTCAAATCCTGCGCCAATTCGTGGCCGGTCTGCGCCTGTCGCGGCCGACCACGTAGTATATAGCACAGCCACGTAGTATATAATAGCCCACATAGTAAATAGAACAGCCACGTAGTACATAGCACAGCCACTTAGTATATAGCACAGCCCACGGAGTATATAGCACAGCCCACGGAGTATATAATACAGCCCACGGAGTATATAACACAGCCCACAGAGTATATAGCACAGCCCACGGAGTGTATAACAGCCCACATAGCATATAACACAGCCACATAGTATATAACAGCCCAGGCACGTAGTGTATAACACAGCCCACGTAGTGTACAACACAGCCCATGTAGTGTATAGCACAGACCACGTAGTATATAACAGCCCACGTACTATATAGCACAGCCCACTTAGCATATTGCACAGCCCACGTAGTATATTGCACAGCCCACGTAGTATATTGCACAGCCCACGTAGTATATTGCACAGCCCACGTAGTATATTGCACAGCCCACGTAGTATATAGCACAGCCTACGTAGTATATAGCACAGCCCACTTAGTATATAGTAAAGCCATGTAGTATATAACAGCCCACGTAGTTTATAGCACACCCACGTAGTATATTGCACAGCCACGTAGTATATTGCACAGCCCACGTAGTGTATTGCACAGCCCACGTAGTGTATTGCACAGCCCACGTAGTGTATTGCACAGCCCACGTAGTGTATTGCACAGCCCACGTAGTGTATTGCACAGCCCTCGTAGTGTATTGCACAGCCCACATAGTAAATAGCAATGTGGGTATCATATCCCTGTGAAAAAAAAGAATTAAAATAAAAAATAGTTATATACTCACCTTCCGTTGGCACCCGGATCAAAGCGAAGCGTTTACCGATGCTCCTCACACGCTTCGGTCCCAAGAGTGCATTGCGGTCTCGCAAGATGATGACGTTGCGGTCTCGCAAGACTGCTACGTCATCGTCTCGCGAGATCGCAATGTATGGAGCGGTCACCGGAGCGTCGCGAGGAACGGGAAAGGCCTATTCCTGATCCGGGGGGCCGACGGACGGTTAGTATATAACTATTTTTTATTTTTTTATTATTTTTAACATTAGATCTTTTTACTATTGATGCTGCATAGGCAGCATCAATAGTAAAAAGTTGGTCACACAGGGTTAATAGCAGCGTTAACGGAGTGTGTTACACCGCGGCATCACGCGGTCTGTTAATGCTGCCAGTAACCCTGTGTGAGCACTGACTGGAGGGGAGTATGGAGCGGGCCCCGGGCACTGACTGCGGGGAGTAAAGAGTGGCCATTTTGCCGCCGGACTGTGCTCGTCACTGATTGGTCGTGGCTGTTTTGCCTCGGACAGACAGACAGAAGGACAGACAAAAAGACGGATGTAGACCTTAGACAATTATATAGTAGATATATATATAGAGAGAGAGATACAGTAGAGAGATAATGAGATAGATAGATAGATAAGCAGATGGCAAAAATAGATAGATGGCAAAAATTAAGAGACCACTGCACAGTTTTATAAAAATCAGCTTCTCTACTTGTCTGACAGCCATTCCATTCCAGTGTCAGTTGAATTCCAACCAGAGAACACCTCATTCTACTTACTGTGCTTCTGATTAGGTGATTACCTGAGCCAAATCTTATTTAACGAAGGAAAGTATAAAAAGCACTGCTGTGTTGTTCACAATCCTCTTGCAATAGGACAAGATGGATGGCAAAACAAGTGCTAGTAATAGCCCAAAAGTAATAGGAATGAACAAAAAAAAACAACTTTTAACCATGCCAAAGGAGTTGAAAAGAAAAGTCTTTAGTGAAGAAAAGAAGGGCTCAATTCTGGCTTTACTAGCAGAGGGACACAGTGAGCGTCATGTTACCTCTATCTTTAAAATTTTGAAGACGACAGTCCATTACAACAAGGCCAAGCAGCAGACATTGGGGACAACAAAGCTACAGCCTGGCAGAGGGCGAAAACGACTCTCCACTGACCGGAATGACCGTCATTTTATTCAAATATCACTCAGCAACAGCAGGATGACATCAAGTGACCTACAAAAGGAATGGCAAATGGCAGCTGGGGTGAAGTACACGGCAAGAACAGTTCGTAACAGGCTCCTAGAGGCAGGACTCAAGTCATGTAAAGCTAGAAAAAAGCCTTTCATCAATGAGAAGTAAAGGAGAGCCAGGCTGAAGTTTGCTAAAGACCATAAGGATTGGACATAGAGGACTGGAGTAAGATCGTCTTCTCTGATGAGTCTAATTTTCAGCTTTGCCTAACACCTGGTCATCTAATGGTTAGACGGAGACCTGGAGAGGCGTACAAGCCACAGTGTCTTGTACTCACTCTGAAATTTTGTGGTGGATCAGTGATGATCTGGGGATGCTTCAGGAAGCCTGGAATTGGGCAGGTTAATCTTTGCGAAGGACTTACGAATCAAGCCGCATTCAAGGTTATCCTTGAAAAATGTTCTCCCCGTGGTATTCTGGTTTCCTCCCACATTCCAAAAACATACTGATAGGGATTCTAGATTGTGAGCCCTATTGGGGACAGCGATGAAAACGTGTGCAAAACTGTAAAGCACTGCGGAATATGTTAGCACTATATAAAAAAAAAAAAGAAAACACTTGCTTCCTTCTGCTCAGGCAATGTTCACCAACCCTGAGGACTGGTTTTTCCAGGAGGACAATTCGCCATGCCACACAGCTAGGTCAATCAAGGTGTGGATGAAGGACCACCACATCAAATCCCTGTTATGGCCTGCCCAATCTCCAGACTTGAACCCCATTGAAAACCTCTGGAATGTAATCAAATGATGATGGATAGTCACAAGCCATCAAACAAAGAAGAACTGCTTACATTTTTGTACCAGGAGTGGCAAAAGGTCACTGAAAATCAGTGTGAAAGACTGGTGGAAAGCATGCCAAGACGCATGACAGCTGTGATTAAAAATCATGGTTATTCCACAAAATATTGATTTCTGAACTCTTCATGAGTTAAAACATTAGTATTATTGTTTCTAAATGATTATGAATTGTTTTTTGGGGGGTTTTATTGCATTATTTGAGGTCTGCAAGCAATGTATTTTTTTTTTATTTTGACCATTTCTCATTTTCAGAAAATACAAAATTTATTGCTTGGAACTTCGGAGACATGTTGTCAGTAGTTTATAGAATAAAAGAACAATTTACATTCTGCTCAAAAATATACCTATAAAGAGAAAAATCAGACAAACTGAACATTTTCCGGTGGTCTCTTAATTTTTGCCTGAGCTCTGTGTGTGTGTGTGTGTGTGTGTGTGTATATATGTATATATACACTCACCGGCCACTTTATTAGGTACACCATGCTAGTAACGGGTTGGACCCCCTTTTGCCTTCAGAACTGCCTCGATTCTTCGTGGCATAGATTCAACAAGGTGCTGGAAGCATTCCTCAGAGATTTTGGTCCATATTGACATGATGGCATCACACAGTTGCCGCAGATTTGTCGGCTGCACATCCCAAAGATGCTCCATACAAGGCAGGATGGATCCATGCTTTCATGTTGTTTACGCCAAATTCTGACCCTACCATCCGAATGTCGCAGCAGAAATCGAGACTCATCAGACCAAGCAACGTTTTTCCAATCTTCTACTGTCCAATTTCGATGAGCTTGTACAAATTGTAGCCTCAGTTTCCTGTTCTTAGCTGAAAGGAGTGGTACCCGGTGTGGTCTTCTGCTGCTGTAGCCCATCTGCCTCAAAGTTCGACGCACTGTGCATTCAGAGATGCTCTTAGGCCTACCTTGGTTGTAACGGGTGGCGATTTGAGTCACTGTTGCCTTTCTATCAGCTCGAACCAGTCTGCCCATTCTCCTCTGACCTCTGGCATCAACAAGGCATTTCCGCCCACAGAACTGCCGCTCACTGGATTTTTTTTCTTTTTCGGACCATTCTCTGTAAACCCTAGAGATGGTTGTGCGTGAAAATCCCAGTAGATCAGCAGTTTCTGAAATACTCAGACCAGCCCTTCTGGCACCAACAACCATGCCACGTTCAAAGGCACTCAAATCACCTTTCTTCCCCATACTGATGCTCGGTTTGAACTGCAGGAGATTCTTGACCATGTCTACATGCCTAAATGCACTGAGTTGCCGCCATGTGATTGGCTGATTAGAAATTAAGTGTTAACAAGAAGTTGGACAGGTGTACCTAATAAAGTGGCCGGTGAGTGTATATGTGTGTGTGTATATAGCGACGTTTCGGTTCTGACAAGTGAACCTTTCTCAAGAGATAGAGATGGATAATATATATATATATATATCTATAATTTTTATTTTTTTTTTTGTCTTCTTCCTTTCTTCCACTTTTGTGGAGCAGGGATGTCATCCCAACTTTACATTTTCTTCTTGTAGGATCTCTAACCTGATTAGTACGTGTCAGACAATCGAATGTTTCTTAATATTGTCCTCTTCTACTGGTGGTCATGGACAAGATTGCCTGTTGTCCAAAATATGCCTAAATCTTCTAAAATCGGGTTTATTAGGACCTTGGAGAGCTTGCACAACAATGAATAGGCTCTAACAGCCCACCGATCCTTCTATTGCCCATTTCACTGCTCATAGCAAATAGGATAAAATGGTCACGATCCATTGGCGGTGTCCAATCTTCAAGGTAATGCCATTTATCCTATTATGCTCTTTAAATTCCTGATTGAATTTGCAAAGCTGCATCTGACTTAAAAGCTCATTGAACTCCACTGATGTTCATTACCCACCGCAGAACTCAGCCAGGATTTATAGGAAAGCAACGGACGTGCACATAAGGACTGCAGATCAAAGTTGCGATCATTTCAATGCAGTTGTAGGCATTGCTTTGTTTGAGTAATCTGATATGAAATATGAAGAATATGAAAGCTGCTCTGTAACCATTTATATCAATGACTGACCTAAATGTACTATTATACAATATATATAATGTAGCATTATAAATTACAATTACTGTAGATACACAATATATGTAGGCCTCACTGTCACATATTACAAGAAATCCCTGCAGATCTGAGCTACAGTGCTGTAGGCGCTCTGAATATCACTCTTTGTAATATGGTACAGAAGAAAGAATCAAAAATATTCTCCTCTTGAAGCTGTGGCTTTAAGTGAGAATAACTCAGAGATCTGGTGTCCAATGGATCGTAAATAATCTCATGGGAATGCTCAGTATGGCTCTGTAGGAATTTTGGATTTTTCAAGAATATCAAGGTCTTTTAAAGGTGACCTGTCGCCAGATCAAATGTGACCAATTTTTGCTCTTATATTATTCCCGCTGCTCCCCTGAGTATTCAAGTTTTTTTTTGTTTTTTTTTTTAAATCTGTCAAACGGTTCCAAAGATATAGGCCTTTTTATTTGGTGGTAATTTTTACCAAGGGAGCATTGCTCACTGGGTATTAATGCAGACCAGTCTAAAGACACGCCCCCAGAGTAGCATGTGAGCCACACCCCTTTGTAAAGACTATAAAAATAGGTGCTAAACAAAAAGGTCTATATCTCTGGAATTGTATGTTGGATTTTAAAAATACAAAAACCGGCATACTTAGGGGAGAAGCAGAAATAACGTAAGAGCAAAAACAGGATAAGTTTGTTCTGATGACAGATGCCCTTTAAGATTGCACAGAGCCGTATTAAAGCAGCGTGCAGGCATGTAAAGAATACTGCTGAGCTTGAGTCTGCAAAATGATCCATAATCGATCTTATTCTGTTATCTGAGCTAGCAAGGTATTTTGATTGACTGGAAAAGTAGTGGTAGTTTGGCACTGCTCAGAAGTATTGGGATTTTTCCTGTGGATTTGCACAGGTGTAACTGGCACTAGTTTACAGTATATGTCACGTACTTTCAGCAGCTCATGAATTCGCCAAATTCCTACATTCTCAGCACATTGCAACGAATACTGTTAGTTTAGCCAGAATGCAGTATACCGTATTTTTTTTCCCCTGTGGGGCAGCATATTTGTGCTGTCAGTTTCCCTTTAATACTTGTACATCATGTAAAGTGCTACTACATTTTCTTGATCATTACAACACAAAATCTGGATGTGGTATCCGTGTATAAAACGTTCATGTATATTTTAATGTACCCACTTCTGCATTATAAAATATTCATGTGGTTGATCGGCTTCCATTACAATAATTTCCCTAAAACATTAAATGGTTTACAAAAAGCATTGTGAGGCTTTAGAAGACATCTAACCTCCCTAATCTGCAGAAAAATGAGAAAAATGTCACTTATCAGGTTATTTAGCCCCAAAGCAAAAGATGTTTCTTGCCTTATAAGTGTATACATTGGTTCTATGCAGCAGCAATGATTGCAGCTCACTCTCTACGCTATGCATACCTACCTAGACATTCTCAGACTCTCTTCTACCTCTGTCCTCCATATCTTCACTCCACGACACGAACAGCGCCACCTCTTTCTATAACAATACCCTCACATCAGCCATAGATTCAGTCGCCCTTCTCATTAATGGCAAAGTGTGATAAATCAATAGGCAACCCTGGCACAACAATCTCAACAAAAAACTTTGACAAGCATCCAGGGCCGCGGAGTGGAATTGGAAGAAAACATGCCTGCCAGACGACTTCACTGCTTTCAAACAAGCTACACTTGCCTTCAAATTAGCCCTCACCTCTGCTAAACAGACCCTTTTCACAACCTTGTATCTTCATTATCCTACAACCCAAAACAACTGTTCAACACATTCAACTCTGTCCTCCGCTCACCACTGCCTCCTCCAACTCCCCTAATCTCTGCCCAGGACTTTGCCACCTACTTCAAAAATAAGATCAACCAAACAAGGTAAACCTTTACTGTTCCACCACCCCAACCACTCTATATACCAGACCTCTTCCTGCCCTTCCCCAATAACCTCCCTCTTCAAGATCACTGAAGGAGAGCTTGCTCACCTCCTTTCCAAATCACACCTCACCACCTGTGCACTTGACCCCATCCCTTCCCACCTGCTCCCCAACCTCACTAACATGCTCATTCCAGCCCCAACCCATCTCTTCAACCTATCCCTATCTTCTGGTACCTTATCTGCCTTCTAACATGCCACCATCACACCCATCCTCAAAAAAACAAACCTTGACCCAACTGCCCAGCTATCGCCCCATATCACTGCTCCCGTTTGCTTACAAACTCTTTGAGCAGCATGTCCATACTCCACTTTCCTCCCACCTCTCATCTAACTCTCTCCTTGACAACCTCCAATCTGGCTTCTGCCCCCACCACTCCACTGAAACTGCCCTGACTAAAATTACTAATGATTTACTCACAGCCAAAGATAACAGACAATTCTCCATCCTTCTCATCCTGTCCTCTGCCTTCGACACAGTCGCCCACTGCCTACTGCTACAGATTCTTTCTTCCCTTGGCATCAAAGACCTTTCCCAGTCCTGGATTGCCTCATACCTTTCCAACCGCACATTTAGCGTTTCACACTCCCACACTACCTCCTCACCCCGCCCCCTCTCTGTTGGAGTCCCTCAAGGCTCTGTCGTGGGGCCTCTACTCTTTTCCATCTATACCCTTGGCCTAGGACAAATCATAAAGTCCCATGGCTTCCAGTACCACCTGTATGCGGACGACACTCAGATCTACCTCTCTGGCCCAGATGTCACCTCTCTGCTGTCCAGAATCCTGGAGTGTCTATCACCCATCTCCTCCTCCTTCACCTCTCGCTTCCTAAAACTCAATGTAGACAAAACCGAACTCATCATCTTTCCTCCATCTCTCGTATCTCCCCTACTCAACCTATCTATTATGGTAAACGGAATCACGCTCTCTCGCTCACCTGAAATCTGCTGCCTCGGAGTCACTCTCGACTCTGCCCTGTCCTTCAAATCGCACGTCCAAACTTTTGCCACCTTCTGTCGCCTCCAACTCAAAAATATTTCCAGAATCCGTCCCTTCTTCAGCCCTCAATCTACTAAAACTCTTGTGCATGCCCTCATCATCTCACGCCTTGATTACTGCAACACCCTCCTCTGTGGCCTCCCCGCTAACTCCCTTGCACCACTCCAGTCTGTCCTCAACACTGCTGCCCGATTATTCCACCACTCCCGTTTCTCATCTCTGCAAATCCCTCCACTGGCTCCCAATTCCCCAACGAATCCAGTTCAAACTACTAACACTGGCCTACAAAGCCATCCACAACCTGTCCCCTCTCAATATCTCTGAACTAATCTCCCAATCTTTCCTCACGTAATCTTCGATCCTCCCAAGACCTCCTACTCTCCTCCACACTTATTTGTTCCTCACTAGTGTTGAGCATTCCGATACTGCAAGTATCGGGTATCGGCCGATATTTGCTGTATCGGAATTCCGATACCGAGTTCCGATATTTTTGCGATATCGGAATCGGAAGTGTGTGGTGCGTATGGTTCCCAGGGTCTGGAGGAGAGGAGACTCTCCTTCAGGCCCTGGGATCCATATTCATGTAAAAAATAAATAATAAAAAATATGGATATACTCACCCCTCCGGCGGACCCTGGACCTTAGCGATGTAACCGGCAGCCTCCGTTCCTAAGAATGAGTGAGTGTAGGGCCTGCGATGATGTCGCGGCTTGTGATTGGTCGCGTGAGCGGTCACATGAGCGGTCACGCGACCAATCACAAGCCGCGACGTCATCAAAGGTCCTTCACTCTGCATTCTTAGGGAACGGAGGCAGACGCTTGGACCGGTGAGAGCCGGGGCCGTCAGAGGGGTGAGTATATCAATTATTTTTTATTTTTATTCTTTATTTTATACATGAATATGGATCCCAGGGCCTGAAGGAGAGTTTCCTCTCCTTCAGACCCTGGGAACCATTCCGATATTTTGTGTCCCAATGATATGCATGGGTATCGGTATCCGATACTTTTTGGGTATCGGCCGATCCAATCCGATACCAATACCTTTGCATATCGGAAGGTATCGCTCAACACTATTCCTCACACAACCGCCTCCAAGATTTCTCCCGAATATCCCTCATTCTCTGGAATTCTACGCCTCAACATGTCCGATTATCCAATACCCTCGGATCCTTCAGACGGAACCTGAAAACCCATCTCTTCAAGAAAGCTTACAGTCTGCAATAATCATTCTGCTGCCTCACCACCACCCGAGCTGCTGCCTCACCTGCACCAGAGCTGCTGCACCCCCGACCTTCTTTCTCTTCCCCATTATCCCGTGGAATGTAAGCCCGCAAGGATAGGGTCCTCACCCCTCTGTATCAGTCTGTCACTAAATTTGTCTACTGTAAACGATATCTATAACCCTGTATGTAACCCCTTCTCATGTACAGCACCATGGAATTAATGGTGCTATATAAATAATATGCGTGAAGCAACTCTCTCCCTCACCCAAAGATCTTTGAAATACATCCAGGCCGTTAGTTGTATATCTGGACCCTTAGTCTCTGTTCACATTTGCATTTGGGGGCTTCTGTTTGTTACTGAAGCCCCAACACTGTATTGGATGCATCACACAAAGGACCCAAACAGTGCCCGGCACCCAGGGCCGGACTGGCCATCGGGCATTTCTGGCAACTGCCAGAAGGGCCGGTCCCTCTAATGGGTTGCTCAGTCACCTCCCTCTTCAGCAGGCACATCAGGCAGCATTCGCTTGCCGTGCACACAGAATCACACTGCAGTGCACTGATGAAACCAACAGGACCGGGGGGCGGCTCTGTGCTGTTCTGTGCCACCCCCTCCCTTAGCCCTGCTGATTTCATTTCCGCTGCGTGATCATGTACACAAGCAGGGGGCGCTGTGCAGGTCCCTGTGCAGAAGTTGTAGGCCTCCCGACACTGTACTGTACCATAGAGTTGTACAAGTGCAGGCCAGCCATCCCAGGATTGCAGACACATGTGATGGGAGGGTGGATGTCACTGCCGGGTTGAGAGGAGCTTCTGTGATGAGGTCAGCCAGCAGAGCAGGGGGCCGGGGCTGGAGGTCGCTGGCAGGGTCGGATCTTGCCTTGTGGTATGTGCAGTCGAGCTGAGGCAGGGTGAGATTTATTGCGCAGCTTGAAGCTTGACACAGATCTGGTCGTGCTGTTAGTGGGGTCATCAGCTCCAGCATGGCCTGATCTGTGTGTAAGAACAAGCTGCAGCAATAACTCACAGCAGACAGCTGTATACAGGATCATAGGCTGATCACTCCTGAGCCTGGCTGCAGGACATCATACACTGCATATATATATATAGCGCCACCATATATCATATCATGTATGTCCTGTAGCCCGATCCAGGAGCGATCAGTCAGTGCATATATCTTAGTATATACAGTGTATAGGAGAATATGTCACTGACATATCCTATACTGTAAAAAAGAGAGCAAGAAGCCGCACCAACAGCTGGTTTATGTCACCTGCACACACTTATTCTATGTTCTCATAATGCGTAACTGCCCATGCAGATATCTGGTGCTCTCCATGAAAAAATCCAAACTTGAAGTACAACAGTCTATTAGAAAATGCGAGCACTCACCATCCGCTAAAATCCACTTCTTTATTATGACGTGTAGTCAAAAGGCAGGACGAATCAGGGAACAAACGTGATTCCACAAGACGACGGCCGTTTCGCGCTGCCGCGCTTCCACGGGTCTTGATCAAGACCTGTGGAAGCGCGGCAGCATGAAACGGCCGTCGTCTTGTGGAATCACGTTTGTTCCCTGATTTGTCCTGCCTTTTGACTACACGTCATAATAAAGAAGTGGATTTTAGCGGATGGTGAGTGCTCGCATTTTCTAATAGACTGTTGATATCCTATACTGTGTGCACAGGCATCTGATCTTATATACAGGATAATCTATGATATAAGACCTAATGTCTATATACATAGTGTAATATATAACACTAGCTGAAGAGCCCGGCGTTGCCCGGGCATAGTAAGTAACTGCCGTCCCACTCTCTCCCTCTGCAGCCCTGCTCTCCACTCGCTGTCCCGCTTTGTCCCTCAACAGCTCTGCAGCCCCGCTGTCTCCCTCCGCAGCCCAGCTGTCCATCCACCGTCACGCTCCCTCCTTCTGCAGCCCCACTCTACAATCACCGTCCCGCATTCTCCCTCCACAGCACCACTCTCCCACTCAGCAGCCCCGCTTTCCACTGGCCGTCCCGCTGTCTCCCTCCGCAGCCCCGCTCTCCAATGGCCGTCCGGCGCTCCATCCACAGCCCCGCTCCACTCGCCATCCCTCTCTGCACTCACCGTCCCGCTCTCCACCCACCGTCCTTCTCTCCATTCATCCATCCACATGAAGTCTGGCATTAGGAGGAACCCAGGGCCAACCGCACCAGCATATGATTTCACAAGGGGTCTGAGGATCTCTTCTCGGTACCTAATGGCAGTCAGGCTACCTATGGCGAGCACATGGAGGGCTGTGCGGTCCTCCAAAGAAATGCCCCCCTCACACCATTACTGACCCACTGCCAAACCGGTCATGCTGAAGGATGTTGCAGGCAGCAGATCGCTCTCCACGGCGTCTCCAGACTCTTTCTCGTCTGTCACATGTGCTCAGTGTGAACCTGCTTTCATCTGTGAAGAGCACAGGGCGCCAGTGGCGAATTTGCCAATCCTGGTGTTCTGTGGCAAATGCCAAGCGTCCTGCACGGTGTTGGGCTGTGAGCACCACCCCCATCTGTGGACGTCGGGCACTCAGACCATACTCATGGTGTCGGTTTCTAACCGTTTGTGCAGACGCATGCACATTTGTGGCCTGCTGGAGGTCATTTTGCAGGGCTCTGACAGTGCTCCTCCTGTTCCTCCTTGCACAAAGGCTGAGGTAGCGGTCCTGCTGTTGGGTTATTGCCCTTCTACGGCCCCCTCCACGTCTCCTGGTAGCGCCTCCAGCCTCTGGACACAACGCTGGCAGACACAGGTAACCTTGCCACAGTTCGCATTGATGTACCATCCTGGATGAGCTGCACTACCTGAGCCACTTGTGTGGGTTGTACAGTCCGTCTCATACTACCACGAGTGTGTAAGCACAACCAACATTCAAAAGTGACCAAAACATCAGCCAGAAAGCATTGGTACTGAGATGTGGTCTGTGGTCCCCGCCTGCAGAACCACTCCTTTATTGAGTGTATCTTGGTAATTGCCAATAATTTCATCTGTTGTCTATTCCATTTGCACAACAGCACGTGAAATTGATTGTCAATCAGTGTTGCTTCCTAAGTGGACAGTTTGATTTCACAGAAGTTTGATTTACTTGGAGTTATATTCTGTTGTTTAAGTGTTCCCTTTATTTTTTTGAGCGGTGTATATAACTGTACTGTGATCTCTTATATGTTCTGCAGAGGTGATATCTACCAGTATATGGTCACGATATGGCGGTAACACAGATCTTGGCCTTTGTAGAGATTTTTGGTGGCTTAGTGGTTAGCACTGTTGCTCTGCAGCACTGGGGTCCTGAGTTCAATTACTACGAAGGACAACATCAGCAAGGAACTTGTATGTTCTCCCGGTGTTTGCGTGTGTTTCTTCCGGGTACTCTGGTTTTCTCCCACACTCCAATGACTCATAGGGAATGTAGATTGTGAGCCCCAATGGGGACAGTAAAGGTAACATCTGTAAAGTGCTGTGGAATTAATGGTGCTATATCAGTGAGTAAAATAGATAAATATTAGCTCAGTGGGTATATGACTCTTTGCATCATTGTCCATCAGCTATATGAAGGTGCCGCAGCATCATCTTCATTATCTATGAGACCCAGCTCTGTGTGTAAAATAGCAGCTTTGCCCGATCCTGCACCTAAGAGCAATAAAAAGGACTGAGCTGCAATACTGGGCACAGCTCTGTTATATAGTCGTGTTACACGCACCTCACTTCTTGTGACCTATAGGTGCACATAGATATTACATATTCACCATGTGACAAGTGGGCCTGTGTACCTTCAAATGCCAGGGCTGAATTTTAGTCCCAGTCCGGCCCTGCCGGCACCTCTCTCCATAGGCCGATGTGAGCACACCATCAGAGGTGAAGAGGGGTGTCCCTACTTTTTGCTCATGAATAAAGAGTTGGAAGAAAAATGTCTCATGAAACAGAATTCGGATAACCTCCTGATATTTGGGATGATCGCGTTATCGTAGCCATAATGGTAGCAGCCGCAGCCATATTGACCATTTGCTGTGTAGCGGTCAGTGCTATTTTCTTCCATTATTTTCTTACTTGCCGTGGTCAGTGCACATCTTTCCAGGTAATGGGAGAAATTGCCGGTTGCTTGTAAAGTGTCATGGCCGCCTGTAATAGCAGGCTTGGATTCCTGCTTGTACTAGTGTGTAATTCAGCCTCACATTGCCAAGTTAGATTACAGAGTATTTCCTCCAAAATAATGGTGGATTTGATATTGCTTTTGTCCAGGTAGGCAGGCTGTGGCTGACATATTCGCCACTGGGGTCTCTGATGGGCATTCCGAATCTATCTAAGTTTGTGAATCTGACCTGAAGTGTTCTGTCTCCTTAGGGTAGGGAACATGATCTGTCGCTATTAATGCTTCAGCAGAATATGCACATATGACATAAGGTAAGAGGCCTCATGTTCCATCGGCCACGCCTGGCTCAGGAATCCACCCCGAAGTTGTGTGTCCTGCTTTATCTCTGGTATAAGTGCGATGATGTATAGTTTGGTGACTGCAGAGCCCCATCATGTCTCTGGGGGAATTTATCAAGGCATTTGTGCCAAATTTAGTTTTACATTGATTGAACCAAAACCTTTCTGATGTCCGCACCTCTCGACCCTTTTATAATATGCGTGGGCACGTGGCACACCTCTCTGATGATTCTTATTTTCATACACCATGCTGCTCTCAGCATTACCTGCTGACAGATCCCCTTTAAAAACATTAGCAGTCATCAAGTTATATTAATTTCTATGCAGGTCATGGATCTCTGTGCTACCTTATATGTAAGTTGTGTGTTTTGCTCCTTTAAAAAGCGGTTCTGCAACAGCCAAGGTAACGCAGAGATCCATGACCTTCATAGAAATGAATACACTGTAACTTGATGACTGCTAATGTTTTTTAAAGGTTTTTCCTACTCCTATGAGCAGCATGTTGTAGGGGCAGAGACCCGGATTCCAGCGATGTCACTTACTGGGCTGCTTGCTGCAGTTTTGATAAAAATGACTGTTTTCTCTGGTCTTGTGCTGAGGATGTAAAATCTGCAGCCACTCCATTTATTTTCTCTGCCACGTGTGCATGACATTTCTTAAAAATGTAATTCACTGTGTGAATTCACACTTTGCCGATTTTGATTCAGAGATTTTTGCAACTGAAAGTTGGTTTAATTGATACACATGGGATCTTTGCAGAATCTTCTGCACCGTGTGAACTCACACTTATCCTCTGGGTGTACATCCCACGTCTATATACCCTTCTTGTACCGGTGCTGTGCACTGTTTTTCTGAAATGTAGGACTGGTTGCTGCCAGCCTGGATGATGATTTCATATGATGACTGATACTTAGTACATCCAGAGCTTCACAAGAATAAATATGGGAGCAAACGAGGAACAACTACTGGAAATCTTGACTATACGATAACAGCTTTCCCCCGTGAGAATATGGATGTGCAGCCTCTGATAACTCTAACCGCTGTTCCCTGGAGTATGGTGGTGAAATTTCATATCCATTGTACAGGTTACTATTGTAATACATAGCAGATCCGCCCCCAAAACACACATTCCCAGTACAGCAGCCCTAAAAGATGCGCCAAACTCGTTAAAAGTCCTGTGCCATTTAACGTATCTTACCCCAGCAGAGTCCTTTTTTTCACGGCTGGGAGTAAGAAACATCGGAATCGATCAGTCAGCCCCCCACCAAGTATGAGGTGTATTAAAATGCTATTCTCACCTGCGTAGAAGGTTATTATGGGATAGTAAACCTTTGCAAATTTACAGCCGTTCTTGAGATATTAACACTTAAATGCTGTTTACAGCTCGTTACCTAGTTGACCGACCACCCCTGCTGTCGAGCTTGTAAGCAATGCGGTATAAATAACTGGCATTATAAAGTAATTGTGCTCTCCTGCAATGACGGCCAGCTTCTTTACAGCGCTTACAAGGTCAATAGAAAAGAGCTTGTAAGCTCTGCACATGTTCTGTATGTAGCAGTGGTCGGTCTCCAAGGCAATAAGTTGTAAACAACACAAGTGTTAATATCTCAAGAACAGTTGAAAATTTTAATAACCAGTAAATTGCAAAATTGCTTGTCTTTACGGATTGTGTTTCTTTGAGACTTCGGCCGAGGACACAGAAACTCTATTTTTCTATATTCTAATGATTACCTGTAACAATTCCAATGCATTTGTACTATTAATTATACCATGTATAATGTGCCATTGTCAGTCCTTGTGCTCTTCTGGTACATTCTGGAACATATATATTTTTTTTTTTAACATTCTTTTTCTGAAATTGCTTGGTCTCCACATTGTTACCTTGACTTGTATTGCTAATATTGGCGCTTTGGTGTTATCGACCCCTGAAGTTCAGACTCGTTCTCCTGTTTTAAAGGGAATCGGTCAGCAGGTGTTTACTTTGGATTGTGAGAGCAAAATGATGTAGGTGCAGAGAGCCTGATTCCAGCAATGTGTCACTTACTGGGCTGCTTGGTGCAGTTTCGACACAATCCTTGTTTTCTCTTCTGTAAATCTGGCAGTTCTCAAATGCTGAGCTTTGTATAACCCCATCCACACCACTGGCAGATTATGGTATACACTGTACATTTATAAGCAAGCTGACAATCAGTGGTGGGGGCGGGGTTACACCAAGCAGCTGGACTTGCCTGCACCTGGCATCTAGTCATGCAGTGATAATCTCCTGCTGATAAAACACCAATTGCATTGAAACTACAGTAAGCTGCTATGCAAGTGAAACATCCCCGGAATCAGGCTTTCTGCACCTACATCATGGTGCTCTCAGATTAAATAGCAAACACCTGCTGGCAGGTTCTTTACAAATTTTTCATAAAGTGATTTTTTTCACATATTCCCTAAAAAAAAATGCATTTGTCAGCCTTTTTCACATTCTGTGTCTAACAAAATGACCGTTTCCCCACAGCGTGTCTTCTGCAAGCTGAGCTGGTGAACTATGAGCGGGTTAAGGAATACTGTCTGAAGGTTCTCAAGAAGGAAGGAGAGAACTTCAAGGCCCTGTACAGGTCTGGAGTCGCCTTCTACCACCTGGGAGACTATGACAAAGCACTGTTCTACTTGAAGGAAGCCAAGAGCCGGCAGCCAACAGGTACAATAACTACAAGATCGGGCAATGTAAATGTTACGCTTCTTCCGAGGACTGAAGTACTCCTGATAAGACGGGTGGGAAGAGGTCTTTATTTGGAAATGAGTGAGGCAGTGGAATGGATACTGATAACCTTGGACAATTCTCCCTTCCCCCATATCTGCTTGGAATCCATTACTTTTCACAGTTGAGCCACTTCACAACCTTCAGGCCCATTCTATCATGCTATTTTTGTGAGGCCGGTAAAAGTAGAGAGCCCGGGATAAAGCGACAACAGCCGGAGCGGAGATGGAAGTCAGATGTGAGCACACCGCCGCTTCTATTATGTCAGTACTGGCAGGCTCCTGTGTCTGCAGGGTATAAAGCCAAATCTATGGGTAAAAGGTGTAACGTATCCCATCTGTTTATCACGGGTCTACCTGCTCGGACCCCAAAATTCCCTATAAACAGTTACTAGGGATGATGGAAGTTTTCAGCTTCCTGTGATACTGTAGCCATGCGCTCAACTCTGCCAAGTCATTGAAATTGCTGTTTCCCCACCAGCCTGTGATGGATGTTCTGCTATTTCACAAAGGGTTACACGAGAGCCAGGAAGCTGTGCAGCGCTCTTCTCCGTCTGCTCCCTCTGACAATACAGTGTATAGTCTATGCATTGGTCTCCGCTGATCAAACATTAAAGGGATTTTTCAGGATCCACAACTATTTAGCTTTACTTACCAGAAGCGCTGTCACTCTACCGCTCCGATGCTCCCCAGTCCCCGCCAGTTTCTGCAGCCAATCGCTGGCCTCAGCGGTGACCGATGATTGGCCACAGAGAAGGAAATAAAGACCGGTGGGTGGTTGCACTATAGGGTTCATTGGATAAGTTGGAGTTATTTTGTGGCAATTCCACCTTCAGCCAGTTTCTTGTTGATCCTGGTAAACTCCTTTATTGGCCTATCCAGGTTCAGACAGCCATATTGAGGAATGGACCAGTCACAACAGTAAATTGCGAACGAGACTGGTTTGTGGCGGAACTGGTCTTATATTGTGTGTACGAGTCTGGTCAGCAGAATGGTGCACCCTGGCTATAAGGAGCTATGTGCGGTACGTGGTGCACACAGACAACACATGGACTGAATATATGCTTGTCTGAACGAGCCCTTAGGGTCCGTATGCGCCACAGACCCATTATAGCCAGAGTGCCAATGCACATGGTCGATCTTTCCATGCAGACTCCTAGTATGTGTGAAAAAAACTGCAGCATACACTTTTGTTCCATGTCAGGGACAATGAAATGCAGCTCCATCACCCTTTTGAGCACACGCTGCTGAGCCAGTCACGTCCGCAATTTGTGTTTGCGACTGACCGAATTTTTTCAATGCGCCTGTCTAAACCCCAACATTCATGAGATACGCTGCTGCAGCCTATTGGCAGGTCCAGCTACATTTGGTAAGATCTGTTGAGAACCTGATGTTTGTGGTAGTCGTACACCCAGTATTAGCAGAAGTCTCTATAATCAGCTGGATCCCTAGAGAAGAATGTCATCTCTATGGCCAACTTTAGGCCAGGTCTCCCATCGGACTCCTGGAAAGCTCCATGATGATGGGAGTGTGATCTACAGTCCTTTCTTTCACATTTCACCATAGTTTTGCGATGAGGCGTTTGGCTGTGCTGTTTTCACAAGTAAACCCTGCCAACTAACAGGTTTCACATGCAGAAGAACGTGCAGATAAAAAGGGTATTGCGAAACCTGTACGTCCCGCTACCGATGACTACACATGATCCCACCCCTGCCTAAGGTTACATTTATTTATTTTTTTAGAACTACTGAATGATTAACTATTGAGCTGCAGCCCGAAATTATGAGCTGTAGGTGACACATTCAGGAGCACTACAAAGAGACTGCTCAGAGGTTGAGGTGCAGCCTGACAACTGTGTTTGGTGGAGCACAATGAACAGAGCATATATACAGTTGTGGCCAAAAGTATTGACACCCCTGCAATTCTGTCAGATAATACTCAGTTTCTTCCTGAAAATGATTGCAATCACAAATTCTTTGGTATTATTATCTTCATTTAATTTGTCTTAAATGAAAAAACACAAAAGAGAATAAAGCAAAACATTGATCATTTCACACAAAACTCCAAAAATGGGCCAGACAAAAGTATTGGCACCCTCAGCCTAATACTTGATTGCACAACCTTTAGCCAAAATAACTGCGACCAACCGCTTCCGGTAACCATCAATGAGTTTCTTACAATGCTCTGCTGGAATTTTAGACCATTCTTCTTTGACAAACTGCTCCAGGTCCCTGATATTTGAAGGGTGCCTTCTCCAAACTGCCATTTTTAGATCTCTCCACAGGTGTTCTATGGGATTCAGGTCTGGATTCATTGCTGGCCACCTTAGAAGTCTCCAGTGCTTTCTCTCAAACCATTTTCTAGTGCTTTTTGAAGTGTGTTTTGGGTCATTGTCCTGCTGGAAGACCCATGACCTCTGAGGGAGACCCAGCTTTCTCACACTGGGCCCTACATTATGCTGCAAAATTTGTTGGTAGTCTTCAGTCTTCATAATGCTATGCACACGGTCAAGCAGTCCAGTGCCAGAGGCAGCAAAGCAACCCCAAAACATCAGGGAACCTCCGCCATGTTTGACTGTAGGGACCGTGTTCTTTTCTTTAAATACCTCTTTTTTTCTCCTGTAAACTCTATGTTGATGCCTTTGCCCAAAAAGCTCTACTTTTGTCTCATCTGACCATGGAACATTCTTCCAAAACGTTTTAGGCTTTTTCAGGTAAGTTTTGGCAAACTCCAGCCTGGCTTTTTTATGTCTCGGGGCAAGAAGTGGGGTCTTCCTGGGTCTCCTACCATACAGTCCCTTTTCATTCAGATGCCGACGGATAGTAGGGGTTGACACTGTTGTAACCTCAGACTGCAGGGCAGCTTGAACTTGTTTGGATGTTAGTCGAGGTTCTTTATCCAACATCCGCACAATCTTGCGTTGAAATCTCTTGTCAATTTTTCTTTTCCGTCCACATCTAGGGAGGTTAGCCACAGTGCCATGGGCTTTAAACTTCTTGATGACACTGCGCACGGTAGACACAGGAACATTCAGGTCTTTGGAGATGGACTTGTAGCCTTGAGATTGCTCATGCTTCCTCACAATTTGGTTTCTCAAGTCCTCAGACAGTTCTTTGGTCTTCTTTCTTTTCTCCATGCTCAATGTGGTACACACCAGGACACAGGACAGAGGTTGAGTCAACTTTAATCCATGTCAACTGGCTGCAAGTGTGATTTAGTTATTGCCAACACCTGTTAGGTGCCACAGGTAAGTTACAGGTGCTGTTAATTACACAAATTAGAGAAGCATCACATGATTTTTCGAACAGTGCCAATACTTTTGTCTACCCCCTTTTTTATGTTTGGTGTGAAATTATATCCAATTTGGCTTTAGGACAATTCTTTTTGTGTTTTTTCATTTAAGACAAATTAAATGAAGATAATAATAACAAAGAATTTGTGTTTGCAATAATTTTCAGGAAGAAACTGAGTATTATCTGACAGAATTGCAGGGGTGTCAATGCTTTTGGCCACAACTGTATGGGGCTCCTGACCCAGCTATGACACCTCATAGACATATACAGTACTTTACAAAAGTTTTAGGCAGGTGTAGAAAAAATGCTGCTCAGTAAGAAAGCTTTAAAGGATAGAAGTGTTAATTGTATCTTGTTTTATCAATTAAGTGAATTTACAAAAGCGAAATCTAAATCATATCAATATTTGGTGTGACCGCTCTCTGCCTTCATCAAAGCATCAGTTCTTCTAGGTACGCTTGCACTCAGTTTTAGAAGGAACTCTGCCCAGAGTTTGTTCTAAACGTCTTGGAGAAGTAACCACAGATCTTCTGTGCATGTCGCTTGTGGAAATCCTTCTTTCTCTTCATGTAATCCCAGACAGACTGGATGACAATGACATCAGAGCTCTGTGGGGCCATATTATCACTTTCAGGACTTCTTGTTCTTCTTTTATAGTTGTTTTTAATAACACTGGTTGTATTTTTGGGTCATTGTCCCCAGAAGGATTTGCACAAGAGGCATCCACACAAGATCTGTGGTTGGTTATTCAAGATGTTTGGAACAACCTCACTGTTCCTTCAAAAAGTGTATCTAGAAGAAATGATGCTTTAATGCTGTTAAGAAGGCAAAGGGCGGTCACATCAAATATTGGTTAGGTTTCTCCTTTGTTCATTTACATTATATTTTCATCAATGAAAATATAAACCATTAACACTATTTTTTTTTTTTAAAGCGTTCTTACTCTGCAGCATTTTTTGTTTTTCACATCTGCATAAGACTTTTGCACAGTACTCTATCAGTGTGTTGAATCGGGTCAGTCAGTCCGTTCTTCACCGTCCTTATGCAGCCCACAAAACACAGATGTGATTCTGGCCTTAGGCTTCTGGTGTAGGCTCATATCGGAAAATCATTATTGCCAATGCTGAGAATCCCTTCCCTTACTCAGCAGAGGACAGCACGAGGGTATTTCACATTCCCTTCCGCCTATATGCAATCGTCTGGTCTGTACTGGTCAGTGAAGCTATTCAGCTGTCAGGGTAGTCAGTAATTGCTATGCAAGTCCTACAAGTGACTGCTCCGCACTTTCAGCATTCTTTAGTGTATCCTGGGTCGCTCATGCAGGATATCCTTTTTGATGTATAGCCTCCAAGTAGCTCAGAGGCTCAGGATAATCAAAACCATACACAGTAATCCACGCTATAACTGGTTAATGAGTGACAAGAGCTGTTGTACTGCACATCTGTACCCCCCACCAACACATTTTTCCACAATGTCATCGCTGTCAGTGTCCCACAAGGGTTGGTAATCTCTAGGCACCTGGATCCCTGTCACTATGGATGGTGGAATAGGAAAGTCTAATCATAGACTGTATAAGAAAATATGAAATTGTTGCATTCTATCACTGTAAATTATAGTATTTTATACAGGAGTTGGATCATATCCGAAAGATCTCACTCCACTCATCACTAAATCATTAAATCATTCCTAAGTAACAATATAAAGGTGCTGTCCAGTGAAAACAAGTTATCATCTTCCATAGACTAGGCGACAACTTGCTGATCAATGAACGTCCTACAGGTGGGACCTGCACCAATCAGCAGATCTAGCATGCCCAACGCTGCTCTATTCATTCTCTATGGGGCTGCCAGAAAAAGCTGAGCGCAGCACTGGTAAGTACCACAGGGAAGGAATGTAGTGGCAGGTAAGATGCAGAGTGCAGCACAGGTAAGCAATACAGAGAATGAATGGAGTATCAGGTTGGATGCAGAGAGCAGTACAGGTAAGCCCCACAGAAAATGAATAAGGCAGCATTGGTAGGCCCTACAGAGAATGAATGGAGCACCAGGTTTGGATGCACAGTGCAGCACCAGAAGGCCCCATAGAGAATGGAAGGAGCAACGGGTTGGATGCACAGTGCAGAACCAGTAGGCCCCATAGAGAATGAAAGGAGCGGCAGGTTGGATGCACAGTGCAGCACCAGTAGGCCCCACAGAGAATGGAATGAGCGGCAGGTTTGGATGCACAGTGCAGCACCAGTAGGCCCCACAGAGAATGGAAGGAGAGGCAGGTTGGATGCATAGTGCAGCACCAGAAGGCCCCACAGAGAATGGAAGAAGCGGCAGGTTGGATGCACAGTGCAGCACCATATTCTGCAGCGCTTTACAACTTATAGAGGGGACTTGTACAGACAATAGACATTACAGCATAACAGAAATCACAGTTCAAAACAGATACCAGGAGGAATGAGGGCCCTGCTCGCAAGCTTACAAACTATGAGGAAAAGGGGAGACACGAGAGGTGGATGGTAACAATTGCTTTAGTTATGGAATTGCTTTTAGAGAATGGAAGGAGCGGCAGGTGTGGATGCACAGTGCAGCACCAGTAGGCCCCACAGAGAATGGAATGAGCGGCAGGTTTGGATGCACAGTGCAGCACCAGTAGGCCCCACAGAGAATGGAAGGAGAGGCAGGTTGGATGCATAGTGCAGCACCAGAAGGCCCCACAGAGAATGGAAGAAGCGGCAGGTTGGATGCACAGTGCAGCACCAGTAAGCCCCACAGAGAATGGAAGGAGAGGCAGGTGTGGATGCACAGTGCAGCACCAGTAGGCCACACAGAGAATGAATGGAACAGCAGATTAGATGCAGTGCGCAGCAGCGGTATGTCCCACAGAGAAGGAATGGAGCAGCAGGTTAAATTCAGAGCATAGCACCTGTAAGCCCCACAGAAAATGAATGGAGCGGCAGGTTAGATGCAATGCGCAGCATTGGTAAGCCCCGCAGAGATTAAATGGAGTGGCAAGTTGGATTCAGAGTGTAGCATCTATAAGCCCCACAGAAAATGAATGGAGCGGCAGGATGCACAGTGCAGCAACGGTAAGCCCTACAGAGAATGAATGGAGTAGCAGATTAAATGCAGTGCGCAACAGCGGCAAGCACCACAGAGAATGAATGGAGCAGCAGGTTGGATCCAGAGCGCAGCATCGGTACGTCCCACAGATAGATGGAGCGACAGGATGCACAGTGCACCACTGGTATTCTCCTACAGAGAATGAATGGAGCGATGGTCGGATATGTGCACTGCTGCTAATTGCCGAACGACCATTTATAAGAACGTCTGTTCCGATCATGATGTAAACATGCTGCCAATCACCTAAACGCTGCTTTATCCATTGACCATACACTTTATTAGCTGACAGCCATTCCTAGGTCTCCCCACATACACGATCTGTTCAGTTGAGTGTGCATATGTTGTCATTGAGAAGATGAGTGAAACTCAATATGTCCTATTTATTCCCCCAAATTTGTGAGCAGATCATCATTTGCACATTAGACTGAAATCAGCAGGTTCAGCCAAAACCTTTACCCTGCACCATACCGCTTGCAGTTTGGGCGCGGTGCTCTCTGGTATCAGAGGGGCTCTCCGAGACATAATCCTCACCTATCCTGTGCCTGTAGAGACCCTGCAGAAGAGGACGGCACTTGTCTCACTAGCATTACTAATATATGTGTTATCATTCTTCATATCACCCTGTAAGTCACGACCATGTACATCATGCGCACATTTATTAGTCAGGGGTGACCACATAGATTTGGCCCAATAATAATGGAAGCTCATGTGTGAATTGTAATTTTTTTCAGATGACATAACTTGTCGCCACCATATACGCCAGGAACAGCTCCCGTTGTATATGTGGATGAAGGCGGTAACAGACGCCTAACCATTAGTGATGAATGAACGTGCTCGCATAAGGTGATATCAGAGTATCTTCTGCATGCTCGAAAAATGTTCTAGTTCCCGCAGCTGTATGCCTCGTCGCTGTTAGGCAATCCCTGCATGTGTTGCGGCTGTCTAACAAACAGTCGCGAGACATGTGGCCACAGGTAATTGAACTTAGTATTCGAGCACGTCGAAGATACTTGGTTAGCACCCGAGCATGCTCAGATAACACCTTATCCTAGCACGTTCACTCACCACTACTAATCCGTTCTGGTTTTTGTTTTTTGTGATGCATACAGACCTGATGGAGGCCAAAAGAACAATCTTCTCGCCTCCATCTGACCTCTATGGGCACATTTTGTATAAAAATTGTGAGCCGGATCTGAAAGAAAAATACATTTACGGAAAAATGTTTAACAGACACTCTGCATCTTTGTTCAGCAGTATGCTCTTAATTTCTGGCTGTGGAATAACTCCAACTCTCCACAGGTTCTGAGCGAAGGTATAATGGACCCACAGATTAGAGACCATTGTTGTAATGCATCGATGGCAGACTGGGAGGCAATATCTGCTGTACATCTCTGTCCCCATACATCCCCTGTAGTGTGTGCATAAGGCCCCCCATACAGATCAGGCTAACGTCTGAGGATATCCAGGAATTTGGCCAGCGATCCTACTGTCTGTGACTCAGTGCAGACAAGGACCAGGCATGTCCGCTGCTGGACTGTCGATCCTTTTGTTTTCTTCAGTGGTAACTTTTTTGGCAGCGCCTCTCTCAGAGAAAACAGTTTGTTGAAATTTGAAGCAACTTCCTCAATGTGCAGGTCAGTCACTGAGTGCCGTGCCATACAAAGCAAGTGTCAGCTATTACATACCCCCTTACATGCTGTGATCAATCGCAGCATCTAAGGGGGTTAACATCACTCACATAATCATTTCTCCTTGTGTAATTAGTATATGACGGACCACCATCCAGCCATACATTTCTGCTTCTGTGCGCCCAGTGATAACCCACAATCATGTCAGGGCTAGGATTAGATTAATTCTCTTGAACAGGGAGTATGCTATCTGGTTCTCTGATCTAATATTAACCCCTTCCTGACTAAGAGAACTTTAATTATGTGCATTTTTTTCTATTATTTCTAATGTACTGAAAACCTTGGGGAAAAAGACATTCACAGAAAACACGGACATATAATGATGTACATCCTACATCTGGAAGGGTTTAACTCATGCGGCCAATAGTTTGTGTATTGGCAGTAGATGTCAGCTACAGCCAGGATCAGAAATGGTTTAGATCCCAGCACCCCTCACATGTCATGAACGCTATTAAGTGGTAATTCCTGTATTTTACAAGTTTACAAGTCACAAAATGAAAACACAATAAATAGATCAAGGTGGGCAAGGTTGATATATATCACAACATGAATTCGAAACACACGATTGCAGTCAGGTATATTATTCTCTGATACTCTCCAGGGTTTCAGAGATTCTAAATAGTGATGAGCGAGGATGCTCAGGTGCTAACTGTGACTTCGGCGTGCTCGAAAAATATGTTTGAGTCCCCGCGGCTGCATGTATTGCGGATGTCGAACAGCCATGAAACATGCAGCCACATTATTATTTATTGTTATAGCGCCATTTATTCCATGGCGCTTTACATGTGAGGAAGGGGTATACATAATAAAAACAGGTACAATAATCTTAAACAATACAAGTCATAACTGGTACAGGAGGAGAGAGGACCCTGCCCGCGAGGGCTCACAATCTACAAGGGATTGGTGAGAATACAGTAGGCGAGCCACATGGATTCAAACATATTTTTCAAGCACGCCGAAGTCACTCGATTAGCACCCGAGCATGCTCGCTCATCTCTAATTATACATTTTAAGGATCTATCTCTTCCCAACGCTGCTAGAGGTGATTGACAGGTCTCAGTATGGGAGAGCCTTATCAGAGGCGCAGGGAGAAGCCGTCCAGGAACTGCGCTCAAATAGTCTTGACTATTCCTATGATCCCTGGCCGGATCTTTAAAAAGTATATTATCTGGGGAAAATAATTTGTTCCCTTTGGAAAAGTCCATGGCTGTGTTCAATAGACTGTGGGGTATTAATGAGAATCATTGCGTAGGACAATGGATGACCACAGTCACCTCTAGTCTTTTGGTTGCTGCTACATCTATGAGATGGTAGATTTGATCCGTCGGTTCCATATTACTGATTTGTTTCTCGTCTTTCTACAGATACCAACGTCATCCGATACATCCAGTTGGCAGAAATGAAGCTCAGTAGATGTTCCCAAAGAGAAAAGGAGCTATCTTAAATCCAATTTCCATTTGCCATTGGGATCACATGACTGTTTTATCACTGCGAGCTGTGCGGGTCGGGGGTCCTCCAGTTCTGACCAGTACCACTGCTTTTTATCGTTTTTGTTTTGTTTAAGGGGTACCCAGCTGGATGCATCTTTGCTTAATCCCCTGAAACCTTACTGCCAAGAGGGCCAGGAGCTGCTACAAAGGACCTGGAAACGTGATCTATGCTGTAATTCTGTTGTGCACCCTGCATCCGCTGTGTAGAAAAGGGAAGGGAGGGTTGATGTCTCCGGGGTGCAAGTTTCACATTAAACCTGCATATATTTTTTAAATCTGCTTACGGTTCCAACTGTTGATGTTCGTAGGGTCTCCTGCACCGTGCAAAGCCTTTTTACCCTGGCTTGATTCCTCCTTCACATTATTCAAATTGCCTCTTCAGAGAAATAGAGGACTTGAACTCTATAGTGCCACCTGTTGGAAGTAGCGATCCTACAAGTCACAATCAACCCTCTAACGAGTCATGCAATATGACTTAGGATAAAAGCCAAATCAGTATCTCAATTCGCAGACACGGTGTTTCGGGCTGTTGGCCCTCGTCAGTGCGAAGCATGAGAACTGATTTGGCTAGGTGAGAGGCTCTGGACTGGGGTCTAAGGGGTAGCGTTTCTCCTTATGGAGAGTGACATACCAGCTGGCTTGTCACTCTCCATAAGGAGAAACGCTACCCCTTAGACCCCCCTCCTTCACATTAGGCACCGAGAGATCGGTAATTGTTAAAAACGGGTCTACTAAGAGAGAATAGCTCCATGCCAATTAAGTCTGGAGACAAAAAAATGTGCAGGACGGGGAAGAAAACAGGCACTTAGTAATCTGCAGCCACCTAGAGTAAATGTGTGTGCAAATTGTCATTTGGACTGGGCCTCATTCCAGATACCAGTGCGCTCACCATCACGTGCAGGTTATCCGTACACTACAACCTATAGAAACAGCAACTTCTTTAATAAAACCTGTTTTTTGCTCAATCTAGATAGTTTCTGGTAATTGGGAAAGATCTTGTTCCGTTTCATGATCTGGGGGCCGCTCCTGAGAATGGCCAGGACACGTACCTGACACCCGGCCTTTATTATGTTGGAACCTACAATTTCTGCCTTTTATGACTGCAGTTGGCCTCACTGAGTTAATTAACTTGAATGAAAGGGATTCTCTTGATATAGCAGGGAGACAGAGGTGCAGTTTTCAGATTTGACCTGCACCAGATTAATACTGGTTTTGTATTGCTTGACTTGAAGTAGGGATTGGACTTGTGCTTATCTCTAGTAGAAGCTAAAAGTTGCTGTATACTTTAGATAAGCGTTTGCTGCTATTCGTCCATATACAAGTGCCCCTCACTAAATTAGAATATCATCAAAAAGTTAATTTATTTCAGTTCTTCAATACAAAAAGTGAAACTCATATATTATATAATGAGTCATTACAAACAGAGTGATCTATTTCAAGTGTTTATTTCTGTTAAGGTTGATGATTATGGCTTACAGCCAATGAAAACCCAAAAGTCATTATCTCAGTAAATTAGAATAATTAACAAAACACCTACAAAGGCTTCCTATGCATTGAAAAAGGTCCCTTAGTCTGTTTCAGTAGGCTCCACAATCATGGGGAAGACTGCTGACTTGACAGATGTCCAGAAGGCAGTCATTGACACACTCCACAAGGAGGGTAAGCCACAAAAGGTCATTGGTAAAGAAGCTGGATGTTCACAGAGTGCTGTATTCAAGCATATTAATGGAAAGTTGAGTGGAAGAAAAAAGTGTGGTAGAAAAAGATGCACACGCAACCGGGATAACCGCAGCCTTGAAAGGATTGTTAAGAAAAGGCCATTCAAAAATTTGGGGGAGATTCACAAGGAGTGGACTGCTGCAGGAGTCATTGCTTCAAGAGTCACCACACTCAGATGTATCCAGGACATGGGCTACAAGTGTCGCATTCCTTGTGTCAAGCCACTCATGACCAATAGACAACGCCAGAAGTGTCTTATCTGGGCCATGGAGAAAAAGAACTGGACTGTTGCTCAGTGGTCCAAGGTGTTGTTTTCAGATGAAAGTAAATTTTGCATTTCATTTGGAAATCAAGGTCCCAGAGTCTGGAGGAAGAGTGGAGAGGCACACAATCCATGCTGCTTGAAGTCTAGTGTGAAGTTTCCACAATCGGTGATGGTTTGTGGAGCCATGTCCTCTGCTGATGTAGGTCGATTGTGTTTTACCAAGACCAAAGTCATTTCAACCATCTACCAGGAAATTTTAGAGCACTTCATGCTTCCCTCTACCGACAAGCTTCAGCAGGACTTGGCACCTGTCCACACAGCCAAAAGTACCAGTACCTGGTTTAAAAACATCAGTATCACTGTGCTTGATTGGCCAGCAAACTCGCCTGACCTTAACCCCATAGAGAATCTATGGAGTATTGTCAAGAAGATTTAGTCTAGTGCCACCAATCAGTTCAAAAATGAAAAATAGCAAGGTAGGGCTGTAGTTACATAAATAATAAATAATAAAATATAACTTTTAATCTTATCTATTTAAAATGAGCTGTAATATCTCATAAAATCCATATAATACACAACAAACAACATTTAAATACTCCTTAGTGCTTCAATCATGCACTATATTCTCCAGCACAATGCACTTTTTATCAATATATGGGATATTGCTTCCCCCAAAGAGAAAAAAATGCTTCTTAAAGTGGTCCAATCTATGTCTGAATATGCCACTTATATTAACCGTTGAAATACAGGAACAATCTCACCAAATAAAGTCCCTTGTTTCACGGTCTGAGTCAGGGTAGGTTGCGATGCTTCTATTCATGAGGGGGCTCTCCACTTGCCCTTTTCGAGACCTCATTACTCTAAGTCTCATCCAACTCTCCCGACCTCCTCCTTCATAACAGAATCTCCCGACGCGTTTCTTATTTCCCAGTCATCAGGGGAGAGGTCATTCAATATAGCGGCAAGTGTGCCATACACCATACAGGCATGCACACTTAGGAGGGTAGGTCACCGCGCGTACGATGTCTTACTTTTATACTGAAGTGTCCATCTCTCTGCGCGTGTGAATTGCCGGAGCTCCATTTCCGGGTGCCTGGCGGTCACATGATCTACGACGCAATGCGCTCCCTTCGGAGGTGTGTCATCATGAAACGCATGATGGCACGCAAACTTCTCCACATGTAACTAAGGAGTCGCATAGTTAATCTGCAGCTTTCATCTTAATGCGGCGCATAATACTAAGCCAGCATCATTACCGGTCCGGAGGATGGTAGAATTCACTCCTTCTCCGGAGGGAGCAGAGAAAAGTGCCTGCCATGTATAAACTTATTTCACCCCTCCAATCCTCCTAACAATTCGTTATATATTTTGTATACAGGGGGGAGGGTATATTCCCATATTTCTTTAATGCATCCTACAACCTCCAATCCTTGGAGGGAGGATCTAGTAGGCAATGTCTTTATGGTTTCCTAACTTCGGGTTTTCAACATATCTATCCCAGTGATTCCTCCAGGAATTTTCCCAGAGCTAATAAAGCCATATCCATTTCTTTTGATTTTTTAATTACCAATGATTTTTAATCAAAGATTTTTAATCAATGATTTTTAATCTTTTTTAATCAGAATTCCTATCCTAGGGGTTGTAGAGGGGGGTTTCCCCTCCAGAGATTTCTGGAACCAAATATACATTTGAAATAACTAAAGGTGAACCTCTTTAAAGTAAAGGACCCTATTTACCACTCCCCTATATCTTGTAACCTGAAGGGGAAACCCCCCTCTACAACCCCTAGGATAGGAATTCTGATTAAAAAAGATTAAAAAAGATTAAAAATCATTGATTAAAAATCTTTGATTAAAAATCATTGGTAATTAAAAAATCAAAAGAAATGGATATGGCTTTATTAGCTCTGGGAAAATTCCTGGAGGAATCACTGGGATAGATATGTTGAAAACCCGAAGTTAGGAAACCATAAAGACATTGCCTACTAGATCCTCCCTCCAAGGATTGGAGGTTGTAGGATGCATTAAAGAAATATGGGAATATACCCTCCCCCCTGTATACAAAATATATAACGAATTGTTAGGAGGATTGGAGGGGTGAAATAAGTTTATACATGGCAGGCACTTTTCTCTGCTCCCTCCGGAGAAGGAGTGAATTCTACCATCCTCCGGACCGGTAATGATGCTGGCTTAGTATTATGCGCCGCATTAAGATGAAAGCTGCAGATTAACTATGCGACTCCTTAGTTACATGTGGAGAAGTTTGCGTGCCATCATGCGTTTCATGATGACACACCTCCGAAGGGAGCGCATTGCGTCGTAGATCATGTGACCGCCAGGCACCCGGAAATGGAGCTCCGGCAATTCACACGCGCAGAGAGATGGACACTTCAGTATAAAAGTAAGACATCGTACGCGCGGTGACCTACCCTCCTAAGTGTGCATGCCTGTATGGTGTATGGCACACTTGCCGCTATATTGAATGACCTCTCCCCTGATGACTGGGAAATAAGAAACGCGTCGGGAGATTCTGTTATGAAGGAGGAGGTCGGGAGAGTTGGATGAGACTTAGAGTAATGAGGTCTCGAAAAGGGCAAGTGGAGAGCCCCCTCATGAATAGAAGCATCGCAACCTACCCTGACTCAGACCGTGAAACAAGGGACTTTATTTGGTGAGATTGTTCCTGTATTTCAACGGTTAATATAAGTGGCATATTCAGACATAGATTGGACCACTTTAAGAAGCATTTTTTTCTCTTTGGGGGAAGCAATATCCCATATATTGATAAAAAGTGCATTGTGCTGGAGAATATAGTGCATGATTGAAGCACTAAGGAGTATTTAAATGTTGTTTGTTGTGTATTATATGGATTTTATGAGATATTACAGCTCATTTTAAATAGATAAGATTAAAAGTTATATTTTATTATTTATTATTTATGTAACTACAGCCCTACCTTGCTATTTTTCATTTTTGAACTGATTGGTGGCACTAGACTAAATCTACTAAATAACGGCATGGCCGGTTTTCTGACTAAGGGAATCAACACAGACACCTGGGTGGCAGAGGTAAAAGAGGTTTTCTCAGAGAATACCTTTATACAACCAAAATATACTCCTTCCTATAATAACGCATTTAAAGAGCTAACTAGAATCTACAAGAACCAAGTCTCTAGTTGGTGGGAAGTGCAGAGTTTGGAAAACTATATAAAGGCAGGAATAGTCCCAAGACACCTGAGAATAACTCTGCAACCAGGATTTAGGTACAGGGGGTGCCTCCTGGGAGAACGGTGGGAAAAAGAGGCAACGGCAGGCTCCTTGAGGTTTATGAATATCCTTCTTGAAGAAGAAAAAAAGACTCTATCAAAAACTAGTGATCAGTTGAAAGAACAAATAGAGATCACAAAAAAATTCTCAACGGAGCCTGACTTTGCCTCAAAAGAGACCCTTCTCCAAAACGTAATTGAAAGATACCAATATAATATAAAAGAAAGGAAGCATCGTAACTTTGTACGGGACCTACAAGAATTTAAAGAGAATAAGGCATACAACATCCCAGTGAATAGGAATTTCCAAAGTAATTCTAACAGAAATTTTGAGACGGACATATCCTCTACGGATACGGACCTCTCGGATTCAGAGATACGTACGAAACCACCTAGGGGGAGACAAAGAGGGAGGGGAAATCAAAGAAGTAGACCAGGGGACAGAATAACCAACAACCGTTTTTTAGATCAGGGCTATTTCCTGAGAAGCAAACCAGGAATAAACAACTGACAGAGGCCGAACCCAATCAGATCATTAATTTGTCTGAAAAGGTCTTGAATGATACAGAATTACAGGTGCTAAATAGAGGTTTGAGCTTTGTACCCACATCCGATTTTCAACTGTTTGAGAGCGTGAAAGATTTGCATCTCTTTGTGAGAAAATTGAAGTGGAGGAAGCACTTCATTAGGGAAGATAAACGCACAAGTATGGCGATGAATGTTCCAGACACATTGCTACCAGATATAAGATTACTCTATGGGCTATCTGACCCTTTACCAGAACATACAGGGGAGGGCCCGTTTACAGACTGTAGGGCCAAAAGCCATAAAATGCCCCCTAATTCAGGAGATCAATCCACACTGGATGTATTCCTTGAATTAGTAATGAAAGATCTGGAAAACCTAGCCAAGAAAAGGAATAGGGGGACTACTTTTAATCTATCTAAGCAAGAAATGGAGGCGCTGTTGAATTTAGAGCAAGATCGGAATATAGTTTGTAAGCCCTCAGACAAAGGTGGGAATATAGTAATAATGGATGTCACGAAATATCAACTTATGTGTGAGAATGTACTAAACAACCATGAGTCTTATCAACAGTTATCAAGTAATCCCACTCCCACCTTTGTCAGAACTCTAAAAGAGATCTTAGATAGAGGACTTACCAAATCACTTATTGATAAAAATGAATATAATTTCCTATATCCGAAACACCCAACAATGGCAACGTTCTATTGCCTCCCGAAAGTGCATAAGGGCTTACTACCCTTAAAAGGAAGGCCAATAGTATCTGGAATTGAGAGCGTTAGCTATTGTGTTGGGATATATCTAGACAAGATTTTAAAACCTTTTGCATCAGCTCTGAACTCCTATACTAGGGACTCAACGGACCTTTTGAGAAAACTAGATGGCTTAACCCTAGATCGAGAATCTATACTTTGCAGTATAGACGTTGAAGCCCTATATTCATCTATCAACCATGCTGATGGAATAAGGGCGGTAGAATATTTTCTGAAGGGTAGAGGTCAACAGTGTCAGGAACACAACAGGTTTGTTCTCGAGTTACTTGAATTCTGTCTGACAAGAAACATCTTTACATTCAATGGCAAAATCTTCCACCAGCTCAGGGGCACTGCGATGGGCATTTCTTGTGCGCCATCGTACGCAAATTTGCTCCTGGGCTGGTGGGAGGAGACAATAGTCTTTGGGGATGATTATGAGGATGAATGCTCAAAGATAATATTCTGGGCACGATATCTGGACGATGTTTTATTAGTCTGGAATGGAGAAACATCGGAGTTGGTTAACTTTGTCACTAAATTGAATGTAAATCCCTTAGGCCTAAAATTCACCTTTGAATATAATAAGGACCAACTTCCTTTCTTAGACCTCTGTATCCAAAAGAGAGCTGAAGGGCACATTCATACAAAAACATACCGCAAGCCTACCTCTACAAATGCCCTTTTAAGGTGGGAGAGTCACCATCCCCCCCCCTTGAAAAAGGGCATCCCCAAAGGGCAGTACATAAGAATTCGCCGAAACTGCTCCTCAGAAATGGATTACAGGGAACAGGCGACGGATTTACGTCAACGGTTCCAAAATAGAGGGTACCCGGATGGGATACTCAGGAAAGCTTATAGAGAAACGAGAGGCATGAATAGAACGGGTTTATTGAATCCAACAAACCGAGAAGAGGGAGACTTGAAAAGTCGATTCATTACGACTTATAGTTCGGGAGCGGATAAAGTTAGGTCAATCCTTACAAAACATTGGTCAATTTTGAGGATGGATGATGACATTGGAGACCTGGTGGGACCTTATCCCCTGATCACCTATAAAAAAGGGAGATCAATAAGCGATAGGATTGTACGGAGCCACTTTACTCCTCCAAAAAATGAAATGTGGTTGACCAATAAAATCAAAGGTTGTTACAGATGTAAGGGATGTGTAGGTTGTCCAGTAATGAAAACGGGCCAATACTTCAAAAGCAATGTTACCAACCAGGAATACAAAATTCGCCACTTTATAAATTGCCGGTCTAGAGGAATCATATATAAGGCAACATGCTCATGCGGCATGGAATATGTGGGAAAGACCACACGTGAATTGAGGAGAAGAGTGGGAGAACACCTGAGGGACATTGCCTTGGGGAGAGATACACCCCTGGCAAGACACATCGCCACTGTACATGATGGGGATGTATCGGGCTTGAGATTCATGGGGATTGATAAGATAGAGGCACCAAAAAGGGGTGGAGACTGGGACAGGAGGGTGTTGCAATGCGAGACGAAGTGGATATTTCGTCTTAAAACACAGCAACCCCTGGGTCTCAATGAGAACCTGACTTTTTCTTGTTTCTTATAAAAACGGTAACCCTGGCAACATATATCAATTTTTATAAGTAGTGTTGCTAACGACCCCCCTGTCTCATTCCTCTAAAAGAAACCCCTTTCTATTCTATCCTGATCTATCACACTTATGGCGTTCCTTTTTCTGGCACATAGGTAGAATACTGATTAAGATAGGGAATGATAGGACTATGTAGGGACAGCCGCCGTGGAGTTGGGGGCGCCAGCTCTCGTTTTTAGGGTGCCAACCCCCACTGACAAGGTAGGAAGGAAATTAGGGATGTATTAGGGAGAAGTAGCAAGCCCAAGGCCCACTAGGTCTCCAATTGTCACTCCCCCCCCCCCCCCTCTAAGACTAATTTCTGGAACCAAATATACATTTGAAATAACTAAAGGTGAACCTCTTTAAAGTAAAGGACCCTATTTACCACTCCCCTATATCTTGTAACCTGAAGGGGAAACCCCCCTCTACAACCCCTAGGATAGGAATTCTGATTAAAAAAGATTAAAAAAGATTAAAAATCATTGATTAAAAATCTTTGATTAAAAATCATTGGTAATTAAAAAATCAAAAGAAATGGATATGGCTTTATTAGCTCTGGGAAAATTCCTGGAGGAATCACTGGGATAGATATGTTGAAAACCCGAAGTTAGGAAACCATAAAGACATTGCCTACTAGATCCTCCCTCCAAGGATTGGAGGTTGTAGGATGCATTAAAGAAATATGGGAATATACCCTCCCCCCTGTATACAAAATATATAACGAATTGTTAGGAGGATTGGAGGGGTGAAATAAGTTTATACATGGCAGGCACTTTTCTCTGCTCCCTCCGGAGAAGGAGTGAATTCTACCATCCTCCGGACCGGTAATGATGCTGGCTTAGTATTATGCGCCGCATTAAGATGAAAGCTGCAGATTAACTATGCGACTCCTTAGTTACATGTGGAGAAGTTTGCGTGCCATCATGCGTTTCATGATGACACACCTCCGAAGGGAGCGCATTGCGTCGTAGATCATGTGACCGCCAGGCACCCGGAAATGGAGCTCCGGCAATTCACACGCGCAGAGAGATGGACACTTCAGTATAAAAGTAAGACATCGTACGCGCGGTGACCTACCCTCCTAAGTGTGCATGCCTGTATGGTGTATGGCACACTTGCCGCTATATTGAATGACCTCTCCCCTGATGACTGGGAAATAAGAAACGCGTCGGGAGATTCTGTTATGAAGGAGGAGGTCGGGAGAGTTGGATGAGACTTAGAGTAATGAGGTCTCGAAAAGGGCAAGTGGAGAGCCCCCTCATGAATAGAAGCATCGCAACCTACCCTGACTCAGACCGTGAAACAAGGGACTTTATTTGGTGAGATTGTTCCTGTATTTCAACGGTTAATATAAGTGGCATATTCAGACATAGATTGGACCACTTTAAGAAGCATTTTTTTCTCTTTGGGGGAAGCAATATCCCATATATTGATAAAAAGTGCATTGTGCTGGAGAATATAGTGCATGATTGAAGCACTAAGGAGTATTTAAATGTTGTTTGTTGTGTATTATATGGATTTTATGAGATATTACAGCTCATTTTAAATAGATAAGATTAAAAGTTATATTTTATTATTTATTATTTATGTAACTACAGCCCTACCTTGCTATTTTTCATTTTTGAACTGATTGGTGGCACTAGACTAAATCTACTAAATAACGGCATGGCCGGTTTTCTGACTAAGGGAATCAACACAGACACCTGGGTGGCAGAGGTAAAAGAGGTTTTCTCAGAGAATACCTTTATACAACCAAAATATACTCCTTCCTATAATAACGCATTTAAAGAGCTAACTAGAATCTACAAGAACCAAGTCTCTAGTTGGTGGGAAGTGCAGAGTTTGGAAAACTATATAAAGGCAGGAATAGTCCCAAGACACCTGAGAATAACTCTGCAACCAGGATTTAGGTACAGGGGGTGCCTCCTGGGAGAACGGTGGGAAAAAGAGGCAACGGCAGGCTCCTTGAGGTTTATGAATATCCTTCTTGAAGAAGAAAAAAAGACTCTATCAAAAACTAGTGATCAGTTGAAAGAACAAATAGAGATCACAAAAAAATTCTCAACGGAGCCTGACTTTGCCTCAAAAGAGACCCTTCTCCAAAACGTAATTGAAAGATACCAATATAATATAAAAGAAAGGAAGCATCGTAACTTTGTACGGGACCTACAAGAATTTAAAGAGAATAAGGCATACAACATCCCAGTGAATAGGAATTTCCAAAGTAATTCTAACAGAAATTTTGAGACGGACATATCCTCTACGGATACGGACCTCTCGGATTCAGAGATACGTACGAAACCACCTAGGGGGAGACAAAGAGGGAGGGGAAATCAAAGAAGTAGACCAGGGGACAGAATAACCAACAACCGTTTTTTAGATCAGGGCTATTTCCTGAGAAGCAAACCAGGAATAAACAACTGACAGAGGCCGAACCCAATCAGATCATTAATTTGTCTGAAAAGGTCTTGAATGATACAGAATTACAGGTGCTAAATAGAGGTTTGAGCTTTGTACCCACATCCGATTTTCAACTGTTTGAGAGCGTGAAAGATTTGCATCTCTTTGTGAGAAAATTGAAGTGGAGGAAGCACTTCATTAGGGAAGATAAACGCACAAGTATGGCGATGAATGTTCCAGACACATTGCTACCAGATATAAGATTACTCTATGGGCTATCTGACCCTTTACCAGAACATACAGGGGAGGGCCCGTTTACAGACTGTAGGGCCAAAAGCCATAAAATGCCCCCTAATTCAGGAGATCAATCCACACTGGATGTATTCCTTGAATTAGTAATGAAAGATCTGGAAAACCTAGCCAAGAAAAGGAATAGGGGGACTACTTTTAATCTATCTAAGCAAGAAATGGAGGCGCTGTTGAATTTAGAGCAAGATCGGAATATAGTTTGTAAGCCCTCAGACAAAGGTGGGAATATAGTAATAATGGATGTCACGAAATATCAACTTATGTGTGAGAATGTACTAAACAACCATGAGTCTTATCAACAGTTATCAAGTAATCCCACTCCCACCTTTGTCAGAACTCTAAAAGAGATCTTAGATAGAGGACTTACCAAATCACTTATTGATAAAAATGAATATAATTTCCTATATCCGAAACACCCAACAATGGCAACGTTCTATTGCCTCCCGAAAGTGCATAAGGGCTTACTACCCTTAAAAGGAAGGCCAATAGTATCTGGAATTGAGAGCGTTAGCTATTGTGTTGGGATATATCTAGACAAGATTTTAAAACCTTTTGCATCAGCTCTGAACTCCTATACTAGGGACTCAACGGACCTTTTGAGAAAACTAGATGGCTTAACCCTAGATCGAGAATCTATACTTTGCAGTATAGACGTTGAAGCCCTATATTCATCTATCAACCATGCTGATGGAATAAGGGCGGTAGAATATTTTCTGAAGGGTAGAGGTCAACAGTGTCAGGAACACAACAGGTTTGTTCTCGAGTTACTTGAATTCTGTCTGACAAGAAACATCTTTACATTCAATGGCAAAATCTTCCACCAGCTCAGGGGCACTGCGATGGGCATTTCTTGTGCGCCATCGTACGCAAATTTGCTCCTGGGCTGGTGGGAGGAGACAATAGTCTTTGGGGATGATTATGAGGATGAATGCTCAAAGATAATATTCTGGGCACGATATCTGGACGATGTTTTATTAGTCTGGAATGGAGAAACATCGGAGTTGGTTAACTTTGTCACTAAATTGAATGTAAATCCCTTAGGCCTAAAATTCACCTTTGAATATAATAAGGACCAACTTCCTTTCTTAGACCTCTGTATCCAAAAGAGAGCTGAAGGGCACATTCATACAAAAACATACCGCAAGCCTACCTCTACAAATGCCCTTTTAAGGTGGGAGAGTCACCATCCCCCCCCCTTGAAAAAGGGCATCCCCAAAGGGCAGTACATAAGAATTCGCCGAAACTGCTCCTCAGAAATGGATTACAGGGAACAGGCGACGGATTTACGTCAACGGTTCCAAAATAGAGGGTACCCGGATGGGATACTCAGGAAAGCTTATAGAGAAACGAGAGGCATGAATAGAACGGGTTTATTGAATCCAACAAACCGAGAAGAGGGAGACTTGAAAAGTCGATTCATTACGACTTATAGTTCGGGAGCGGATAAAGTTAGGTCAATCCTTACAAAACATTGGTCAATTTTGAGGATGGATGATGACATTGGAGACCTGGTGGGACCTTATCCCCTGATCACCTATAAAAAAGGGAGATCAATAAGCGATAGGATTGTACGGAGCCACTTTACTCCTCCAAAAAATGAAATGTGGTTGACCAATAAAATCAAAGGTTGTTACAGATGTAAGGGATGTGTAGGTTGTCCAGTAATGAAAACGGGCCAATACTTCAAAAGCAATGTTACCAACCAGGAATACAAAATTCGCCACTTTATAAATTGCCGGTCTAGAGGAATCATATATAAGGCAACATGCTCATGCGGCATGGAATATGTGGGAAAGACCACACGTGAATTGAGGAGAAGAGTGGGAGAACACCTGAGGGACATTGCCTTGGGGAGAGATACACCCCTGGCAAGACACATCGCCACTGTACATGATGGGGATGTATCGGGCTTGAGATTCATGGGGATTGATAAGATAGAGGCACCAAAAAGGGGTGGAGACTGGGACAGGAGGGTGTTGCAATGCGAGACGAAGTGGATATTTCGTCTTAAAACACAGCAACCCCTGGGTCTCAATGAGAACCTGACTTTTTCTTGTTTCTTATAAAAACGGTAACCCTGGCAACATATATCAATTTTTATAAGTAGTGTTGCTAACGACCCCCCTGTCTCATTCCTCTAAAAGAAACCCCTTTCTATTCTATCCTGATCTATCACACTTATGGCGTTCCTTTTTCTGGCACATAGGTAGAATACTGATTAAGATAGGGAATGATAGGACTATGTAGGGACAGCCGCCGTGGAGTTGGGGGCGCCAGCTCTCGTTTTTAGGGTGCCAACCCCCACTGACAAGGTAGGAAGGAAATTAGGGATGTATTAGGGAGAAGTAGCAAGCCCAAGGCCCACTAGGTCTACAATTGTCACTCCCCCCCCCCCCCCTCTAAGACTAATTTCTGGAACCAAATATACATTTGAAATAACTAAAGGTGAACCTCTTTAAAGTAAAGGACCCTATTTACCACTCCCCTATATCTTGTAACCTGAAGGGGAAACCCCCCTCTACAACCCCTAGGATAGGAATTCTGATTAAAAAAGATTAAAAAAGATTAAAAATCATTGATTAAAAATCTTTGATTAAAAATCATTGGTAATTAAAAAATCAAAAGAAATGGATATGGCTTTATTAGCTCTGGGAAAATTCCTGGAGGAATCACTGGGATAGATATGTTGAAAACCCGAAGTTAGGAAACCATAAAGACATTGCCTACTAGATCCTCCCTCCAAGGATTGGAGGTTGTAGGATGCATTAAAGAAATATGGGAATATACCCTCCCCCCTGTATACAAAATATATAACGAATTGTTAGGAGGATTGGAGGGGTGAAATAAGTTTATACATGGCAGGCACTTTTCTCTGCTCCCTCCGGAGAAGGAGTGAATTCTACCATCCTCCGGACCGGTAATGATGCTGGCTTAGTATTATGCGCCGCATTAAGATGAAAGCTGCAGATTAACTATGCGACTCCTTAGTTACATGTGGAGAAGTTTGCGTGCCATCATGCGTTTCATGATGACACACCTCCGAAGGGAGCGCATTGCGTCGTAGATCATGTGACCGCCAGGCACCCGGAAATGGAGCTCCGGCAATTCACACGCGCAGAGAGATGGACACTTCAGTATAAAAGTAAGACATCGTACGCGCGGTGACCTACCCTCCTAAGTGTGCATGCCTGTATGGTGTATGGCACACTTGCCGCTATATTGAATGACCTCTCCCCTGATGACTGGGAAATAAGAAACGCGTCGGGAGATTCTGTTATGAAGGAGGAGGTCGGGAGAGTTGGATGAGACTTAGAGTAATGAGGTCTCGAAAAGGGCAAGTGGAGAGCCCCCTCATGAATAGAAGCATCGCAACCTACCCTGACTCAGACCGTGAAACAAGGGACTTTATTTGGTGAGATTGTTCCTGTATTTCAACGGTTAATATAAGTGGCATATTCAGACATAGATTGGACCACTTTAAGAAGCATTTTTTTCTCTTTGGGGGAAGCAATATCCCATATATTGATAAAAAGTGCATTGTGCTGGAGAATATAGTGCATGATTGAAGCACTAAGGAGTATTTAAATATTGTTTGTTGTGTATTATATGGATTTTATGAGATATTACAGCTCATTTTAAATAGATAAGATTAAAAGTTATATTTTATTATTTATTATTTATGTAACTACAGCCCTACCTTGCTATTTTTCATTCAGTATTGTCAAGAAGAAGATGAGAGACACCAGACCTAACCATGCAGACGAACTGAAGGCAGCTATCAAAGCAACCTGGGCTTCCATAACACCTCAGCACTGCCACAGGCTGATCGCCTCCTTGCCACGCCGCATTGATGCAGTAATTGATGCAAAAGGAGCCCCCACCAAGTATTGAGTGCATTTACTGAACATACGTTTCAGTAGGCCAACATTTCGGATGTTAAAATCATTTTTCAATCTGGTGTTAATGACTTTTGGGTTTTCATTGGCTGTAAGCCATAATCATCAACATTAGCAGAAATAAACACCTGAAATAGATCACTCTGTTTGTAATGACTATATAATATTTCAGTTTCACTTTTTGTATTGAAGAACTGACATAAATTAACTTTTTGATGATATTCTAATTTATTGAGAAGCACTTTTACATGCATGCCATAGCAACGGCGACTCTGGCATTGGCTCATCTCCGCACCTGTAAATTTGTGCCTTTTTGCCTTTGATAAATAAATCTAAAACTATCTCTTACAGTGTTAATATGCCCATTTTTGTTACCCTTTTAATTTTAAATGTACGATTTCTATCAAAATCAGGAGTAAATTGCAGTATGCAAAATGTGGTGTATAGCTTATGCCAAGTGTCCAAGTCTACTCCAGTCCATCTTGCGCTTACTTTTGTCAGTTATATCTATGTACTTTTGGTAAATTCCCTTTAAAAAGGAGAATTGTTACATGTAAAACACACACAAATTGTAATTAAAGGGTTACTCCAGTCTTCATGGATGGATATTGTCTGACAGTGCTTATATAGACGAGCAGTTTTGCAATTTACTGCTTGTTAAAATGTTCAGCCGTTCTTGAGATATTAACACTTTTGTTTACAGCTCGTTACCTTGGAGACTGACCATGACTGCTAGACAGAAAAAGCTTGTAAGCACTGCACTTGTTCTGCTATCGAGTTTGTAAGCACTATGTTGTAGCTGGCCAGGATCGCTGTTCATTCCTAATCGCGGACAGCTTCAGCATTGCTTACAAGCTAGACAGCAGTGGTGGTCGGTCTCCTAGAGAACGACATGTAAACAAAAGAAAAGTGTTAATATCTCGAACGGCTGCAAGATAAAAAATACAGTAATAAAGTGGACACAGCCGGGGACATGGGGTTCACGTGCAGCAAGGCCCTTTTACTTTTTTGTTACAAGACAACCCACGCCCATACCTGTCCTATATACAATCCTTTTATTTCTACGAGGTTTATTATGTGTCATTTGGGTCTTTGTTGTCAGTGGTTTTCATCAGTTTCCTTTCGGGTTGATTTGGTGGTTTTCCCTTTTTTTTTGTTAGAAACGGTGACTGTCCTGAAAGTTCGGCACTTTGATTTAGTTTTACGTCATTTTTTGTTTTGTTTAACAGTGAACATAACAGAAGACAAAACAAGTAGCCAAGGAGGAGTAAAGTGAATGTGGATTTTAGTAATTCTATGTGATGTAACCAGTCTCGATCCTCTTCTCTTACCTTGGTGTTGTGCTGCTCCTCTGTTATTTCTAACAGAAATGTAAGGAATAAATGAAAATCTGAATGTTGGTCGGGGGCGTGTTTCTACAGCCTGACTGTCCAATCAGTGCGCAGAGTCAGACCATGTAGGGACATGCCCCGTTGATGGTGAAAATAGTAACTCCCAGTTGTCAATTTCCTCATATTTCTAGAAAAAAATAAGAGGAATGGAACACAGATATGAGCCAAGATGATCCAGAATTTATGGAAAATAAAATATCACTTTAACTACTGTAACCCATTTATATCCATTGTCTTGCAGAAAAACAGGATACTACCTATGTACTTACAGGTCCAGACACTAATGATCAGCTTTTTTTGCCTTTGTATGATCACTTCCATCCAAATTTGACCTCATGTATATTTTACAATATGGCTAATACTTACACATCCATTATTCTACCGTGTTTCCCCGAAAGTAAGACAGTGTCCTGCATTCTTTTACCACTCAAAAGTCCCACTATGTCTTACTTTCGGGGTATGTCTTACATTGGGAAAAAAATGTCATTTTTTGTTTTTACCATGAGGGCACTGAGGCTGCGTGTTTTTGTATCGTATGTTGCCCATGGTCCTGATGAACAACATTACTGCTGCTCCCGCGGCCTCCACATCCCTCCACTCATTCCGCTCCAGATCCGTCCGCATCCCGCTCTAAAGGTACCATCACATTTAGCGACGCTGCAGCGATCTAGACAACGATGCCGATCGCTGCAGCGTCGCTGTGTGGTTGCTGGAGAGCTGTCACACAGACAGCTCTCCAGCGACCAACTACGGTATGCGAAGTCCCCAGGTAACCAGGGTAAACATCGGGTTACTAAGCGCAGGGCCGCGCTTAGTAACCCGATGTTAACCCTGGTTACCAGTGTAAATGTAAAAAAAAAAAAAAACATACTCACATTCCGGTGCCTGTCGCGTCCCCCGGCGTCCACTTCCCTGCACTCCTCCTGCATCCTGTGTAAGCTCCGGCCGTAAAGCAGAGCGGTGATGTCACCGCACTGCTTTACGACGGGCCGGCGCTGACACAGGATGCAGGAGGAGTGCAGGGAAGTGGACGCCGGGGGACGCGACAGGCACCGGAATGTGAGTATGTTTTTTTTTTTTTTTACATTTACACTGGTAACCAGGGTAAACATCGGGTTACTAAGCGCGGCCCTGCGCTTAGTAACCCGATGTTTACCCTGGTTACCAGTGAAGACATCACTGGATCGTCCGCATCCTGCATCCGTCCGTATCCCGCAGTTAATGCAGCAAAAGGTACCGGTACTCCCGGTATGGCTTATATTTTTCCAACGCACAGTTTACTATGTCTTACTTTCGGGGTGCGTCTTACATTAGCCGACCCCGCTAAAACCTCCACTACGTCTTACTATCGGGGGTGTCTTACTATCGGGGAAACACGGTAAGAGACGGTAGGAAAACATAGGGGAGATAAAACAGTGACCTGCTGTAAAGTCTACTAGGAACATCTCCTTTACAGCATCTGTTATACTGGTTGAGGTCTCATGATGTTACTAGATAGATGTAAGGTGGACCTGTCATATTAGTGAGAAGAATTGTAGGCATCGCTTTACAGCATGCTGCGTTTCTGGAGGGCTGTACTAAGTCAATAAGCCTGATTGCATTTTTATTATTATTAGAATTGTTTTGTAAAAAAATAACATTTCAACTCTCGCATGATAAATTATTTAATACTATTAAAGTTCAATATATTTTTTCCACCTTAAAGGAATCTATAAATAATTTCTTAAAGGAGTTGTCCCTTTAATAATTTACTCTGCAGATGCGTGATAAATGTATGATGTTGGTCATCCTAAAATCTCCTGTGTTAATGGAGTACTATTGTGCATGGGTATCCAGAGCTTCATACACTTCTATGGAACTGAAGGAGAAACCCATAGATATTGTCACCCTATTGTCGAGTGAGTCACGTCCTCCTGAGAGGTCTAGGATTAGGAAATCACTACATATTGTGAATCGCAGGTCTTCCATTTAGCCTGTGTGTTTGTATTTCATATTAAATGGATTTTGTTTCCTTTGGTGCTGAAGAGGTTAACGACCTTTTCTATGCTGGTTTGAAACTTGCAGCTCCCATCTGACATCTGTTCCTGACCTGGTCATATCCTTTGCCTATAAAATCTGGTTAGACCTTCTCTTCCTTGCCAGTAAAAGCTCTGCTTCCTAGCTCCTAGGAGTTGGTTGTTGCTATTAGAGATTATTGCGTGCTGTTTTTGGGTGTACGCTTTCCTCTTTGTCCTATTTGGTTGGGAAATTCCTATCCTTCCCTATATACCTCTCTACCTTTCAGTGAGTGTTGCTTTCTGGTATGTCTGTCTTAAGTGTTTATACACTAGCATTTCTGTCATAGGCCTCGAGGGAAAGGGGACAGCTTAGGGAATGACAGGAGAACAGTAAGCTGGTGGCCCAAACCTCCTCACCTTTAGAAATACCTTTGGGAGCAGGGAGAGTTAGTGCCCCAGTCCTAGGGATGGCTTAGGGCCCCTTTCCCTAATCACGAACAGCCACAGCGTGACATCGATTCACAAAGGGGACTTTAGGACACCCCTACAGTTAGTGCTGCAAACTGGTAACCTATTTCAGAAACAACCAGAGAACACAGGAGGTAATTTCCTGCGGATATCTTCCATTTTCTCCTGGAAACCAGTAAGAAGGGATGTCCTAATGCTTAGGGGGGGAGGCTCCTGCTGCAGACAGTTCTATAGTCAGTCACATAACAGTTAGACATGGCTGAGCTCTCCAGACACACAAAACATCATATGGAAACCAGCATGGTAGCAATAAAAATGTCAGCTCTCAGTGCACACAAAAAAAAGCGCTCACACGGCTCCACTGAATTACAGGTCTCAGAAAATGGCAATAATAAACACAAAAAAAAATGTATATGCAAATTTCTGAATTTTATTTTCACTACTGTAAAATAAGAATTTGGACATGTCTGGTATTAGTAAAGAGAATCTTGTTCTCGGGTCATTTTTAGTGTACAATGAAGGGCGTAAAAACAAAAGCCAACAGAATTCTATTTTTTTTTCTCAATTTCATCGCGCTTGGAATTTTTTCCACTGTTATTTTCAGTAAATTATATGGTAAAATTAATGGTGTCATTCAAAACTACAACTTGTCTTGAGATAAAAAAAAAAAAAAACCCTGATATGTCTACAATATGTAAACAGAAAAATAAAGTTATAACTCTTGGAAGAAGGGGATACAATTTATTAAATCTCATGGGCTTTAGGGGGTATCCACAATTTGTGTTCTAAAATAAGTTGGAAGCATCCCAAGTAAATGGAGTCCCCTACTATATGGGCACACGGTCATGATTATGACCCCTTCTTGTGGTAGTGAATAAATGTTCATTTTTATAAAAATCTGAATAATATAGCAATGACATTTTGGAAGTTGGACATTAAAGGGAACCTCCAATATTTGGGCAGTGTGATCACCAAGACTGGTACACAAGGTTGGAATCCTCTCCTGCAAATGCTCCAGTCTAAGGGTACTGTCACACAGTGGCATTTTGATCGCTACGACGGCACGATCCGTGACGTCGCATCGATCGTATGATTATCGCTCCAGCGTCGTAGACTGCGGTCACACGTTGCAATCACGGCGCTGGAGCGATGCCGAAGTCCCCGGTAACCAGGGTAAACATCGGGTAACTAAGCGCAGGGCCGCGCTTAGTAACCCGATGTTTACCCTGGTTACCAGCGTAAACGTAAAAAAAACAAACAGTACATACTTACATTCCGGTGTCTGTCCCCCAGCGTTCTGCTTCTCTGCACTGTGTGAGCGCCATAGCCGGAAAGCACAGCGGTGACGTCAGACGTCACCGCTGTGCTCGCTTTCCGGCCGGCAGGCGCTCACAGTGCAGAGAAGCTGAGACGCCGGGGGACAGACACCGGAATGTGAGTATGTACTGTTTGGTTTTTTTACATTTACGCTGGTAACCACGGTAAACATCGGGTTACTAAGCGCGGCCCTGCGCTTAGTTACCCGATGTTTACCCTGGTTACAAGCGAACACATCGCTGGATCGCTGTCACACACAACGATCCAGCGATGTCAGCGGGTGATCAAGCGACGAAAGAAAGTTCCATACGATCTGCTACGACGTACGATTCTCAGCAGGGTCCCTGATCGCTGCTGCATGTCAGACACTGCGATATCGTAACGATATCGCTAGAACGTCACGAATCGTACCGTCGTAGCGATCAAAGTGTGACTGTGTGACAGTACCCTAATGCTCTACTTCAGAGATGTAAATGTGCACATCACTGGCGATAAGCCATAAAAATCCAGGGTAGAGAGGACGGCTACGAACAGTGAAGCCCATCATCCATGTTGCAAGTTGATAATCTGCATGAAAGCCACCACCCGATGCTGCAGGGAGACATTACATTATTGGCTTTCGGCTGCTACATTTCTATATTCCGCTGTTCCCAAGAAATCATCTAGAAGGATTACCAGGTGTCATGTGTATAGGCCGTGAGTCATCCAAAAGAAAGTGATTCTCGCTTTATGTCTTGGAGCTAATTACTTCCCCGTCTTCTCGTCATCCCTCTGATTTACCCCTGATAATTGCTTTTATATGCCTTGGATAGAAAGCGGATCTTGCTCTGAGAATGCAGTTTTATTTTAATGAATCTAATCCCTTCCATTGTTTGACTTCCTGCAGTCTATTCTGCCTAAAAGGTTCCTCTGCAGTATGGCAGCTTTAGATACTGCCGTCACGTGGCACATCTGCATCCTTACTAAGTGGCCTCTGTGGTTTTCTTTGTTAGGTGTGACACAGTTCTAACAATTGTTTTTTTTATTTAATTCACACACAGCAGATTTGCTGCAAAAATTTCTGAAACTGAAAATGTTTCCATACATATGAATAAACATTTTTCAATGCAGAGATGGATTTCTAGAAATCCCATTCAGATATTTGGAGCAGTCGCAGACATTTCTGCCACAAATTTGCAAGTTGTTAATGGTATTCAATTAAAGGGTACCCGTCCGGTTCAGAAACGCCATTTACCTGCAGGTATAGGGGAAATGTAAATTAGGTTTGTCAGCCTTACTGGAGCAGCAGCTACAGGGAGAAAATGAAGTTATGTTCTCCTTGCAGCCGCTTGCTTCCAGTCATTGTGGCGGTGCAGGGAGCGGTTAGTGACCGATCCCTACACCGTTAGAGCTGTAATCACTTCTCGCAGAGCCCCCTTTATCGTTTACATTGGCATAGCCATTCATAGGGGCAGAGCCTGTTTACTGGAATGGGACGAGTTACAGTCACAGGATGAGCTGGTCTACAGTGCTGTGGCCCCTCCATTGTCCTGATTGCTGGGGTCTGCCAAAAGTCAGTCCCCCACTGAACAAACATAAGCATAGGCCATCATTGCACGGGTATGTAAAGTAAGATATTATACTGCCCCCCCCCCCCCCCCCCCCCGTGCTGGAGATTAGCCATTAGTGAAATGGGGTTGGGCGGTAATTGCACATTTAGTCCTGGAAGCCGTAATGGAAGGATTTCTAGTTCTGCATTTTTCTGGAGCGTCCGGCATAGCAGAGACTGCATTATTTATAACTTAGCTGTGCAAAGCTTAAAATAAGCACGGAGAGATAAGTGACTCCTTAACGAGCCCAGTGGTTTCATAACAGTCCAGTTTGCGGGAGTAAATGGGACGTGCATTATTGGCGATTTAGCAATACGGCACAATGCTTTATATGGCTAATATCTGCTGTGTGGGGAGTTTACCACAGATAAATTACACAGGTCTGGAAGTATCTTGTGCGAGAATACGGCTCGGAAAGATGATGCACCCTACAGTTATGGTTTATTATCTTGTTTCAAGTGAAGAGTAAATTACAATTTATGTGCACGGATGACGCGGCTTCTCGCATAACTTTATACCCTGCGTGAATTTACGGACCTGGCAATGCAAGAACACTGATAACGTGGCCTTTTTGTGCCTACAGCCACAAGCAATTTCCACAATCCTTGCTGGTTTCTAACAGTCAGAATCAAACATTTTATAGAGCGACCGTCAATAACAGCCTGGCAGGCGGCTTCTCATCCCCCATCTGCTAGCCACATCCTTCATGGAAACTATTGTAATGCAGCGATTTGTACATTTACGGCAGGAGGCAAGTCTGGTGTTTTAAAATGAAAAGCCAGCTTATCAAACATTAGTGAAAATGACTCGTTTATGCCAGCAGAGCACTTATTAGGCAGCTTTTTTTTCAATAATTCTGCAGCTCATTTTTTAGTTTTGCTGTATAGACTGGGGCAGAATGAGCAGAATCAACTCATCGGTAACATTGACAGCTATATCGTCCTGCTGCTTATAAGCATGTACTATTTTATAGCAAAACCAGACTCTACTACATCCTAATCTCTTCTTTCGGAGCCAATATGGCCGAAAGGATTGTCCAAGTTGTAGAAATTTTGGGAAAAGATAGACTGCCAATATTATTAAAGAACAATCACCACTAGTCTCTAACCCTCTCCCCCAGAGATGCTGCGGTGACCCTCCTGCAGCACAGCACTCCTGGTTTTCAGGGGGGCGACACATGATCCTGTGGCTCACATTGCAGAATGGTGATGCCAGTAGTGGCAACAGATTGCCTGCTGCGGTCATGTGCATGTAAACAGCATTTAATCAGCCCCAAAAATCTGCAGAGTCTCTAGCCTTACTGTTCAGAAATTGGTTAACATTTACAAAATGCCCTTAAAGAATGTTTTTCTTACTTTTATGATAAGTGCTAACAGAGGGTCTTCGTTGTGCTTGAATATTATGTTTGAGTCCTTGCAGCTGCATGTCTCGCCTGTTTGTTAGGCGATCCCTGCATGTGTTATGGCTGTCTAACAGCCGGTAGACATGCAGCAGTGAGAACTTCAACATATTCCGAAGTCACTCAGCACCCGAGCATGCTCAGATAACACCTTATCGAGCATGTTCACTTATCAAAAATAACTATCCATCAATGAGAGATCAGCATGCTTACCTGAAAAACAATGGGAATATCCCTGTAAGCATCACATCAACGCTGTATAGTACTGTATTTTAGCTGCTAAAGAGTTTTAATCTGAAAAGAAATGATAGTTGATAAATAAATCAATGATAAATGAGTGGAAAGAGGCGTTTTCCTTGGTCTCAAATGAGGTTCAATTTGATAAATATACGTTGTATAAACAAGGTTTTTTTATTGTTTGTTTTTTTTATAATTTAATTTAGGGACAAAACACCAAGAAGTCTTGTACGTACCATGTTGGCTTAAAAAAATACAAAGCCACTGCCACAACTGTCTTCACCTAAATGATGAGCACATTTTTTTTTTTAGTCCTTATTGCTATTGATTTACAGGTTTTTGCACTTACAAAAATTGTAAAAATTGAAGGAAAAAACAAAGACTTATTTTGTCTCTTTCAAACAAAGCTATATTTGGTACTGCAAATCAGTGCTATTCACTTGAATGGGGGATGAGCTGCAATACCACGATGTGCTGTTTTTAGGAGCAATAAACGTTATATAATTTATAATTATTATTTTTTTTTTAACATTGCTGTTCTTGGAATGAAGGAAAGATGACGCATTCTACGTAATCCACACCGTGTCCCTGGCATCGCGCTCCTGCGCAGGCGTACTTCTCTGACCTGTTGAGGACAGAGCAAAGTACTGAAGTGCAGAGGCAGCGGAAAGGTCAGAGTGCCCCGACGCATGCGCACTGCAGGACTTTACTCATAGAAGTACGCCATGCTGGGGAAACAGGGTGGATGACGTAGGGACACATCATCCTCATGAAGCACAGACGGAGGACGGCATCGAAAGAAGAGAGGAGTCACTGGACCAAGACCAGCGACACCCATTGGACCCGACCGCCCCACCTGAGAGTACAAGAAAAAGGTGATTTTCTGGTTTCGAAGGCCGTTTGGGTCATATATACAGCATCATAGAATGCTGTATTTGAGGGCTAAAAGGTTTTTGTCTTATCTCATATTTGGACAAACATGGTGACTGGCTCCCTTCAAGGCTGAATGCATGGTCAGACTTGACCGCGCGAACTCCGGGCCTGACCAAACCTCCTCGTATGCTTATGAGGCGGATGAGTTTTGGTCAGGAGACCCACTGTCAGTGTAGAAATCGTGGTCCATACTTGTGTTTGATGTACATCTGAATTGTGCCTGATGGACACTGCAGGTAAAACTAATACCGTGTCCATGAGCTTGATGGCAGTGTGTAACACTGGGAGGAACGCTCGTCTTGTAAGACCAGAATTAGGCATCACACAATGTATCAGTTTTGCCTCTTTTTTGTTCTGTTACTTAAGAAAAATGGTTAAATTAATTTCTCCTCCGTACCCGCCATAAACGTGAGCACAGCTCGATGAAGAAACACTGATTGGCCTCACCAGTTCAAGTCATTATTTTCGATTTTCAGTTTCTGTAATTAGTGCGACTCGTTTTCTACCTCGGGCTCCCTGTTCTTATTTCTGGCTTTTAATGAGCGGAGTATGGCTGTCTCCGTTATCGCCTTCCTGTGGCTGCTACTGTTGTAATATGGAGTAGCGGTGTGTTTTGTTGCTCGCAGTTCTGCTTACACCTGGATTTGCCTTCATCATTTTGCACTGACCGGATGGGGAAAAAAAAAATGTATTGGATGGTCCGAAACGCGTTAGATGAGGATTAAACAGAATGGATGGGAGATTGGGTGACCTGCATTTGTTCCCATGTTTGTTTGCTTTTTTTTTTTAATTAGTTGCCATCTTTAGGGATGTCATAAATTATAGTCAAATCTTTAATTTTTGCTTTAGTTATAAAACCAGCGCTGTAAATGCAGAACCAGTTCCCTGTAACGCAGACCTCCTTCATGGTTTTGGCTGCTTATTTCATATGGTGATCTCATAAATTAGGTGTAATCTACAAAGTTTTCTTACGACATTTCCATAGAATTGCCATAAATAAGGAGACAAAAGGCAAGAAAACATTTCCTTTATACCCTGGTGGCCAACCAAACATCCAGCTCCAAGGGTATATGGCCTTAATTAGTGACCCCATATTAAATTTTACAAAATCTAAGGCAGACACAATTTCTAAAAAAAAGGCCGCTGTAGAGGCATGAGGAGCGCGGTGGGAGATCTGAACCCCCTGTTCTCTGCCGTGGGATGGACACAGCGCTGCTTTATCCCACACCAATAAAAAGGCAGGAGACAGTGCGAAAAACTCACCATGCCTTCGCAGCAGACTATTTGCAGAAAGACCTAAAGTCTACCTAGTACAATGACATGTTAGTAGTCAGATTTCCTACTTTGGCTCAGAGCAGTTTTAGTGACCTCTTTATAAGTCATTATGATTATTTTACTGTTGGGCTAAACAAAATATTAATTTGGTGCCAGGAATCGCATTTTGTTATAGTACCAGACACTTCTCAATGATTCATGAACGTTTCCCTCGAGCCTGTGAAGAATTTTGGAAAATATTTTCTTTCTATCTCGAATCTTATGTAGTAAAAGAACAAATAAAATGTGCCCGTTAGGAGACTACTATATGTACTATGCACATTATAAACGTGGATGAATGCCTTGTGCATCGCTCCTGACAATTTTAATAACTATTGTCCCAACAATAGAAAAAAAATATTCTGGAACATCTGATCTGCTTTGTGCCATTCCTCAGCTTCTCTTCTTGGAAATGTAAGAATAAGTTTATAACTGGGTCTTAACCTTCTTATTTAAAGAAATGTGCATTACTTTGGCACTGTCAAAACTGATTGGACAGGGACGCACCCCCAGATGTCAATTTAGGCTGGGGCTAGGTAGCGGCTTTGGTTCGTCTCAAAACCAAAGTTCGCTCTGTGCTCCTGCTGCAACGTTGCAGAGCAAACCAACCCGGAAGATACTGCACAAGCAAGTTGCTAAAGATCCAATGAGGTTGGACTTCTTATGACTTGCTTGTCGCAGTACCCTTGGGGTTGCAATGCGATCTGATCCATTTGTATTGCTATGCAATGTAGCAGCAGCACTGAGCAAATCTTGTGCCCAAGTTTGCCATGTAGCCCAAGCGTAATCCTGTGCCATCAATGTTTTTCCAGTATGGATAAAGAAAGCATGAAATTACAAAGCTTCTCCTATACACAGATAGCACATGTACTGTACACGGATGCCATCCGTGTGCTGAATGTGTTTTTCATAGACTTGTATTGGCCATTGTCATATGTGCTGCCGGAAGAAACGGACATGTGCACAGCAGCATAGGTTATAATCGCTACACGTGGGATCCATGGAAAATAACCAGATGCTACACGTTCTGCAAACACAGACATGTGAAGGAGGCCTTATGGATAGGTGATCAATCTTTTGTGGATGGAAAACCTCCTTTCATTTACACTTTGTTCAGGACTTAGGATCAGTAAGTCTGTGGTGCTCTACTGGCCATAAAAGCGCAGGAGCTTTTCTCAGCACTTACACCTCTTCCAGCCTATCTCCCTCTTTTTCGTCCTGCAAGTCATTGACAGATCACTCCTCTCTCTGACCTGCTCCCCTGGCCTAGACTCTGCACAGCCGCCATAATTCCCAGGCACGGAGATTGCGCAGATCAATAGTCCAGCTCTACACCACCACATCATCATCGCGCATCATCGGAGGGGAATCAGATCACCGCGAAATGCTAAGGAACATGGTGGAGCTATACAAGACATAAAAAATTAACAAGTATCTATTACATAGATGTCCCGAGAGGAGACAAGATCTCTGCAAGAGAAATATATTACCATGCCTGTATTTGGCGATAAAAGAATTCCCTCATTCTCATTATCCCTCCTGGCTGTAGCTTTACATTATCTCCTCCCATAAAAAAACGGATTGAAAATGTGAAGAGATTGAGCAGTGGAGGGACAACACAATCTGTTGTTGCAGCGATTTGTCCCATTTTTGCCGTTTCGTGTAATAGAAGTGTCACCCAATAAAACAGCGGCTGAGAAAGACCATATGCCCCGAATGTAAAAACACCAATATTTGTGCCGAGTGACAAATCTAAATGTCGGTGCTGTGCCTGCATCATCCAGATGGTTACATAACTTTGTGAAAAGAAATATTGAAAGCCATTTGGAATTAATGAAAATAGTAAATATGAAATCACTTTTCAAAAAGGATTTCCAGGACTTTGATAATAATAATCCTTAGGATAGGTTAACAGCCTTCAGCTTAATCTCGAGGCATAGCAACTTGATGGATGAACTCTGTAGGAAGATCGATCTTGTGTAAGCCTAGATAGGCCCACCAGGGTCTTCTCCATCATTATCTTGATGGTATCAAGCCATCGGGTTGTTGGTTTTCCTCCACCTTGTTCTTTCCATTATTCTGACCATGATGTCCTTCTCCAGTGATCGCTCTCTTCGTATGATGTGTCCAAAGTAGACAAGTACTTGCTTGGTGATCCTTGCTTAGAGTGACATGTCTGGAATGATTTGTTCCAAAATTGGTATATTCTTGCCATCCATGGCATTGATATCATCCTTCTCCAGCATCATATTTCAAATGCGTTGTTTCATCTTCTGTCTTGTTTCTGTACCGTCCAGGTTTCGCATCCATGTGTAACTACAGAAAAGACCAGTCTATGCATGAGCCATGTCTTCGTTGCCAGTGAAATGTTCCTTGATTTGGAGACCTTAACCAGTGACTTCATTGTTGATTAAACCATAGCTATTCTACTATTGACTTCCAGTGGCAGATACATCATTAACATTAAAGGGCTGGGGGTCCAGTGGGCATTCTGACCAATCGGCTAATTGAAGAGGCCCAGCTCCGCACATTGAGTAGTGCCTGTGAATGATACGGCAAGCTCCCACCAATACAGATGAATGGGAAAGAATTGCAGTACTACTCACAGCCACCACAATTCAAAGAGCTGTGCTACTTTTGGTGTACTTTGATGTGTGGGGAAAAAAGGAGTCACACTCCAATCTAATATGATAGATTCTCTTTAACGACCTGCCAGCAGGTTTTAGCTATGGACTCTGAGAGCACCATGATGTAGGGGCAGAGAGCCCGATTCCAGCACTTACTAGACTACATTTTGCAAATAAATATGGGGTGGCAGAAAGTGGAGAGGGCACAGGAGCTGATATCCCTCCACACTTGGTAGATGCAGATTATGTTAAATATCCGACATCTGTGTCTATCATCAGCATCCAGAGGTCTCTGATCGCTGCTGTTAACCATTTAGATGCCGCTGTCAATCAATCAAGTGTTTAAAATGGAATGGTTTTTGGTCTGTGTACTGACTGGGCTACAAAGAATCACAGTATACAGTAAAAAACAATCAGAGGATTGCAAATTTTTTATAGAATTTTAAGAACTAAAAATTAAAAATATTTGTAAAAGAATAAATAAAAAAAAAGAATTTAGAAAATTAAAAAAAATCAATCCAATAAATTAAAAAAAATTAACCCATTGAAAAAAATCAAAAATATCTAGAATAGTGTTTTTTGAGACACCACACCACGGTAAAAAAAAAAAACAAAGCAATAAAAATTTATAAATATGTGTGCATCCCAAATTATTATCAATGAAATTATTATCAGCTCAGGGTTCAAAACGCATTACACAGCTCCATCGACTGAAAATAAAAAATGTTATGGGTCTTTTTAATGGTTTTTTTTTTCACCACTTACAAAAAGAAAAGCATTATGTGGGTTTGCTGTTGCTCTGCTCGCACACACAAGGATAATCATGCTAACAGGTCAGACCAAAAGAGCAGAAGAAAATACAGAATATTTTATATCCAATGAATCATAAGTCTTACACACGTGCTGGAATAAGGACAGAATGAGTACAATTAGAAATGTCAGTCGCTGCACCCCATCGTGCAGAGTCCCTGACCTCAAATAACCCAGTCTTCCAGCTGAGCGGCCTCTGTGCTGCCTACAGGCACAAACCTGCCCTACATAAATGGTTTACTACCGGACCGCTACTGTGAGAGGTAGGAGGTCTGAGGGGTACAGAAACGTTCAATAGTGAAAAAAGGTGACCGAAGAATCATAGTAAATAAAGAAACAGCGGGAGAAAGTTAGAAATAAAGCTCAAAAGAAAAAAAAATGGAATTTCCAGCACTATCTGCAAGTTGTTGTTTTTTTTTATTTTGGAAATGGAGAGAAACCAATCAGGTATCGTCTGCAGTGTGGACTATCAGCCCAGGGAGGGGAGGCAGTCATGTCCCGTGACAATAAAAGGAGTACCAGTGGCAGGACTCTTGGACTCAGGTAGTCTGGAGACCCTTGTAAGGGCCTCACTCCTCACCAGTTGATCCACAGAAAACACGTGGGTGTCTGCTGTATTCACGGGACGCCAATGACTACCCAGTTACTAGAACTGTGGGGCTGAGATCCATGAGGTCAGGGTGGTTATAGATTTGCTACACATGGTGATAATAGGGTGCTACTTTAGCCTGTTCTGAGACTTATGTCGGAAGGCGGGGATACCAAGTGACTCGGACAGGACCCAGCTCAATCCTGCTGAAACCCCATTGCAGTCGGAGGTGAATGAGTTCCCCTTGTGTGTCCTGGCTGGTGACGAGGACGAGATGGCGACCAGTGAGGTAAAGATTCGTGAACTGGGCATTTTTGGGGGAAGTTTTGGGACTGCTCATATGCGGGATCTTACCCTAAAAGTGGCATTTGAAAATATGACTGTGATAAATGGGGTTGCTCAAGAGCCGGAGGCTATCACCTGGTTCCCTTACTTTGCAGTGAATGAGGAGTTGCTTTATCGGGTTACTAAGCACGAGGGAAAGTATTAGAGCAGCTGTTAGTCCCGAGACTCTATAGACATAGGGTACTAGACCTGGCCCATTCTCATGTCTTCGGGGGACATATGGGTGTAGATAAAACCCAAGAGCGGGTCCTTTAAAAGGTTCTACTGGCCCGGCTGTCACCAGGAGATCATTCAATTATTGTCGGTGCTGTCCTACATGTCGGTTAACTGCTCCCATTTCCCACTTCAGCGGTCACCTAGTTTTGTTACCCATTATAGAGGTCCCATTTGACCGGATTGCCATGGGCCTAGTAGGAACCATACTTAAATCTGCCCGAGGCCACCAATCCACATTGATAAAGCCCCAGCCCCCGCGGAGTTTAAAGGCGATGACAATGCCCTGCCGGTGCGGGGCCTGGTGAGTGGTGCGGTCCTTGCGGGCCCGGTCCTTCACCGCTCAGTCCCGCTGGTGATAGGCCTCCCACCCAGCCTGGTATTCTTTCTCCTTCTCCCACTGTTGGTTTAGCTGGACCTGATACTCTTCCCAGCTGAGGGCCTCCACCACCTCCCCTTCCTGTGTCTTCACCCCGGGGAACCCCATGAAATTGGATCCCGGGTTCACCCAGCGGCACACCGTGCGCTCTGCATAGACCGCGCTCGGCAAGGTGATGGGCAAGATCGGGGCCTTTAGGAGGTGCTCCATGCCCATGGCCTGGTCCCAGGGAAGGAGGAGCTGGAGTCGATAGGTCCCAGGGGGAGGTGGTGCCGCAACTGGACCTATCAGCAGGTCTTCCGCTAGTGGGGCAGGGTCGGCAGGCTTACCGGCCGGTGCGGCGTTCTCCCTTGCGGCTGGCTCCGCCGGTGGTGACGCCGGTGGAGGTATCGGCAGCAACTCGAGCAGTGGTACAGGAACCGATGTCGGGGAATCCTCCGCTGGTGTCTCCTGGGGTGCAGCCTTGGTTTCCACCCGCAGTTGGAGGAGTTGTTCGATTAAGTCCTCTATCTCAAATCGCAGGAGACCCATATCAGCTGTGGAGACGGGGCCGCTACGCTCCTCCGGGTAGCTGGGGGAGTTCTCCACTTCAACCCCACACTCTGGGCCTGAGCGGTCAGCCATCTCGTCCTCCATGTGGATCACTTCCTGGCCTTTTTCCCGCTCTCCTTAGTGGGCGGTTTCTTTTTCTTTGTCTCCGCCCTCCATTGAGAATTAGGAGGCGGATCTCGGCTGCTGACGGACACATCCTCAAGGTACAGAAATATTTAGACTGGGCGGCCATTGTCTTTCGCGCTCTTCAGCTTGTCTGCGCCCACTTCCATGCCCTTCTTCTCCTCCTGGCACTGTAATGGCGACGGTTTTGGCGGGAATCAGCAAGGCACAGTCTTTGCAATAAATTACAGTTCAAGCACAACTCAGACACAGTTCCAAGGCACACATGACCTGATTCTTCAGGCTTAAGTAGATCCTGTTCGTGACGCAAAGTTGGAGCGCCCCCAGACGCAGGGCCGCGGGGTACTCGGTACCGGGCCTCTCTGTCTCGGTTCTGGGGTTGTCACGGTCCGTGACCCTGCTAAGGGGCGTCCAAAGAAAGGTGTGATGATGGTGCGTGGTGCAGGTCGCGATGAATAACGAGGACACAGGGTTGCAGTCTCTTTACCTCTTTACTGAAGGCTTCAGGATCCTCAATCCAGAGTACTGCTAACAGGGCTGGCTGAGACCGGCCGGTCCGAAGGCACATCCAGAGTTTCCTTTGCAGGTGGAAATCAGTGCCTACCTTCTAGCGCCTGTGTGTTGTAGTACCTCCCTGCTTAGCACCACGGGATAGTCCTCACAACTGTTGTGTTTGTTTCTGATGTTCTTCTCTCTCACAACTCGTATCTATTCTGATGTTCTTTCTCCGTCCCCCAGATGATATGGATAGGACGCACCCGTATGATGGGTAGGCCTGGAGTTCTTCCGGGACCCTAGCGTCGCCCCTCTCCCACAATTGCCCCCTATGTCTGCTTAGGTGATTTAGGTGAGACAGCCAACCTAAAATTAACTGTCCTGCCGCTGTTTGAAGTATTGCTTGGAGCCTAATACTTCCTCGGCGTTCCGGCCACCGGCTACGCGCCTCAGTAGGATGTTGCCTCGATCTTACGGCACGACTCCTACTGGCTTTATCTCCTTTTTGCTGTGATCTCGTTTCTCACTTCTCCATAGTAAACCTCGCTTCTTTTCCTTTCTTAGGATGCCACCGCATTCAAGTGCAGGCGCGGCTCGGTAACGTTCTGTTCTGTTCGCTAGGCCACTGTCAGGATCCCACCCCTGACAGAGACCCCCCTGAATCTTCCCCTGCAACACCCTCTGCCACAGGATGTTGCCTGGATCCAACCCAGTCAGCTTCTGACTAACTTCCTATCCAGCCCCCAGTTTTACCAGATTGTGAGGAGTGGCCTAATAAATAGAACCCTTTGCTCCCCCTGGAGGCCAGAATGTGAAGTGTAAAGTGTGTCTGTGATACCTGGTCAGGTGAACTCCTTAAGTGCCATCAGACGTACCATCACTCCCCTTAGCGGTGGAGCGTCAGTACTGCAACAACAAGGACTCTGGGGCGCTGCATATCCATTCCTATACCTGGATAGGAAACTCTCCTCCTGTGAAATAAACTGTGCCATCAGAGAGAGAGAGTTTTTGGCCATCAAGTAGGTAATAGACACCTCAAGATACTACCTGTTAGGCAGGAAATTCAGGCTAGAATCAGATCATACGCCCCTGAGATGGGTGAGGGAAAAGAAGGGGTAGAATGCCCGAGTGATTTGGTAGTTTGTAATGCTCCAGGGCTTTAGGCCTGGGAAGTTACATAATGCAGAAGCCCTGTCCAGACTTCCCTGTTTAGCGAGTGAAGGTGCCAAAATCCCTGGCTTTGGACAGAGGGGCGGGGGAATATGTGACAAAGTCACTGGTAAAGTGCTGGAGGGGAGATGTGTTTCGCTGAGGCTAATGGCTTCAGTGATGTCAAACACAGAACTTTTTCCTCTAGCCCATTAGGTGTTGCGAGTGGTTAAGTAGCCATTTTGTTGCAGGGCTGGGTTTTTGTGGACAACCATAGAGCATAAGGGAGGTTGTCCACCTTATCTCTACCCCATGGTGTGGTCTGGAGCTTAAATAGTTAGTTTCCAGAGGAAGTAATTGTTCAGTGTGACTGGAGAGGCTAACTCCAGAGAAGCATTTGTGCTGGGACTAACCTGAACTATGTGTGTTTTGCTAACTGTGAGTGGGAGAATCCCCACTACCACAAGGACTGTGCTTTGTGCTACCATTTTGTTTTGTTTTCCTGTTTTCCCAGAGGGCCGTTTTTGTTTTTACTTCACCCACACACACATCACTATACACTCACCGGCCACTTTATTAGGTACACCTGTCCAACTTCTTGTTAACACTTAATTTCTAATCAGCCAATCACATGGCGGCAACTCAGTGCATTTAGGCATGTAGACATGGTCAAGACAATCTCCTGCAGTTCAAACCGAGCATTAGTATGGGGAAGAAAGGTGATTTGAGTGCCTTTGAACGTGGCATGGTTGTTGGTGCCAGAAGGGCTGGTCTGAGTATTTCAGAAACTGCTGATCTACTGGGATTTTCACGCACAACCATCTCTAGGGTTTACAGAGAATGGTCCGAAAAAGAAAAAAAATCCAGTGAGCGGCAGTTCTGTGGGCGGAAATGCCTTGTTGATGCCAGAGGTCAGAGGAGAATGGGCAGACTGGTTCGAGCTGATAGAAAGGCAACAGTGACTCAAATCGCCACCCGTTACAACCAAGGTAGGCCTAAGAGCATCTCTGAACGCACAGTGCGTCGAACTTTGAGGCAGATGGGCTACAGCAGCAGAAGACCACACCGGGTACCACTCCTTTCAGCTAAGAACAGGAAACTGAGGCTACAATTTGTACAAGCTCATCGAAATTGGACAGTAGAAGATTGGAAAAACGTTGCTTGGTCTGATGAGTCTCGATTTCTGCTGCGACATTCGGATGGTAGGGTCAGAATTTGGCGTAAACAACAGTAAAGCATGGATCCATCCTGCCTTGTATGGAGCATCTTTGGGATGTGCAGCCGACAAATCTGCGGCAACTGTGTGATGCCATCATGTCAATATGGACCAAAATCTCTGAGGAATGCTTCCAGCACCTTGTTGAATCTATGCCACGAAGAATTGAGGCAGTTCTGAAGGCAAAAGGGGGTCCAACCCGTTACTAGCATGGTGTACCTAATAAAGTGGCCGGTGAGTGTATATACACACATCTATATATACATTGTGACAGGGTCACTGGCGCTGTATGTGAGGGGAACTATGCATAACGAAGATTGCCATCTTCCGTGATTTGAAATCCAGAAGTTTATCTCCAACATGTTATCTGCTGAGGGTTTAATCGGCCAAGACAGAGTTGTTTTTTTGCGAGTAGTTGTAAGAGACGGGTGGGACGTCACAGAGGTTTTTTTTCTCCCCGTCTGTGTTTCTGAAGGTAGAGACCTCCAGAGAAGTGTTTATGTGAGACTGTGCTGGACCGTGTTGTACCCTGAGCGGGCACACATACACAGACAATCTACATATTGAATTCACTGAAAATGAACATCAAATCCAAAAAAGCAGCCATACTTACCTGGCCACAACTAATACATGATGCAGCCAGGCCTCGTGATAAAGGCGGAAGGGGCTTAGGCGCAAAATACTGATCAACCATTCACAAGCTGACCATTCATCAAGGCATTGCTTAACCCCTTTCCGACATGTGGCGTAATAGTACGCCCATGTCGGACTCTGGCACTGGCCCCGCACCTTTACATGCACATGACAGCTAATCTATACAGCTGACATGTGCTCACAACAGCCGCAGGTGGAATTGCGATCCACCCACAGCTCTTCACAATCTCTGACAGCGGCATTTAACCCGCGCTTACAGGAAGCACGTTGCTAATCCCGCCCATAGGTGAACCCGTCAAATGATCGCGCGTTATTGATGGGTCGGCATGACAATCAGAGGTCTGCAGAGGACCTCCATGGCTCCATGGTTGTTATTGCCAGATTACTATGAGCGCCGCCCCGTGGTCAGCGTTTATAACAAGTGGGCATTTCTGCTACACACATGCAATCTGATCGTCGCCTGTGTGTAGCAGAGGTGATCACAGTACTGCAGCTTCTAGTCTCCCATGGAGACTATTAAAGCATGCAAAAAAAAATTGTTTTAAAAATATTTTAAAAAATAAAAACATAAAAAGCTCAAATCATCCCACTTTTGCCCAATTAAAAAAAAAAAATCAAATATACACATATTTGGTACTGCAGAGTTCAGAATCACCTGATCAATATACGAATAAGAACCCGATCACTAAACGGCGTAATGAGAAAAATCAAAACCCCAGAATTGCGGGGTTTTTTTTGGTCGCCGCTACATTACAATAAAATGCAATAACGGGCAATCAAAAGATAGCATGTACACCAAAATGTACCAATTAAAACGTCAGCTCGTCGTGCAAAAAATAAGCCCTCACCCAGCCCCAGATCACAAAAAAATGGAGACGTTACAGGTCTCTGAAAAAGGTGCTTATTTTTTTTGCAAATTTTTGATTTTTTTTTTCACAACTTAAATAAAAAAGAACCTATACAATGTTTGATGTCTATTAGCTTGTAATGACCTGCAGAATCACAATGGCAGGTCAGTTTTAGCATTTAGTGAACATGGTAAAAAAAAACAAAAAACGTGGAATTGCATTTTTTTGCAATTTCAGCGCACTTGGAATTTTTTCCTATTTTCGAGTACACGATTAGTTAAAACCAATGGTGTAGTTCAAAAGTACAACTCGTCCAACAAAAAAAAGTTATGGCTCTGGGAAGAACGTGAGCAAAGAAAAAAATGGAAATTCAAAAATTGAAATACCCCTGGTTGTTAAGGGGTTAAACCAAGTATTGGTAAGTACAGCTGCTTTATGCTGTTTTATTTTTTCTCTTTTTCTCTCTTTTTTTTTTTTTTTTACACAATTTAGGTCTTGATTGCTCTTTTTCCATGTATTTGTCTTATCTCCCTCTCCTGTCAGCATCCAAAACAAACGCCCATTCCAAAACGCTGGCAATCACCATGACTGGAGGGATGGAGGTTGGCAATTGCAGCGACAGAACGGTAAACACCAAAGCCCCATCATTTACATATTCATGAACATTTTGTATATAAAACAAAATTACAAAACAAAAATATACAGTACCAATAAGATTTTTATTTTATAGGGGGCAAAGTCCCCTATATGAATGTTGAAATAGTTCAATTTCAGATTTGGGGGGAGACAGACTCGCTTTAACCCCTTTACCCCCAAGGGTTGATTGCACGTTAATGACCGGGACAATTTTTACAATTCTGACCACTGTCCCTTTATGAGGTTATAACTCTGGAACGCTTCAACAGATCTTAGCGATTCTGACATTGTTTTCTCGTGACATATTGTACATCATGATAGTGATAAAATTTCTTCAATATAACTTGCGTTTATTTGTGAAAAAAATGGAAATTTGGCGAAAATTTTGAAAATTTTGCAATTTTCCAACTTTGAATTTTTATGCCCTTAAATCACAGAGATATGTCACGCAAAATACTTAATAAGTAACATTTCCCACATGTCTACTTTACATCAGCACAATTTTGGAACCCAATTTTTTTTTTTGTTAGGGAGTTATAAGGGTTAAAAGTTGACCAGCAATTTCTCATTTTTACAACACCATTTTTTTTAGGGACCACATCACATTTGAAGTCATTTTGAGGGGTCTATATGATAGAAAATAACCAAGTGTGACACCATTCTAAAAACTGCACCCTTCAAGGTGCTCAAAACCACATTCAAGAAGTTTATTAACCCTTCAGGTGTTTCAAAGGAATTTTTGGAATGTTTAAATAAAAATGGGGTCTAAGGGGTATCGTTTCTCCTTATGGAGAGTGACATACCATCTCTGGCTTGTCAAGGTAAGGAGGCTTATTTGCCGTACAATGCTCCTCTGGGAATTTAAATATGCAAATTGCCTCTTCTGAGAAAAAGAGGACTTAAACTCTACAGCGCCACCTATTGGAAGTAGCGATCCTACAAGTCACAATCAACCCTTTAACGAGTCGTGCAATATGACTTAGGATAAAAGCCAAATCAGTATCTCAATTCGCAGACACGGTGTTTCGGGCTGTTGGCCCTCGTCAGTGCGAAGCATGAGAACTGATTTGGCTAGGTGAGAGGCTCTGGACATGGGGTCTAAGGGGTATCGTTTCTCCTTATGGAGAGTGACATACCATCTCTGGCTTGTCAAGGTAAGGAGGCTTATTTGCCGTACAATGCTCCTCTGGGAATTTAAATATGCAAATTGCCTCTTCTGAGAAAAAGAGGACTTAAACTCTACAGCGCCACCTATTGGAAGTAGCGATCCTACAAGTCACAATCAACCCTTTAACGAGTCGTGCAATATGACTTAGGATAAAAGCCAAATCAGTATCTCAATTCGCAGACACGGTGTTTCGGGCTGTTGGCCCTCGTCAGTGCGAAGCATGAGAACTGATTTGGCTAGGTGAGAGGCTCTGGACATGGGGTCTAAGGGGTATCGTTTCTCCTTATGGAGAGTGACATACCATCTCTGGCTTGTCAAGGTAAGGAGGCTTATTTGCCGTACAATGCTCCTCTGGGAATTTAAATATGCAAATTGCCTCTTCTGAGAAAAAGAGGACTTAAACTCTACAGCGCCACCTATTGGAGGCAATTTGCATAAATAAAAATGAACATTTAACTTTTTTTCACACAAAATTTATTTCAGCTCCAATTTGCTTTATTTTACCAAGGGTAACAGGAGCGCCATTTTACTCTTCAATGCAAAATTGACTGGAATTGAGATGGGACGCCATGTTGCATTTGGAGAGCCCCTGATGTGCCTAAACATTGAAACCCCCCACAAGTGACACCATTTTGGAAAGTAGACCCCCTAAGGAACTTATCTAGATGTGTGGTGAGCACTTTGACCCAACAAGTGCTTCACAGAAGTTTATAATGCAGAGCTGTAAAAATAAAAAATCATATTTTTTCACAAAAATGATATTTTTGCCCCCAATTTTTTATTTTCCCAAGGGTAAGAGAAGAAATTGGACCACAAAAGTTGTTGTGCAATTTGTACTGAGTACGCTGATACCCCATATGTGGGGGTAAACGACTGTTTGGGCGCATGGCAGAGCTCGGAAGGGAAGGAGCGCCGTTTGACTTTTCAATACAAAATTGACTGGAATTGAGATGGGACACCATGTCGCATTTGGAGAGCCCCTGATGTGCCTAAACATTAAAACCCCCCACAAGTGACACCATTTTGGAAAGTAGACCCCCTAAGGAACTTATCTAGATGTATTTTGAGAACTTTGAACCCCCAAGTGTTTCACTATAGTTTATAACGCAGAGCCGTGAAATTTTTTTTTTTTTTTTTCACAAAAATGATTTTTTAGCCCCCAGTTTTGTATTTTCACAAGGGTAACAGGATAAATTGGACCCCAGTAGTTGTTGTCCAATATGTCCTGAGTACGCTGATTCCCCATATGTGGGGGGGAACCACTGTTTGGGCGCATGGCAGAGCTCGGAAGGGAAGGAGTGCCATCTGGAATGCAGACTTAGATAGATTGGTCTGCAGGCGTCACGTTGCATTTGCAGAGCCCCTGATGTACCCAAACAGTACAACCCCCCCACAAGTGACCCCATATTGGAAACTAGACCTCCCAAGGAACTTATCTAGATGTGTTGTGAGAACTTTGAACCCCCAAGTGTTTCACTACAGTTTACAACGCAGAGCCGTGAAAATAAAAAATCTTTTTTTTCCCACAAAAATGATTTTTAGCCCCCCAAATTTTTATTTTCCCAAGGATAACAAGAGAACTTGGACCCCAAAAGTTGTTGTCCAATTTGTCCAGAGCTGATACTACATATGTTGGGGTAAACCCGTTTGGGCGCACGGGAGAGCTCGGAAGGGAAGGAGCACTGTTTTACTTTTTCAACGCAGAATTGGCTGGAATTGAGATCGGACGCCATGTCGCGTTTGGAGAGCCCCTGATGTGCCTAAACAGTGGAAACCCCCCAATTATAACTGAAACCCTAATCCAAACACATCCCTAACCCTAATCCCAATGGTAACCCTAACCACACCCCTAACCCTGACACACCCCTAACCCTAATCCCAACCCTATTCCCAACCGTAAATGTAATCCAAACCCTAACTTAAACTTTAGCCCCAACCCTAACCCTAACTTTAGCCCCAACCCTAACTGTAGCCTTAACCCTAGCCCCAACCGTAGCCCTAATCCTAGCCCTAACCCTAGCCCTAATTCTAACCCTAGCCCTAACCCTAACCCTAATGGGAAAATGGAAATAAATACATTTTTTTTAATTTTTGTGGAAAAAAAAAGAATTTTTATTTTCACGGCTCTGCGTTATGAACTGTAGTGAAACACTTGGGGGTTCAAAGCTCTCACAACACATCTAGATGAGTTCCTTAGGGGGTCTACTTTCCAAAATGGTGTCACTTGTGGGGGGTTTCAATGTTTAGGCACATCAGTGGCTCTCCAAACGCAACATGGCGTCCCATCTCAATTCCTGTCAATTTTGCATTAAAAAGTCAAATGGCGCTCCTTCGCTTCCGAACTCTGCAATGCGCCCAAACAGTGGTTTACCCCTACATATGGGGTATTGGCGTACTCAGGACAAATTGTACAACTTTTGGGGTCCATTTTCTCCTGTTACTCTTGGTAAAATAAAACAAATTGGAGCTGAAGTAAATTTTTTGTGAAAAAAAGTTAAATGTTAATTTTTATTTAAACATTCCAAAAATTCCTGTTAAACACCTGAAGGGTTAATAAACTTTTTGAATGTGGTTTTGAGCACCTTGAGGGGTGCAGTTTTTAGAATGGTGTCACACTTGGGTATTTTCTATCATATAGACCCCTCAAAATTACTTCAAATGAGATGTGGTCCCTAAAAAAAAAATGGTGTTGTAAAAATGAGAAATTGCTGGTCAACTTTTAATCCTTATAACTCCCTAACAAAAAAGAATTTTGGTTCCAAAATTGTGCTGATGTAAAGTAGACATGTGGGAAATGTTACTTATTAAGTATTTTGTGTGACATTTCTCTGTGATTTAATTGCATAAAAATTCAAAGTTGGAAAATTGCGAAATTTTCAAAATTTTCACCAAATTTCCATTTTTTTCACAAATAAACGCAGGTAATATCAAAGAAATGTTATCACTATCATGAAGTACAATATGTCACGAGAATATAATGTCAGAATCACTGGGATCCGTTGAAGCGTTCCAGAGTTATAACCTCATAAAGGGACAGTGGTCAGAAATGTAAAAATTGGCCCGGTCATTAACGTGCAAACCATCCTTGGGGGTAAAGGGGTTTAAAAAAAAAAAACACAGGAAGTATGAGTCTAAAAGAGCCACGTGACCAATGTGAAAATTGCACGATTACAAGTTTTCTTTTTTTTTTTTTTTTTTTAATAATGATGGGTATTAGTGATGAGCGAATATGCTTGTTACTCGAGATTTCTCGAGCATGCTCGGGGTCCTCCGAGAATTTTTTAGTGCCCGGAGATTTAGTTTTTCTTGCCGCAGCTGAATGATTTACATCTGACAGCCAGCACAAGTACATGTGGGGATTCCCTAGCAACCAGGCAACCTCCACATATACTTATTCTGGCTAACAGATGTAAATCATTCAGCTGCGGCAAGAAAAACTAAATCTCCGAGCACTAAAAAATACTCGGAGGACCCCCGAGCATGCTCGAGAAATCTCGAGTAACGAGTATATTCGCTAATCACTAATAGGTATATGAACAAAAAAAATTCTTAAAAAATACACATAAAACCGGATTTAAACAATAGGTCATTTTCTTTTGATAGTTTCCCTGTAAGAAGAAAACTTGAAACAATGTATTTAAAAGGCGCTTTTTGTTAACATCACCTGCATCACTAACGCCAGTGAGCAAGCACGGACAAGCATATGGTTATGTCTTTGGACATGCTCCATAAAAGCAAAGGAGCATCTTTATTCTTAGTCCCCCAAGATTGCAGCATGGAATTTGCCTGCAGCAAGTACATTATGCTCACACTTATGCTATGGGTATGGAAATATTAAGCTTTTGCAATGAAGGAAATGCTGAGAGTTGTCTCTCCATATACAAGCTGGCACCACTTGACCTTGGAGTATCCCTTTACAGAAAGCAACATAACTGTCCTAAACCACAGAACAAGTCTAATTCAGTCTTTACACTGATGACCAGCAACTCACTGAATACCCATGAAACTATACTGTCATATCTGACAATTTGCCTAAAGAGAAAAGAAAATATTCGTCATCCATCAAAATCGTAATTTTTAAGTGTACAATTTTCTCATTTCTGTGGAATGAATTGAGTGTTTAGGCAGTGATACTTGTATGCCCAAGATGAGTTTTACCTGGAAGTGAAGTGCTTTAAGCCATCAGAATATACGCCGGAATGTTTAGTTAACCCCTTAATGACCTTGGGATTTTCCGTTTTTCCGTGTTCGTTTTTCGCTCCCCTCCTTCCCAGAGCCATAACTTTTTTATTTCTCCGTCAAAATGGCCATGTGAGGGCTTATTTTTTTGCAAAACTAGTTGAACGACATCATTGGTTTTCTAGTACATGTCGTGTACTAGAAAACGGGAAAAAAATTCCAAGTGCAGTGAAATTGCAAAAAAGAGTGCAGTCCCACACTTTTTTTTTGTTTGGCTTTTTTGCTAGGTTCACTAAATGCTAAAACTGACCTGCTATTATCATTCTCCAAGTCAGTACGAGTTCATAGACACCTAACAGGACTAGGTTATTTTTTATCTAAGTGGTGAAAAAAAATTCCAAACTTTGCTAAAAAAAAAAAAAAATTGTGCCATTTTCCGATACCCGTAGCGTCTCCATTTTTCATGATCTGGGGTCAGTTGAGGGCTTATTTTTAATGATACCATTTCGGTGCAGATTCGTTCTTTTGATCGCCCGTTATTGCATTTTAATGCAATGTCGTGGCGACCAAAGAAACGTAATTCTGGCGTGTCGAATTTTTTTCTTGCTACGCTGTTTAGCGATCAGGTTAATGCTTTTTTGTATTGATAGATCGGGCGATTCTGAATGCGGTGATACCAAATATGTGCAGGTTTGATTTTTTTTTTTATTGATTTATTTTGAATGGGGTGAAAGGGGGGAGATTTAAACTTTTATTTTTTTATTTTTTTTGTTCACACTTTTTTTAACTTTTTTTTTTACTCTTGCCATGCTTCAATAGCCTCCATGGGAGGCTAGAAGCTGGCACAACGCGACCGGCTCTGCTACATAGCAGCGATCATCAGATCGCTGCTATGCAGCAGAAATGCAGGTGTGCTATGAGCACCGACCACAGGGTGGCGCTCACAGCTACCGGGATCAGTAACCATAGAGGTCTAAAGGACCTCTATGGTTACTCTGCAGAAGCATCGCTGACCCCCGATCATGTGACGGGGGTCGGCGATGCGCTCATTTCCGGCCGCCCGGCTGGAAGCGCCGGTTAAATGCCGCTGTCTGTGTTTGACAGTGGCATTTAACTAGTTAATAGCGGCAGGTGAATCACAATTTCACCCGCCGCTATTGCGGGCACATGTCAGCTGTTCAAAACAGTTGACATGTCCCGGCTTTGATGCGGGCTCACCGTCGGAGCCCTGCATCAAAGCGGGGTATCTGACCTCGGACGTACTATCCCGTCCGAGGTCAGAAAGGGGTTAAAGGGAATCTGTCACCCCAAAATTCGTATATGAGATAAGGCCACAAGAAGACAAGAAGAGGATGTCATCGCACGAAGATGGGAGGCACCGGACCCGGACCGCGACGCCCATCGGACCCGGACCGCTGCTGGACCGCCCCTGGGTGAGTATAATATTACCTGTTTTTCTTACCTTTCAGGATACATCGGGGCTTATCTACAGCATTACAGAATGCTGTAGATAAGCCCCTGATGCCGGTGGCCTTATCTCATATACGATTTTTGGGGTGACAGATTCCCTTTAAGTGATAATCCACTGTTTACATGATACAGCATTTACACAGACACTTACATACGGAAAAGATTAACTCTTTTTAGACTAGTTTGCATTTTTACATATAACTTTCAGAATATTCCGTAGTCAGTCTCCTTCCTCTTCTGGCAGCAACATGGTCCAAGCAAATTCCCTGGTCAGTCTTCTTCCCCATCTGGCAGCAACGTGGTCCAAGCAAATTCACTGGTCAGTCTCCTTCCACTTTGGTAGCAACGTAGTTCAAGCAACGTTTCAGTAGACTTCTATTAACTTAATCTTTAAGTCTTGAATGCGAACAGAGTTTGGCCTAACAGATCAGCCCCTCCCATGTGGAGATTGATAGGAGTCTCAGCTTGTCAACAGTAAAAGAACATACCCCAAAAACTACATGAACAGTGGGGAAAAAAATTATTTAGTCAGCCACCAATTGTGCAAGTTCTCCCACTTAAAAAGATGAGAGAGGCCTGTATACCATAGGTAGACCACAACTATGAGAGTCAAAATGAGATAACAAATCCAGAAAATCACCTTGTCTGATTTGGCAATATTTATTTAGCAAATTATGGTGGAAAATAAGTATTTGGTCATTAACAAAAGTTCATCTCAATATTTTGTTATATATCCTTTGCTGGCAATGACAGAGGTCAAACGTTTTCTGTACGTCTTCACAAGGTTGGCACACACTGTTGGTGGTATGTTGGCCCATTCCTCCATGCAGATCTCTTCTTGAGCAGTGATGTTTTCGGCCTGATGCTTGGCAACACAGACTTTCAACTCCCTCCAAAGGTGTTCTATGGGGTTGAGATCTGGAGACTGGCTAGGCCACTCCAGGACCTTCATATGCCTGTTTCAAAGCCACTCTTTCGTTGCACTGGCGGTGTGCTTGGGATCATTATCATGCTGAAAGACCCATTTACGTTTCATCTTCAATGCCCTTGCTGATGGAAGGAGGTTTGCACTCAAAATATCGCGATACATGGCCGCATTCATTCTTTCATGTTCACGCATCAGTCGTCCTGGTCCCTTTGCAGAGGAACAGCCCCAAAGCATGATGTTGCCACCCCCATGCTTCACAGTAGGTATGGTTTTCTTTGGATGCAACTCAGCATTCTGTCTCTTCCAAACACGACAAGTTTTGTTTCCACCAAACAGTTCTACTTTGGTTTTATCAGACCATATGACATTCTTCCAATACTCTCTGGATAATCCAAATGCTCTCTAACAAACTTCAGATGGGCCCAGACATGTACTGGCTAAAGCAGGGGGACACGACTGGAACTGCAGGATCTGAGTCCCTGGCTGCGAAGTGTGTTACTGATGGTAGCCTTTGTTATGGTGGTCCCAGTTCTATGCAGATCATTCACTAGGTCCCCCCGTGTGGTTCTGGGATTTTTTGCTCACTGTTCTTGTGATCATTTTGACCCCATGGGATGATATCTTGCGTGGAGCCCCAGATCGATGGAGATTTTTAGTGGTCTTGTATGTCTTCCATTTTCTTATTATTGCTCTCACAGTTGATTTCATCACACCAAACTGCTTGCCTATTGCAGATTCAGTCTTCCCAGCCTAGTGCAGGGCTACAATTTTGTTTCTGGTGTCCCTCAACAGCTCTTTGGTCTTCACCATAGTGGAGTTTGGAGTGTGACTGTTTGAGGTTGTGGACAGGTGTCTTTCACTACAGGTAATGAGGACAGAGGAGCCTCTCAAAGAAGAAGTTATAGGTCTGTGAGAGCCAGAAATCTTGAATGTTTTTAGGTGAACAAATACTTATTTTCCACCATAATTTGCTAAATAAATCTTGCCAAATCAGATAAGGTGATTTTCTGGATTTGTTTTCTCATTTTGACTCTCATAGTTGTGGTTTACCTATGTTGCCAATTACAGGCCTCTCTCATCTTTTTAAGTGGGAGAACTTGCACAATTGGTGGCTGACTACACTCCGTGACAGAAGTTATGTCGCTTATCCATGTTATGTAAATAAAAGCTTATAACCTGACGTTAAATTCATCCATTGGTTGTATAAATGATTCTTTTGAAAGCTGAAACCCTCCGAAATGTGGTTTAGGTTAAGAAAATAAATTGGGATCAATGCAGAAATATTGATCAGTTAATGGACACAGAATGGTCAGATTTTGGCAAGACAAAATTTTTTCGCCTGGTCATATAAAGCACCCAATCCTAGTTTACATCCTCACCTGTGCTCAGTAAATGATCGGTTAATTAGTGTGTGTGTATAAAAAGAAACCCAGCACCCCAGACCTTCACTTGAACATCAACTTGAGCTCTGACAACATGACAAACATCCACCCTGCGACCAAAGCCTGGATTATCAAGAGGCTGAAAACCAGATCCACTGCAGAGGTGGCTGGCACCTTTAATGTGTCTCAGCGTCAAGTACAAAGAATTAAAAAAAAAGAATTGAAGAGACTGGAGATATGTTTGACAAGCCAGGACCAGCAGACCCCGGAAGACAACTGCTCAGGAGGAACGTTTGTTGGTTAGAAAATCCAAAGCAAGCCCCTCTTCCACTGCAGCAGAGCTCCAACAGGCCTGGTCACCTCAAGTCCCTGTGTCAACTAGAACAATTTGTAGGATTCTGTCTCAAAATGGCGTCCATGGTCGAATCAGTGCCCAGAAGCCAGCACTAAACAAAAGGCAAATAAAAAACCGTATGGCATTTGCAAAGTCCCACAGCCTGCTAAACAGATGGATGCTGGATAAGTGGCAGAAGGTGGATTTCTCTGATGAATCTTCAGTAGAATTACACCCAGAGGTGTATCTAGTCTTTCCTGCACCCGGGGCAAAGGATCAGTTTGCCCCCCCCGCCCCCAAACCTCCCCCATTTGAACCTTAACTCTATTGAAACTGTATGACCAAGCCAAGGTTCATTCTTGAATCTCCATAATGTTAAAATAGGTACCAATAAAAGTAAAATTAATTGAGACATCAGTAGGTTAAGTGTTTTTGAATATCCATATTGAATCAGGAGCCCCATATAATCCTGCATAAAGGTTAATAGTGGCCCCATAAGAAGCTCCATAGACACATTTGCCCAATATAATGCTGCAGAAACGTTGATTATGGCCCCAAAAGATGCTCCATAGAGACATTTGCCCCATATAGTGCTGCACAAACGTTATGGCTTGGAAGACAAAACCAAAGAATCTAGATGAACTCTGGGAGACATGCGGATCCGCAGTGTTTTTTGTGCGCTTTTGCTGCGGTTTTCTTGCGGATTTGCTGCAGTTTTTACCCCTGCGGTTTTCTATAATGGAATGGGTACAAAAACGCTGCAGATTCACAAAAAACAATTGACATGCCACTTCTTTTAAACCGCAGCGTTTCCGCAGCGGATTTTCCGCAAAGTGTGCACAGCATTTTTTTTTTTTCTCATTGATTTAGGCCGGCCTCACACTGGGCGTAAGACAATACGCCACGTATTATACGTCCGTACTACGGCCGTAATACGGAGAAATGTTCCCAAAATATTGATCCGTAGTCAGGGTGTGTCAGCGTATTTTGCGCATGGCATCCTCCGTATGTAATCCGTATGGCATCCGTACTGCGAGATTTTCGCGCAGGCTTGCAAAACCGACATCTAATGGATTTATGTGCTCAAATGTTCGGGAAAACATATATACAGTATATATATATATATATATATATATATATATATATATATATATATATGATATATATGTCATTGAGACACATATATATATATTCTGTATTTAGATTTCATTCAGCGCGATATGTGTTAAAAGCCGGTAATTCAATTGCCGGCTTCTCATTTCTCCTGCACAAACCCGACAGGATATGAGACATGGTTTACATACAGTAAACCATCTCATATCCCCATTTTTTTTGCATATTCCACACTACTAATGTTAGTAGTGTGTATGTGCAAAATTTCAGCGCTGTAGCTGCTGAAATAAAGGGTTAAATTGCGGAAAAAATTGGCGTGGGCTCCCGCGCAATTTTCTCCGCCAGAGTGGTAAAGCCAGTGACTGAGGGCAGATATTAATAGCCAGGAGAGGGTCCATGGTTATTGGCCCCCCCTGGCTAAAAACATCTGCCCCCAGCCACCCCAGAAAAGGCACATCTGGAAGATGCGCCTATTCTGGCACTTGGCCACTCTCTTCCCACTCCCTGTAGCGGTGGGATATGGGGTAATGAAGGGTTAATGCCACCTTGCTATTGGAAGGTGACATTAAGCCAGATTAATAATGGAGAGGCGTCAATTATGACACCTATCCATTATTAATCCAATTGTTGGAAAGGGTTAAAAAACACACACACACATGATTTAAAAGTAGTTTAATGAAATAAACACAGCGGTTGTTGTAATAATTTATTGTTCTCTCAATCCATCAGGAACACCCTCGCTTGGAAAAATAATAAACGCACAAGATACATACCTTCTGGTGAACCGTCTCGTCCCACGAGGTAATCCATCTGAAGGGGTTAACTAATATTACAGGCAGGAGCCCTGCTAAATGCAGCGGTGCTCCGTGCCTGTAATCCCCGGCGAATGAATGAAATGTAGGTCAATGACCTACATTTCCTTCAGTCGCGGTGATGCGCCCCCTGGTGGATGTCCTCATATGACCTGGAGCGTGGGAAAAAGTTCTCAGGCTGCAGTTCATGAGAACATCCAGCAGGGGCGCATCACCGCGACTCAATGTAAGTACAGATCCTGCTTTCCTTTCAGCACCCGGGGATTACAGGCACCAGCGAGTGGTTTATCGCAGCTCGTGCCTGTAATATTAGTTAACCCCTTCAGATGGATTACCTCGTTGGACGTGATCTGACATCAGAAGGTATGTATCTTGTGCGTTTATTATTTTGCCAAGCGAGGGTGTTCCTGATGGATTGCGAGAACAATAAATTATTACAACAACCGCTGTGTTTATTTCATTAAAATCCTTTTTAATCATGTGTGTGTGTGTGTGTGTGTTTTTTAACCCTTTCCTACAATTGGATTAATAATGGATAGGTGACATAATTGACGCCTCTCCATTATTAATCTGGCTTAATGTCACCTTCCAATAGCAAGGTGGCATTAACCCTTCATTACCCCATAGCCCACCGCTACAGGGAGTGGGAAGAGAGTGGCCAAGTGCCAGAATTGGCGCATCTTCCAGATGTGCCTTTTCTGGGGTGGCTGGGGGCAGATGTTTGTAGCCAGGGGGTGCCAATAACCATGGACCCTCTCTAGGCTATTAATATCTGCCCTCAGTCACTGGCTTTACTACTCTGGCGGAGAAAATTGCGCGGGAGCCCACACCAATTTTTTCCGCCATTTAACCCTTTATTTTAGCAGCTACAGCGCACAAATTTTGCACATACACACTACTAACATTAGTAGTGTGGAATATGCAAAAAAAAGGGGGATATGAGATGGTTTACTGTATGTAAACCATGTCTCATATCATGTCGGGTTTGTGAAGGAGAAGGAAAAAGCCGGCAATTGAATTACCGACTTTTCACTAACAGCGCTGCGTATTTCTTGCAGGTCACACTGCTGGTCCGTGTGGAATCCGTATTTTTCTCGCCCCCATAGACTTTCATTGGCGTATTATTTGCGCAATACACTGACAAACGCAGCATGCTGCGATTTTGTACGGCCGTAGAAAGCCGTATAATACTGAACCGTAATATACGGCTGATAGGAGCAGACCCATTGAGAATAATTGTGCCGTATGTAATGCGAGTTTTACGGACGTAGTTTCTGCGCTCTTACGTCCGTAAAACTCGCCAGTGTGACGCCGGCCTTACATTGTACAGTAAATCAATTGCGGATCTGCAGCGTTTCTGCACCTCAAAAAGCGCTGCGGATCCGCAGAGAATCCGTAACATGTGCACATACCTAAGACTGTATTCTTTGCTATTCCTGATGACTTCATTAATAAATTGCATGACTCATTGTTGAACCGCATGGATGCAGTCCTTCAAGCTCATGGAAGTCACACAAAATATTAAATATGAGTAATAGCACCACAACTTCATTCATCAATGTTATGCAACATATATTTGTATTTTAAGTTAATTATTTGTTTGAATATCACATTACTTTCTGTGAGCGACAAAACTTTTGTCTTGCCACAATCTGACCGTCCTGTGTCCAACTGATCAATATTTCTGCATTGATGCCAATTTATTTTCTTAACCTAAACCACATTTCGGAGGGTTTCAGCTTTCAAAAGAATATTTTATACAACCAATGGATGAATTTCACGTCAGGTTATAAGCTTTTATTTACATAACATGGATAAGCGACATAACTTCTGTCAGAGAGTGTAAATACTTTTTTTCCCCACTGTACATCAACTTTAAACATTTTTTCCCTGTATGAACGTATTTAATAAAGAAGGCACCATAAGATTCCACTGGGGAAAAATAAAAGAAGTGTATATATACGTATATACATACACACATATACATACACAAAAAGCGTATGGTATTATATATAGCATACCCTCGGTGTGTGTGTACGTATATACAGGGCCGTATTTGCCACTGGGCACTTGAGGGCATGTGCCTAGGGCGCCAGAATGCAGGGGGTGCACTTGAGCAAGGTTTTTTTTTTTTTTTTTTTTTTATTAAGTCCGGGGTCAAGCATACAAGATGGGAGTATGAGGGAGCCGAGCCATGCATACAAGATGGGAGTATGGACAGAGTACGAGGAGTGAGGGTGATGGGATGTGTGCAGACACAGTATGGGGAGTCAAGTGAGCAGGCAGTATAGAAAGTGAGGGGGTAAATATATGAGGAGACAGGATGGTGAACAGGGGGATGTGAGAGGAGACAGTATGAGTAGGGAAGGGAATAGTGTGAGGAGACAGTATGGGGGCAGAAAAGGGAGTGGGCACAGAATAGAAACTGAGCAGTGGGGGCGTAGCATTGAGGGACAGTGTAAGGGCACAGCCAGGAGGGGACAGTATACCAAGGAGGGGGGAGTGTGATGAGAGAGTACAGTATAAATACTGAGCCCTATAGGGGGACACAGTGTAAAGAGGGGGGCTGTATGTAAAGGAGAGGTCAGTGTGAAGATCATGTACCATAAGAGGGACAATGTGGGGGTCATATTTTGTGCAGACAATATAGTGAGAGGCAATTTTTTATTCAGGAGCATTATAATGACACTTGTATCTTTAAGGGCATCATGTGGAGATTTTCTGCAAAAGAACGGAGAAGATGGAAGTCTGCAAAGATGGCTGTGGCTTAGAAAACTCATCATGGGGTCTGGACAAGATGAAGAAAAGAGGGAGAACGACTCCAGAGACGACGTCAACTATAAGGTACCTGGATGTAAATGTTATTTATGATACTGACTAATTCTCATGTTTTTATTTATGTTAGGAGCATTAAAAGGGATGTCCAGGTTTGTGATGAGTCTGCAGTCATTCTTTGTGACTGCAGACTTCTGAATTTTCACAGTGCGCACTGCACGCTGTCAGGATTCTCTCGTGCTGGTGATTTACATACATGCGGTCACATGCTGACTAGACATGTGTGGCCTCCGTCAATGAAAATTAACTGAGCAAGGCCGGGCACGTCTAGTCAGAATGTGGCCAGAAGTATACAAATCGCATGCTTGTGCTGACATGACTGTCCACTGGCAAGGGAGAATCCTAAAAGTGTGCAGTGCATTAGTTGTGAGAATTCAGAAGCCTTTAATGTCAGGATTCAGCTCTGCAGGTTCCAGTAGTCATCACATGGACACTTCACTCATATGTGATTTTCATACTTGTGGTCCTGTGACAGCGAGCTTCTCTTCTGCTTCTCTGTTTTTCACTGAACATTGAGAGCATTAGGGAGAGGAGCTCGTGGGCACATGACTAAGTGTGCAAATCGCATGTGTCCTGTGGGGAGGGAGGGCACCAAAATGAATTCTTGCCCCTGGTGCCAGAAACCCTAGATACACCTCTGCTGGTATGCTACTGCGAGCGGTGATTACCGGGTCCGATGGAGGGATGTATGTGCACAGCGAGCGCAGTGAGGCAGGGACTGAGGGTGTGCACAGAGAGGATGGCGACCCGGAGACTGCCCGTCCCAGTCTACGCCGCAGCCTGGAGCCTCATTATCATAGGAATATGTCAGTTAATAAATTGTTTTCCTAAAGTGTAGTTTTAGGTCAGGGAGGGATGGATAGGGATGAGCTAGCAAGGTGCAGGGACAGGTTGTGATGGCTACTTGCGGACATGTGCGGCACTTGCGGTTTTGCACTTGCGGTGATACAAAAAACACTGCTAGCAGTGTTTTTTCCCATTGCTGCAAGTACCGCATTTGTCGGATCGCGGCAAAATCGCAAGTGCCGCACATGTCTGCAATTCCCATAGGGAATGAATGAGGCCGAACGCAGTGTTGCCGTAAGTGATCCGTTACACGGCAGATGCAGAAAAACTGCCGGATCTGCTGCAAAAGGCGACTTTCACATCAGCGATTTATGGCAAAGTCACTGCCGATAGTGGCAAACTCACCAATGGGGGAGGCAGAACTAAAAGTGCCTAGGGCAGCAGAAACTCTAAATACGGCCCTGCATATATATATAGTGTGTGTGTGTGTGTTTCCAGCTATCCTGCCATAGACACTCACCAGCCATCCCATGGATGGAGAGAAAATGGTATTTTCATGCCCTTGAGATACTGCGACATAATAAACTAGACCAAAGTACCCACCAGTAATTCCTCTTCTCCATCTTTTTTTTTTTTTTTTATATATAAATTGTTATTGAAAATATTACGGAAACAACAACATAAAACAACAACCTATCAGCATAGGTCTCTTCACCATCTTTATATGTTTTGGGGACTAGCTAATATTTCTGGAATATCAACTTCAAATTTAATGTAAATCTAGCGGAGTAATAAAGCAGTGAATGGAGCAGGCTGTGTTTTATTCAGCGCGTTCTCTGCCCTTCTATCTGCATGAAGTCATTACAGCATGGCTCCAAGCACAATTGTGTAAGATCATTCAAATCAAATGACTTCATACTGTGGCTATGGGGGAGCCAGGGGAAATTTCAATTCATATTTTAGACGTGTTCACACCCAGAGGGTGTCAATAGGATGGGGGGGGGGGGTGTTCAATTTACCATGAGTCTTCCCATAGATGTATTAGCCGGACCGCTAGGCTTTACTTAACTGGCAGTTTCTGCCCACAAAGCTGGTAGGTTGCAGTCATCCGGCTTGAGATTTCAGGTGGCAGCAAAAACCCCCGGAGAAGTACTTGATTTAAAAAAAAAAAAAAAGCGTGTGGGGCTTACAGGGAACCTGTCACCCCCGCCCCCCCCCCCCAGGCATTTTTAACTAAAAGAGCCACATTGTGCAGCAGTAATGCTGCATTCTGACAAAGTGGCACTTTTAGTTATAGGTGCTGTAACTGCAGAAATAATCCGTTTTGTAATTTGTCAGAAAATACCTTTCTTCAGTCCTGGAGGCAGGCCTTTCCCCCCTGCTGCAGACGCCACACAGCCGTCACTCAAGTCTTCTTGGCGCCGGGCGCCGCCTCCTTTAGCGCTGTTTTGAAATGAGCCGGCGCCTGCGCTCTTTTGTCATGCCTTGGGCAGGCGCAGTGAGCGCTGCCCGTCTGTCCTCATATGCAGTCTAGCTGACTGCGCCTGTGCCGCCGCCCTGCCTGTGAATCCCAGCCCCGCAATGTGAATAAAGCAGAAGACACTGCGGGGCTGGGATTCACAAGCAGGGCGTCCGCACAGGTGCAGTCAGCTAGACTGCATATGAGGACAGACGTGCAGCGCTCACTGCGCCTGCCCAAGGCAGGAGAAAAGAGCGCAGGCGCTGGCTCATTTCAAAACAGCGCTGAGGAGGCGGCACCCGGCGCCAAGAAAACTTGAGTGACGGCTGTGTAGCGTCTGCAGCAGGGGGGGAAAGGCCTGCCTCCAGGACTGAAGAAAGGTATTTAGGACAAATTACAAAACTGATTATTTCGGCAGTTACAGCACCCAGAACTAAAAGAGCCACCTTGTCAGAATGCAGCATTACTGCTGCACCAGGTGGCTCTTTTAGTTAAAAACGCCTGGGGGGGGGGGGGTGACAGGGTCTCTTTAAGTCTGCAGTCACTAGGTGACTGGGGATTTGTGAATCCTCACCCTCACAGCGTGCACAGTGTTCGCTGTCTAGATTTTCCAGTGTCAGCGGTCATGTGACCACAAGTGTGTAATGTGCATTCTTCCGGACACATTCAGACTAGTCGTACCCAGTAGTGATGAGTGAACTTTTTATCTTAGTCTTATCCGAGCACGCTAAGGTGTTTTCTGAGCATCTGGGCATGCTCGTATATTATATTCAATCCCTGTGGGCGGCTGTTAGGCAATCACTAGTGCTGAGCGAGTGTACTCGTTGCTCGGGCTTTCCAGAGCACGCTCGGGTGACCTCCGAGTATTTGTAATTGCTCAGAGATTTAGTTTTCATCGCGGCAGCTGAATGATTTACATCTACTAGCCTGCTTGATTATATGTGGGGATTCCCTAGCAACCAGGCAACCCCCACCTGTACTCAGCCTGGCTAGTAGCTGTAAATTATTCAGCTGCCACGATGAAAACTAAATCTTCGAGCAATTACAAATACTCGGAGGTCACCCGAGCGTGCTCTGGAAAGCCCGAGCAACGAGTACACTGGCTCAGCACTAGCTATCACCACAAGTATTGAGGCTGTCTTACAGCCGCAGGGACTCAAGCATAATATACGAGCACGCCCAGATGCTTAGATAACACCCGAGGGTGCTCAGATAAGACGTTATCGGAGCACATTCGCTCATCACTAAGCTGTCCGGACTCTATAGTGCCGGCAGTCATGTGACCACAAGTATGTAATGTGCATACTTCCGGCCACATTCCAACTAGACGTGCCCAACCTTGCTCAGTTCACTTGTATTGAGCATGGCCGCGCACGTCAAGTCGGCATGCGACGTCATGTATGCAAATCACATACTTGCAGTCATGCGCCTGCCTACTTCCAACCTTGGAGAATCCTGACAGCACACACTGTGCACGCTGTGAGGATTCACAAGTCTATAATCACATAGAGTAACTAAAGACTTGAACCCCAAAGATAGACAACAGTTATTATGGCACCAAAATTGCTGCGCCTTTCGGTGTTTTTACGTCGCAAATTCTACTACCCACCGGTCTGGTTTGAATACTTTTGCTTCAGTTTTCATTCTCTCAGAGGGGGCACATTTGTTTCCCCTTATCCCAAGCTCACATGTATTGATGCAGGTGGCAAAGCAGAGTACAAGAAATGCCATTATACAAGGTGCTACCAGTTTCTCTAGTTTTTGGCTTATTACACGCTCCCCTTCCTCCAGCAGATAACTGTTCTATTTCTGTAGATAGATTTAGGAACACGGACTCCGCCAGCAGCACCCCGCTGCGTCCTCACAAAATCAAGGTCATTCTTTGTGTTTATTTTCTGGTGCACCACCTCTGTAGAGATAATGTCAGGAGGCGCACAGCTGCCAGAGGCAAGATAAGGAACCAGCCAGCAAGATCTCTCTGATGTCTGCATCTACCAAAGCGGGCAATTCATTAAAAATAGTCCCTAAAATACCTCAACGTGAGTCTTCTATTCTTCTGTGTAATACAGGATTTCTTTTTATTTTGTTCGACGTGTCACATTTTTCTTTTTCCAAGACGCACTCAGCATCATTTTGTTAAATGCTAATGGAAAATGTCAAGAAAAAAAAAGTTAGAATTCATTTTTATCTACTTTTGGGAATAAATTAGGATCTGGTTCCAGATTTTATGGATTGAAAAAAAAAATCTATATAGTGAGACAAACAGCTTAGTCATAGATTTAGACATTTGGCTAGTGGTGTGCATCAGTCTTTAATATAGAATATTTAACAGTTTTATTAAAAGGAAATCTGTCAGTAAGTTGAACACCCACCATCACAAAAGTACACATATATTCATACAAGTCTTTGAAATGTAATCCATTGATACCTTTATATATCTTCTATCTGTTGCTGCATTCCTGAGTAATTTTCTTTTATTCGTATACAAATTATATGTTAAGTGATCTGGGCTTGATGAGGCACTTCCCGAGCCGCTGCCTTCTAAGGCTATGTTCACATGTCCAGGAGTGATCAGTTAGAATGGATCAAGCAGCAATCCGTTGGTAAAAATAAGTTGTGCAGACACAACTTTTTAGAAGGTTTTTAAATAATTTCTCTGTGCTGGATCCATTTTTTTTTCAACATTTAAGTCTATGGAAAACGGATCCATTTATCAGCCATCAGTCTTTGGTTCATTTGTAACAGATCCATTTTTTGCTTACTGGATCCATATGAATAAAAAAATGCTAATCACTCAGGAATGCAGCAACAGATAGAAGATATAACGGTATGGATGGATTTAAATATAGATCTGCATGCACATATATGCAGTTTGGGGGGCTTAATGATCGATAATGTTCCCAGAAAATGTACTGAATATATACCTATTCAACTTTCTTCTTCTGTCTTATTGTTAAAGTATGTTGCGATTTTATTGAGAAAGATGGATTACAGATCTTATAGGGCTTTTCAACAAGCTTTTATCAGAGTCCGCACACTCCAAACCATCAGGTGTATCACTTGGTAAAACTGTTGACCACTCCAATCTTAATTCATGGTTGTGTAGATCCTCTTGAGCAGCGTTTCACAAACTTCAGTCCTCACGGCCCCCAACAGATCAGGTTTTCAGGATTTCCATAGTATTGCACAGGTGATGGAATTACTATCAATGTATCAGAAATGGCTTCTCTCCTCTGTGCAATACTAAGGAAATATGGAAAACGAAGTGTTGGGTCTGTGAGGACTGGGTTTGTGAAACACTGCACTAGATAAAGCAAAAACCTGCCAGTTAGTTAAACACACAGCACAACACACATTCATACCCTGTAGAGAGAGGGAGAGATTTTCCAGCTTCAATGATCAGGTCTGCATTGATTTTTATGGGGATTGGGTTCTGGTTCAAGTTTGGGTACAGTTCAATTACCCAAACCGAACTTTGGATTAAAGTTTGGTTGAACCCAAGCTTCCACGGGTCTGCTCAACCCTACTCATATTACATAGTTGCATGTTAATAACATTGAGGTAGAAAACAGTAAAAACAAGAAGCTTATCTGAGTGGAAATGGGGAGACCAAAGGTAAAAGGTACTCACCTGGTGTGGTTGTGTCACCACCACCACTGAAAACGCTCAAGGCTGCTGCAGACCTATGGCTAAGGTAACATCAGAAATGGAAAAAATGGGTTAATTCTGAGATGCTTATATTAAAGATGGAAAAGAAGAACTATATCCAGGAACGCAGTTTATTAGTCAACGCGTTTCAAAGTTTCAAACTTCATCAGGACAAACCACAGTGTTGAAAAAGCATGACAAAAAGACTGAAGAAATGCCCAGTTGGACTCCAAGAAGAGATTTCACATCGTGTGCTTCTGAAGAAAAAAAAAGTGAACATCTGTTGAATGGAGCGACACACAGCAAAACGGAAAAAAAATAATCATAAGAGTTTAGGGATTATTACAAAAGTATTTAACTCTTTAATAAACAACCAGGCACATAACAGCAAAAATACAGATCTAGTCAATATAGGTTATCCATATAAAGTTATCGTGGTAATGGGTCAATAACTTACAGAACTTTTTTGAAGAAGATGTGAAAATGTAATTTTCAGGATACATCAAGAGACAGTCATACCAATGTCTAGGGATGTTGATGGTATTATTGGGCTAAATATAAAGAAGTTCCGCTGGTCTGCACATTTGTCATATTTACTTCAAAACAATGTCCAACCTTACTTTTTTCATTTAAAATAGCTTCTAATAAAAGAAAAAAATTAAAACATATTGTAAAATATCAAAAGACGAAATACTTGGTTCGGCTCCGATGCTGATGTACCCTGGTTCCCTGGTTTGTGTTCACCCAGTTCTAGAAATGAACGTGACCACTGCAGACAATCAATGGCAGTAGCTGTGATGTGTTGACATCACTGAGGAGGTCAACAAACCCCTTTAAGGCTATGTGCACATGTTGCGGATTTTGATGCGTTTCGGCAGCGTTTTTGGACGTGCAGAATTGCTTCAAATCCGCAGTGCATTGTGCACACAATATTAATCAATGGGAAATACAAAAATGCCATGTACATGCTGTGGAAAAAAAAACGCGCGAAATCGCAGCGTTTTATTTTCCGCCGCATGTCAATTCTTTTTGCGGATCTGCAGCGTTTCTGCACCCATTGACTTCCATTGAGTCTGGCAAATCTGCAGCAAAATCGCAGATGTAAAAAAGATCTGCGGTTGTGCTGCGGATTAGGGTGTTAAACACGCTGCAGAGGGAAGTGATGTCAAGTGTGTGGGTGGAGTGTGTGTGTGCAGGAAGAGAAGGCAGTCACCATCTTGGAGCCGAAATGGAGGCCCCTATCGCATGGGGATGGATGTCGGGCGTCTGATTGACCTGGTATGTATGTGTGTGTGTCTGTCTGTGTGTCTGCCTGTGTGCGTCTGTCTGTCCCCATGCGACGATCGTGCAACATAATTGTACTCAGTCATCGTATGGGACTGCTGCTCCCATCCGGTTATTATGATGGAAGAGTAGTCCCATTGTCCGGTGACTGATTACAATTGTGAGTTAAATAAAAAACACAATGACATACAATACACATACAGTACATATAACATACATTACAGATAGTACATACAACAGAGTACATACTCACCATATACCACACCTAATTCCCTGAAGCCCTTGGTCCGCTAGAAAAAAAAGCCAAAAACAAACAAACAATAATATAGTCCCTGGTCTGCCGTAATCCAATACGAGCTATGCTACTGGCAGTGTATAGCCGAGTTCGCCTGAGTTTTGCAGCTTCGTGCTGTCACTTTACAGCACTAGAGCTGTGTGAGAATTTTCCCACGCAGCTGTGCCGTAAAGCAAGAGTACCGGAGTCAATGAACTCCGGTAAACTCTTGCGCATGCGCAGTGACACTGCAGGAGCCATAGCTCCTGTCAGTGTGTTGCTGGAGCCATAGAGAGCAGTCACATCTACTGATGTGACTGTTCTCCATGGCAGATCGTCATGGGACACTCGTTATGGACTGCTTCGGACCAGGGAGTATACAATTGTTTTTTTATTTTTTCCAGGCGAACGAGGGCTTCGGTCAGAATGGTAGTTAAATAAATTATGGTCAAAAACACTGTGTAATTATTGCAGTAAAATATTTTTTTCTAGTGTCTGTGATTTATTTACTCCTTCATACTATTGGATTAATAATGGATAGGCCTCTTTTTGACGCCTCTCCATTATTAACCGGGCTTAATGTCACCTTACAATAGCAAGGTGACATTAACCCCTTATTACCCCATATGCCACCGCTACATGGCAGTGGGAAGAGAGAGGCTAAGTGCCATAATTGGCGCATCTTACAGATGCGACTTTTCTGGGGGTGGCAGCGGGCTGGTATTTGTAGCCAGGGGCCCCTTCCTAGGCTATATCAGCCCGCAGCTGTCAGGGTAGCCTTTCTGGCTATAAAATATAGGGGGGACTTCACGTCATTTTGTTTTGGGGGTCCCCCTATTTTAACAGTAAAGGCTATGCAGACAGCTGCGGGCAGAAATTCATGGCCTGGGAAGATCCATGGGTATGAACCCCTTCCCAGGCTACAAACATCGGCCCCCAGTTGCTGGATTTCCTACTCTGGACTTGAAAATTGCGTGGGAGCCCACGCAATTTTTTCTTCCATTTTTTAAATTAAACAGATATTGCATTTAAGGCAGGGGTCACACTTGTGAGAAACTCGCACGAGTCTCGCACCTCAATACCCGGCACTTGGGAACGGAGTGTACGGCTGCATGTATTTCTATGTAGCTGAACGCTCCGGTCCCAGTGCCGGTGGGCTGATATTCATGGCCTGGGAAAATCCATGGGTATTAACTAGTGATGAGCGAATATATGCGTTACTCGAGATTTCCCGAGCATGCTCGGGGGTCCTCCGAGTATTTTTTAGTGCTCGGAGATTTAGTTTTTCTTGCCGCAGCTGAATGATTTACATCTGTTAGCCAGCATAAGTACATATGGGGGTTGCCTGGTTGCTAGGGAATCCCCACATGTACTTATGCTGGCTAACAGATGTAAATCATTCAGCTGCGGCAAGAAAAACGAAATCTCCGAGCACTAAAAAGTACTTGGAGGACCCACGAGCATGCTCGAGAAATCTCGAGTAACGAGTATATTTGCTCATCGCCAGTATTAACCCCTTCCCAGGCTATAAACATCTGCTCCCATTTGCCAGCTTTCCCTCTCTGGCGCATAAAATTGCACGGGAGCCCATACATTTTGTTTTCTGAACCCCTTTTGTTAACCACATAGAAAAAAAGGTTATACAAAATTTAAAAACCTGCATTTAAATAGTAAATCAAAAACCCCCTTGTATCACCACATTAAAGTATGACAAAATAATGAACTAAATTGTTTGAAAATTTATTCAATTATCAAATTAGGCTACGTTCGCATTTGCGTTGTGCGCCGCAGCGTCGGCGACGCAACGCACAACGCAAATGTAAAAGCATGCACAACGCAGCGTTTTGTGACGCATGCGTTCATTTTTGCATGGTTTTGGGCGCAGAAAAAACTGCAACTTGCTGCGTCCTCTGCGCCCTGACGCATGCACCACAGTGACGCAGGCGTCACAAAACGCAAGTGCAACACATGTCCATGCGCCCCCATGTTAAATATAGGGGCGCATGACGCATGCGGCGACGCTGCAGTGCCTGACGCTGCGGCGCCTAACGCTAATGTGAACGTAGCCTTAGGGTTAAGGTTGGGATTAGGGTTAGGATTAGGGGTGTGTTGGGGTTACGGTTCGGGCTATGCCTATGGTTAGGGTTTGGGTTAGGGTTCGGATTAGGGTTAGGGGTGTTGGGGTTAGGGTTCCGATTAGGCCTTGGGTTGGGGTTTGGATTAGGGGTGTGTTGGGGTTAGGGTTATGGGTAGACTTGTGGTTGGGGTTAGATATAAATATATAGCGCATATATATATATTTTTTTACTTTTTTTAATGTTATTTGGGTGTTGAATATCGTATCTAATGACATTATTGTATACATTGTAGGTACGTGATTTTCCTGCTATCTGGGACCCCGCTGATGACTCTTACACGGACAAATTTTCTAGAGACATTTGTTTTACTAAAATTTTTCGACAGCTATATCCCGCAAATTGGTAATTATAAACGTTATTTGACAATATTATACTTTTTAAAAAATAGACTAAGATTGATAATAGAGTGTTTATTATTTTTTTTACAGAAAGATATTAAACAGAGGTGGCATTCTGTCAGGGACAGGTTCAACAAATTTCTCACCAGCTGTCAAAAGAGTGGTTCCTCTCCTACAAGGAAAAATTTCCCTTTTTTGTTTTGAGGAGTTGCAATTTCTTCTGACAAGCAGGACATTGAGGAGGTTTAAAAAAAAAAAAAAAAAGAAGATAAATCAGTAATTAAATATATATCTAGCCTTTATGTTTCCAGGTGGCGTAATACAGCACAATTGGCTGCGTATTGAACAGCAGCGTTCAAACGTTACAGCATAGTGGAGGGTATTTTATGAAATCCCATCTCCACTATGCGTACAAAGACGCACGTGGCAGACCTACGTCACGGGACATGCGGCACGTCTTTCTAGACCACAGCATGTCTATTTATCTGGCGGAGGTGCTCTGTCTCCGCAAGATAACTAACACAGTGTATTGATAGGATGCGGTGATTCTGCATGTGTTCAATGAAAACTTGCGTTATCACCACGCAAACTAAAAAGGGAAAAAGGGGGCAGCACTTTGGGCGGAGCGGGCTTTTTGCTGCGTCCAAAGCGTTGCTCCTACGCCGCGTGCAAGCATACCATAATACTGAAGAACAGTTTTCTTTTTTTTTCACCCAGCACTGAAGGGAACATTTGTCTTCCTGGGCCTGATGAAGATGACTCTGAAGACGGAGCAGGAACTTCATCTGCAGCTGGTGCCACATTCTCCATCTGGTGCAACATCTTCTTTAGCTGGTTCCACAACTTCAGCATCAGTTTCAGCAGAAGCAGATGTAACAGGGGAGAGAAAGAGCTGCCTATCCGGTGGCAGGAGAGCCCAGAAGAAAAATAAAATGATGATAAAAGCGTTAAAATTGCAAATGATACTCTGGATTTGATTAAAAAAAATCAACTACAGAGGATCAATTTGATTTTTTTGCCTTGACTATATCAAGCAAGGCTCGCTCACCGGATAGGCAGTCAATCTTTATGAGTATGGTGCATACGGCACTTACAAATTTGGAGGACCCTGCATCAATTGTAGTTTCCGTCCGAGACCACAACCACAGCCAAGAGAACATGACTACAGATACAGTAGACCAGCCATCACTTATTCCCAACAATCTGAGTCAGGCAGCACACAAAGGCTGGGTCCCTCACCGACTGCAACTTTACATACAGATCCAGCGACATCATATGGGTACTGCCCTGAGTACCAATTTTTAAATTAGGTTTAAAGTTTTGTTTAATCCATGCCAAGTGTCGCAGACCATCTATCAAGGCCTTCCAAGATGTTTGAAGTCTGCAACGCCGAGTTTGATGTTGCCACCACAAGGCCCGCTTCACCATCAAGAGACCAATCACCTTTTTGGAAGCATGGCAACTTTCTTGTTATGTGGTCAAAAAAATAATTTGGCCAAAAGTTAACAAAAAACTTTTCATATTAAAAAAAAATGACAATGTTATAATGTTTTTATTGGTTTTAAAATAAAGTTATCTTTTCAAAATGTAAGTTTTTTTTTTAATACATTAGCATAAGGGGGCAATACAAGGGCTCTATCTCTGACTGTGTCATGGGTATATGAGCGCAGGACTATGGGATAGAAGATATGTATGATGGTATATGGGCACGGGACTATAGGATGAGGATATGTATGAAGGGTATATGGGCACAGGACTATGGGATGGAGGATAATGATTATAATTTGTTATAACAAACCACACTTAGTAAATAGAAAACATAAAGCAAAGCAAATTAACAATCAATTTTTTATTGCAGAAAAATATACAGTTTTAGAAAAAAAAAAAAACACATTTTTTTAATGATCTTCTTTTGGGTCGGTCAATGTTCTTCCATCCTTCTCTGCTGTTCAGGCTGCACAACACCAACACAGGAGTTTTGCCAGTGCACGGCACCTTCTGGACTCATAAAATAGCCAGTAAAGGTTTCTCTCACACGCGCAGCATAGTTGGATGGCCTTCCCAGACCAACGCTGTGCACTGTATTAAATACTGGCTGCTGGTTCTCCACATCTACCTCTGAGCTGTACTCACAAGCATTGTTATGGAGTACAGAGCATGCCTTAATCACAGTGTCAACGGTGTCTGTATCCAGCTGGATGGCAGTGTGAAAGATCCTCCACTGGCTAGTCATGATCCCGAAGGTGCATTCCACATATCTACGTGCACAACTCAGCCGATAGTTAAAAATCCTCCGATGGGCATCCAGTCCCCATTGTGGGTAAGGGCGCAGTAGGGTGGTCATTAAAGGAAATGCCTCATCCGATACCATCACAAAGGGCACTGAATGTGTGGAAACCGGCAAAGGTCGTGGGGCTGGAAGCGTTCCGCAAGCTCAAAGAATTTCCAGACCAAGTCCCCAGTACTGCCATAGGCACCAACATCAATGGCAACAAATTTGTAATGTGCATCAGCCACCGCCATCGGGACCACAGAAAAATACTTCTTATAATTAAAGAAGCGTGATCTGATCGTGGTGGCTGCTGAACCCTTACATGTTTACCATTGACTGCACCTATGCAGTTTGGGAAATTGGCCACAGACAAAGCCTGCTGTAACCTGCAGCCAAGTCTCCTCAGTTGGGGAAGGCATAATGAGGGGCTGCAACTTCTGCCAGATCAAGTTACATATGTGAGTCGCCCACCAGGGCAGTGGGGATACTGCAATTAAAGGGGTGGTCACGGTGGCAGCGACCCGGTTCGTGGCCCTGGGCGCTCAAGTAAAAGGGGAAAGGTCTTTTAAGGGAGTTGAAAAAGTTTATGTTCGTGACGCCACCTGTGGTTCTTGGTCAGAGGGGTCCGACGCTGCTTAAAGGGGTCCTCTGGGGCGATGTTACTGTAGCAAAGATGGTGACGCTTCCCACAGGTGAAGCGGGGTCCCCAGGGCTCCCGGTGTGATGGGCAGGGATGGTATATGTCGGCAAATAAATGGAGGACACAGACCTGTAACATCTTTACCTGGTTTACTGGTGGTAGCAGGCCACAGTCTAGGGTACCAGGAACAGCTGGTGATATGGTTTGGCTGGCCTGGAGGCCCCAACCCCATTACCTCCAGTACTCCCGGACTGGGAAAATTAAAACAACAATACAGGTTAAAGATGTAAAGATTTTTAGACATGCATGTCAACAGGTTTAACTGGTGAAAACTTAAGCTTCTCTTTATGGGAGGTACTGTTTCTTGAACGTTACATAACATATTTACATAAGTGAACACAGGTAAAAAGTGCAAACATTTTAATATCAAGTGCAAACATTGTAATATGAGGGTGTCCTTGTGTACCAATAACAGCAATGATGTGAGGGACCAGTCATAAACCCTCAAAGTTGGGCTTGGGCGGGCTACAAGGCATATATCCAGACCTGATGTTCAGCCTCGCCAGACGGTTTTTCTTCAGGTATGTGAACAAACAAGGTAAACAGCTGTTCCACACACGCTGCCGGCGTGTGGTAAAACCAATAAGGGGCACCTTAAGAGGTGCCAACTATGTACATGGGAAAGTTCTCAGGTAAGCACTGTTCATTACCCTACTGTCCTTTTAAACTGTAAGGAAAACATCAAATAAACGCAATCAAAACATACTCAACATTTTCAAATCAGGTAACTGTCTCTTTATTTGTTCTTCCAAGGCAGGTCCTGGTGTCCACAGCTTCCTGACTGGAGAAGTTCTTTGGTGTATGTCACAACTGGTGACTCTGCTGAAAACAGTCCATCAACAGGAGTTTGTGTAGCCTGGTTATACACTCCACTCTCAGTGGCTACACAGGTATCAGTTTGTTGTCCTGGGCACCTTTTAACATGTAGGGCATAATATCCCCTTTCACCATGGTGCTGGGTAAAGGTTATTTTGTCTCCTGGATAGAGGTCATGGTGTCCCTTTAAGAGGTGTGACTCCACGGCTCTGCGGTTCACAAACAGTTCAGTTGTTTCACCATGTTCTTTTATGAAACCCCATCCTCTGTCCAGGTTAAAGATGACAACAGTTCCTGATCTTATACACCTCCCGGTGTGCTGGGTAGGGATGGTATATGCCGGCAAATAAATGGAGGACGTTGTAACGTCTTTACCTGGTTTACTGGTGGTAGCAGGCCACAGTCCAGGGTAGCAGGAACATGTGGTGATATTGTCCGGTCAGCCTGGAGGCAAAGGTAACCCCTTTCCCAGGTGAGGTCCGTAAGCCTTCCTACTCGTGCTCGTATGCGAGGTCCCTGCTGTTTGTAGCTTGCTGGCAAAGTCCTCTCTCTCCTTTCCTGGGACAGTTACCCATATAGTGGGCAGTGTGAGCCTTTTTATAGGGTCTCTATCAGGACCCGGGCTCCTAGTGTACTGCTGCACCTTCAGGTGTGGGTGCGGGCAGTACACATAAAGTCCTATGTCCTCTGGTTCTGTCGTACGACCTGGAGTACAACACAGCCTCGGGCTCCCAGTTCCTGTGCTTTGGCTCAGAGGGTGCCTGGGCACAGTTCCCCTCTAAGCCCTTTCCTCAGATGCTCACTACAATTCAACCCTTCAGGTTATCTTCCTTTCCTGGAGCTGCAACTCACATGTGGCTGCACGGCCCCACTTCCACTGCCTGCCTCAGACTAACTCCTCCTCCAGACCACAACACTTAAAGCTAGAGAAGCTCCCCTGTATCCGAGTTCACAGCTCCCCCTTCTGGCCTGGATTCAGAAAGTGTTGTATGTAGGTGCGTTACCTGGAAAAGGGAATGCTCGTTCCCTCGAAGCATGATATCACCCTCCCCGAAAGGAAGGCGACATCACTGTAACAACCGGTTATCTGGGGCATTACATGTGCACCACACAATTTTAGAGATGGTGGATTTACCAACCCTAAATTGGAGGTGTAGTGATATATAGCTCTCTCCTGTGGCCAGAAATCTGCAAAGGAAAAGAAAAGATTATTAGAAATGTCACACAAAAATGTAAGGGAACCTGTCAGCAGTTATGGCCGCTATAAGATGCGGTCACTGTCTTTCAGGTCTTATCTGAAGCATTCTATAATGCTGTTGATAACCCCCGGTCCGACATGAAAGATAAAATAAATATAATATTATATATAACATACAACTGCGCTGGGCGGTCATGTCAGATGGGAGTCGCAGGTCTGAGTCAAGCCACTCCCATCTTTTTGCGACGCCACCCTACTGCTTGCTTCAACACTCTACTGCTCAGCCGTACTTATCTGGCCTGTTGAGGTCAGAGCAAATTCCTGCAGTGAGCTAGCGCCAGGAAAGGTCTGAGAGGCCCAGCACATGCACACCTCCGGTCATTGCTCTATCCTCATCAGGACACAAAAGTACGCCTGCGCAGTAGAGTGATGAAGTAAGCAGGAGATTCAGATCAGATCACACCATAGCGCCTCATGGGTGAATATAATCTAAATTATTTTTCAAACTTTTCTTGTCTTTCTCCTCTGACCTGCGGTGGGTAAATTATAGAATGCTGTAGATAAGCCCTGAAAGGCAGTGGCCGCATCCTATAGCAGCCAAAAATGCTGACAGGTTCCATGCGGGTTTTACACATCATGATATTTCCAGTACCGTAAAACACTGTACCAGATATGTCCATGTATCTGTGTGTGTCCGGCACACGTGGCAACCACGTGCTGCATCGTTACCACGGATGGCTGGCAGGGAAAAAGCGCTACAATAAGTGCAGTTACGATGGCAGGTGCTGAAAGCAGGCAAGAGCAGGGGAGAATGATGACAGCATCTTCATCACCTGCCGCCAGGGAACAGCGCTTCCCGCAGCGTTTCTTCACCAGTGCCAATGCATGTCACACAGAGGGCATCAATGTGTGTTCTCCGTGTGCGGGACACTTTGTGGACTGTGCAACTAGTAAAAATCTGACATTTCAGCATGTTTTGCCCAAGGACACACGGTCCGTGAAAACACGCCGATGTGCGCAGACCCATTCATTTGAGTGGGTCTACGTGTGTCAGTGTCTCCAGGACATGTGAAAACTTTCACCACACGTACCGGACACACTGACGTGTGAAATGACATACAAACAAAAAATTATTTACTTACCGCAAGGTGATGAGCAGCCTTTCCTCAGCAGAGTTGGCCTTCCTCATGAGCGTATCGGACAATCTTAGATGGGGTGACAATATTCCGAGCAGTCTGTCAAATGCCGGGATCGTTATATGGCAAAATGATACGAATTTGTCTGGAAATCTCGAAGAAAGTTTGACATGAAAAAAATTGTTTATATATGATTATTTTTTTCGGACACATTTTCCTTAGGATATTATCTTAAGATACGGTTAACTTACCTCAAATCTGTGTATAGCACATAAAAGTGCCCCTTCTAAGTGCGCTCTGCAACGATTGGGTGCACCCACATCTTTCGTGCTCTCCTTCTGTGCTGCTCCTAAAAAGATAAAAATATTGTCTAGTACACAACACAGCGAAAAAACAAAGAAATGTCAATATTTTTTACATATACTTTCGCTCACCTGCTCTCTGTGACGATTGATGATTTGTAGCAGTAATCCCAGCATCATTATTCTATACGGCCTGCGGAGCTGCGTGCTCTGCTGTTGGGCATGCTCTGTGCTCTGCTGGGCACTCTGCTCTTCTACAAACCGTCCACTCATACTGTATTGTTTTTGCAAAATGGAGAATGGAAGAAGAAGGGTTGGACAAGGAAATGACATCACAATTTTTTTTTTTTTTGGCCTAGTCAAGTTTGTCAAAGTTTAGATATCTTGATCATACCTTCCAACTTTTGAAGATGGGAAAGAGGGACAAAGTTTGTGGCGCGCAATGCGCGCCGCGGCAAATTTTAGGCCACACCTCTGACCACACCCATTCATAATTAGTCACACCCATATCCACATCCCAACCACACCCATTTAGCACTGCTGATCACACTGTTTCATATACAATAAATATAAACAAAAAAATATGGCCACACAGTGCTCCATACTGTATATTGGCCACACATTATGCTCCATAATGTATGATGACCACACATGATGCTCCATACTGTATAATGGCCGCACATGATGCTCCATACTGTATAATGACCGCACATGATGCTCCATACTGTATAATGATCACACATGTTGCTCCATACTGTATAATGACCGCACATGATGCTCCATACTGTATAATGGCCTCACATGATTCTCCATACTGTATAATGACCACACATGATGCTCCATACTGTATAATGACCGCACATGATGCTCCATACTGTATAATGACCGCACATGATGCTCCATACTGTATAATGGCCCCACATGATGCTCCATACTGTATAATGACCCCACATAATGCTCCATACTGTAATGACAGCACATGATGCTCCATACTGTATAATGACCCCACATGATGCTCAATACTGTATAATGACCGCACATGATGCTCCATACTGTATAATGGCCCCACATGATGCTCCATTCTGTATAATGACCACACATGATGCTCCATACTGTATAATGACTGCACATGATGCTCCATACTGTATATTGGCCGCACATGATACTTCGTACCATATAATGGCCACACATAGCTACTCCTACACACGCGGCTGCGTACACTTTGCACACACGGCTCCGCTCCATACACATGCGCTCCGCTCCATACACCTCGTACACACACGGCTCCGCTCCATACACCTCGCACACACACGGCTCTGCTCCATACACCTCGCACACACACGGCTCCGCTCCATACACCTCGCACACACACGGCTCCGCTCCATACACCTCGCACACACACAGCTCCGCTCCATACACCTCGTACACACACGGCTCCGCTCCATACACCTCGCACACACACGGCTCTGCTACATCCACACTGTACACCTCCTGACCCCACACAAGGCATTACTTACCTCATCCTGCAGCACCATATGGCAAGTTGGCAACCAGCACAGCCGAGTCCTGCAATCCACGGAGGTCCCGATCATGTGACCCCTGACTCCTCCCCTCCTGTGACCTCATCACAGGTCCTGTGCGCAGAAAGCAGGCAGCCATACGGAAGGGTAAGGGCCCGGGGCATGGCTTAACACAAGGGGGCGTGTCGGTCCTGCTGTGTGCGGGAAGCAGAGCGTCCCGTGCTGGTCAGCGGGGCAAAGGCTCAAAACTGGGACAGTCCCGCACAATGAGGGATGGTTGGGAGCTATGTCTTGATTGCTGTCAAAAACGCAGACAAATCCGCAATGAAAAACCGCATCAAATCCGCACCTGCGTTTTTTGCCATGAGATGCGGATTCTGTGTGTTAAAATCAGCAGACAAATCAGCAACGTGTGCACATAGCCTTACATATGTTCCCGACTGCATTTATTAATGAACTTAGAATGTTGGATTAATCAAATGCCAGATTAATAAAATACTGAATAAGTATCTGTTTGATGAATTTCGTTAACATTTTTTCACAATTTGCAATTATCGTGTTCTGGA